>NC_137878.1:40558367-40655867 GCF_963924005.1 Protomyctophum bolini | reverse complement strand
ATTCAATCACCGTCGTCCGTCCCCAAACTACATATGGAATCCATCACTGTGGGCCGCGGCGGCGGCGGCGGCTGTGTCTGTCTGTCTGTCTGTCTGTCAGGCGTGATTCTCCCACTGCTTTGCAGGCCTAGCATTATGTCTGAAGAGCATGTCTGGGGGGGCTACGCTACGCTACGCTGCAGCGACCATGATTTCCAATAACTGCTCTCCTCCCACCCACCCACTCTCGATTCTCTACCATAATATATCCTTCCATGGGTGACATAAGTATGCCTTTTCACATAATGTGTATACCTTTTTGTGCTTAAAAGACTTATTTTGAGTTTCGAGTTTGTTTCGGTAAAATGGCACAGCACAGCACAAACAACACTTCTTTAACCCGTTTTACGCGGGAACCCCTTTTGGTGTTAGCATTTATACGTTATGCTTTAGCTATTTAAAAAAATAGCAGATCTACAAGCTCTTAGCGCGCCACCGAGTGGCGCGCTAAGAGCTTGTAGGTCTGCTATTTTTTGAAAAAAATCGAAGAACGACTGACATAGAAACATGCAGGCTTTTTTCAGAAAACTGTCATTTTCAAACAGACATTTTTAGGATGTCAGAATGGGTTAAACTCTGTCCTCTGTCTGCTGCATATTTACCGACAGACAGTCTGAGAGGATGAAGTCAAGTTGTGGAAGCGCATCGTTTTATATATCGAGAAATAACTCGGAGATTAAGACCTTTGGCCAGAAACCTGCATCCAGGGGACTGTAAATCCCTGAAACATGTGACGCGTTTAAAACCTAAACACCATGTGTGTAATAATAAAATGCCAAATGTTTATTAATGGTCATAAAATACAGTAGAACACGAGTTCACTCAAACACCTCACGAGAACACCTAGTGTTGGAATTCTAAACACCGGCTATATGACTGACTTTGATTGTAAAAACTAAACACGTTTATGTGTTTAAAAAGTGTTACGGGCGATTAAACATGTTCTTCTGTTTATAATCTAAACACTGTGACATTCAGGCAGCGGTGGCCGAGCGGTTTGCGGAGCGGTCTTGATATCGGATCTTGATATCGGTCGCTATAGTTCGTATCCCCGGACCGGCACGTTAAAATTACCATCGCTGAAGTGCCCTTTGAGCAAGGCATTGAACCCCTACCATGAAATGTTCTATGAAATGAGCAGGGCCTGGCTGTAAACAAGTTATTGAGCTTAGTCCAGTTACCCTGCAGGGTAAACATAGTACCTTTCCTTTCCTTAGTCCAGTTACCCTGGGTAAACATAGTACCTTTCCTTTCCTTAGTCCAGTTACCCTGCATGGTAAACATGGTACCTTTCCTTTCCTTAGTCCAGTTACCCTGGGTAAACATGGTACCTTTCCTTTCCTTAGTCCAGTTACCCTGGGTAAACATTAGGGCTGCGAATCTTTAGGTGTCCCACGATTCGATTCGATTCCGATTCTTGGGGTGACGATTCGATTCAAAAACGATCTTTTCGATTTTTCCGATTCTCGATCCAAAAAAGATTTTTTTCGATTCTAAAGCAGTTTATTTTATTTTATTAAAAACAATTAAATTGAATTTTAGCATGATCTACTCAGTCTTCTGGCATGAAAGCAGAGTACATTTAGTAAAAAGCTTGTATAATTGTAAAGGTTTTATCAACTGAATGATTTAAACATGATTTAAATCCAAGAGTAAGAACATGTCTCATTTATTTAGCTTGCACAAATTTGAACCAGTACAAAAGTTACAAAATCTCTTCTCACTCAATACCAGAACAATACATTAGTATTAAAACAGGTGTAAAATAAATACAATTGGCAGGCTTAGCTTAGCTGGTAGTAAATGCACTATGCAGAAACCCATGCCATAATGCATTGCATGCACAGGTACATTTGTGAAAGAAAAGAAAAATTTAAAACAAAAATCGAAAAATCGATTTTTGGAAAATGAGAATCGATTCTGAATCGGACAGCATTAGAATCGCGATTCTAACTCAAATCGATTTTTTTTGACAGGCCTAGTAAACATAGTACCTTTCCTTTCCTTAGTCCAGTTACCCTGGGTAAACATGGTACCTTTCCTTTCCTTAGTCCAGTTACCCTGGGTAAACATAGTACCTTTCCTTTCCTTAGTCCAGTTACCCTGGGTAAACATGGTACCTTTCCTTTCCTTAGTCCAGTTACCCTGGGTAAACATAGTACCTTTCCTTTCCTTAGTCCAGTTACCCTGGGTAAACATGGTACCTTTCCTTTCCTTAGTCCAGTTACCTGGGTAAACATAGTACCTTTCCTTTCCTTAGTCCAGTTACCCTGGGTAAACATAGTACCTTTCCTTTCCTTAGTCCAGTTACCCTGCAGGGTAAACATGGTACCTTTCCTTTCCTTAGTCCAGTTACCCTGGGTAAACATAGTACCTTTCCTTTCCTTAGTCCAGTTACCCTGCAGGGTAAACATAGTACCTTTCCTTTCCTTAGTCCAGTTACCCTGGGTAAACATGGTACCTTTCCTTTCCTTAGTCCAGTTACCCTGGGTAAACCTTTCCTTTCCTTTCACATGTTTAAAAAGTGTTACAAATAAGTGTTTATAACCTAAACGCTTGGGTTTAGTGTGAATTCAACCTCAGGTGACACACAGAAACGCATGCAGCGCGTGTCCGAGGGCTTTTCTAAACCAGTGAGTGCTTCTCAAACGTTGTCATGCCGAGGACCCCCCAAATTATTGTATTCATTTGGACCTCCATCTGAGAATTGTTTACAGGGACCCCCAGAAAAGAAGCTTTGTGTTAAAGCATTCTACATTATCCCATTCAGACCGGGCACCCATTTTGGTGTCAGCATCATGTTATGCTTTAGCTATTGAAAAATAGCAGATCTACAAGCTCATATCGCGCCACCGAGTGGCGCGATACGAGCTTGTAGGTCTGCTATTTTTGAAAAATCGAAGAACGACTGACATTTTTAGAATCTGATCTCAGGTCAGAATGGGGTTAATCAGACCAGTGTGTGTCCAGTGGAAACCTCGTACGAATCTGATCTCAGGTCAGAATGGGTTATTAGTATTATTATTTATTTTCAAGAAATAGCAGATGTACAAGCTCACAGCAAGTATATAAAGTGGTTAATATCTGTGTTAACCCCCCCCCCCCCCCCCCCCCCCTTACTGCATATGTTTCTTTACCCTTTTTGCTTCCTTTATGACGAATTCCTGTTCTGTTCTTTGACTATATGGAAGTGTCCGTTTGTACGTCTCTAAATGTTTTGATGAATTGAACATGGTGGACCCCCTTGTAAACAAGTGTATAATGCTTAATTGGGTCGTACACTCACTCAGTTAACAGTCTTTGTATTTAGTTTGGGGTTGAAATGTATTACTGTAATTCTGCAAACTCAATCAAAATCAATCAAAAAAGAAAAACAGCAGGCCTTGTTGGATTGGCATTGAAGCTGTCTGGTATTACGGCACCCTCTGGTGGCGGTGGTTGGAACCCAACTTGGATTATTACAACCATTATTGCCCTCTGAGTCTGCACAGAACAATGTTAGTTGCTGGTTGTTGTTCTTGGTTCTCAAACGTTTTAATGTCAAGGACCCCCCAATATAATATATATATATATATATATATATATTCGGGGGTAGGCCCCTATTGGAATATATTATGTGTCGTGAACACATCATACAAAGAAGTCTGCTAGAAAATGATTAACAGAAGTATATTAACCCATTCTGACCTGAGATCCAGATTCATACGAGGTTTTCACTGGACACACACTGGTCTGATGAACCCATTCTGACCTGAGATCAGATTCTAAAAATGTCAGTCGTTCGTCGAATTTTTCAAAAATAGCAGACCTACAAGCTCGTATCGCGCCACTCGGTGGCGCGATATGAGCTTGTAGATCTGCTATTTTTCAATAGCTAAAGCATAACATGATGCCAACACCAAAATGGGTGCCCGGTCAGAATGGGTTAAGGTTTCATTAATATATTTCAAGATTTGACAATATTAATATTAATGGATGATTTACGAGCTGCACAACACGACCCGTTTTGACCACACATGCACAGGGAGGAAGTGGTTTAACGGTATAACATAACGATATATATATACGATACGATGATTATAAGTAAATGTATTCTTAGTTACGGTACTTACTTACTTACTGGCTATATTTGTTTGGGAGAGTCTCTGAAAGTCTGACTACCTGTCACACACACAGTGAAATGCACCCACTGCACACTAAACAAAGTGGAAACCGAGCTACACTTAATTCCTAACCATCTGTCCACTGTACCAATAAGACATCAGAGACACATACTTCCCACAGATTACAACCACACACACGGAGGTTTTGAAAACATGACCAATGACAAAAAAAACTCCCATATCTGCTGGGCGAAGTACAACAATCGTATGTGACTTTTATCTGTTATTGACTTGTATAACCCATTTTGGTGTTAGCATCATGTTATGCTTTAGCTATTGAAAAAAACAGCAGATCTACAAGCTCGTAGCGCGCCACCGAGTGGCGCGCTACGAGCTTGTAGGTCTGCTAATTTTTGAAAAATCGAAGAACGACTGACATTTTTAGAATCTGATCTCCGGTCAGATTGGGTTATAATCAGAACCAGTGTGTGTCCAGTGGAAACCGCGTATGAATCTGATCTCAGGTCAGAATTGTATAATAAGCAGTGGAGTGGAGAAGAGCTTTGAGGCCTGCTGTGCAAACTCAAAGTCCTCCATGATACACTAGACTCTTCTTCCACCCCCTCCACACGCACGCACGCACACACACACACACACACACACACACACACACACACACGCATACACGTCTGTCCCGCCCCCTCAGAGCAGAACACCGACCGTTGCTTAGCAACGCCCCTGCTGAGTGCAGCCCAGGGGGCGGGACAGAGGGGTTTGGCTTCCGCATTAATTACAGTGTGCTGTGTGTGTGTGTGTGTGTGTGTGTGTGTGTGTGTGTGTGTGTGTGTGTGTGTGTGTGTGTGTGTGTGTGTGTGTGTGTGTGTGTGTGTGTGTGTGTGTGTGTGTGTGTGTGTGTGTGTGTGTGTGTGTGCGCGCATGCGCATGCTTCAGTTGTCAGAACATGCTTATAGTCTACAGTAGGCCACCACACTGGCACTTTGCTCCCCATAACAAAAAGAAAGAAATTAAAAAAAAGGAAAAGAAAACCCACCATTGACACCACATAATATTATTCCTTGCAGCAGTCAGAGAGAGAGAGAGAGAGAGACTATGAAACCTGATGTACACATTTTACACCTCTACACACTCTAAGCTCTACACACACCCTCCGCCAACCTAGTCCCCATATATGGGGGACAAGGGGAGAGCAACGGACTTGAACTCATGCTTCCTTCATGCCTGAGTGTCCAAGTTGCTCCTTTACACCTGACAGGGGGGAGTTTCCCTGGTTGGACGTAACGTAGCGTGTGGAAGAAACACGTTATTCCAATTTCCAACCAGTTCCTTTCCCCTCCATCATGCTGGCCAGGGGGAGGCAGTATAGAGACCAGTTCCTTCCATGTGAGGGTACCTGTCTGTCTGTCTGTCTCATCATTTTGGACCGTGGGCTATAGCCCATATCATCATTTTCATCAATTTCCGCAATTCCGCAATTTGACAAAAACGATGGGTTATAGCCCATGTTTTTTGAAAAAAAAAGTTAGCCTCGTTTCTCATCATTTTGGACCATGGGCTATAGCCCATATCGTACGGCATACTATAGCGCGCCGTTTTTCATCATTTTTGAGGATTTGAAAAAAATGACGAAATGACAAAAACGATGGGTTATAGCCCATGTTTTTTGAAATTTTGAAAAAAAAAGTTAGCCTCGTTTCTCATCATTTTGGACCGTGGGCTATAGCCCATATCGTACGGCATACTATAGCGCGCAGTTTTTCATCATTTTTGAAGATTTGAAAAAAATGACGAAATGACAAAAACGATGGGTTATAGCCCATGTTTTTTTAAATTTTGAAAAAAAAAGTTAGCCTCGTTTCTCATCATTTTGGACCGTGGGCTATAGCCCATATCGTACGGCATACTATAGCGCGCAGTTTTTCATCATTTTTGAAGATTTGAAAAAAATGACGAAATGACAAAAACGATGTGTTATAGCCCATGTTTTTTGAAAAAAAAAAAAAAAAGTTAGCCTCGTTTCTCATCATTTTGGACCGTGGGCTATAGCCCATATCGTACGGCATACTATAGCGCGCAGTTTTTCATAATTTTTGAAGATTTGAAAAAAATGACGAAATGACAAAAACGATGAGTTATAGCCCATGTTTTTTGAAAATTTGAAAAAAAAAGTTAGCCTCGTTTCACATCATTTTGGACAGTGGGCTATAGCCCATATCGTACGGCATACTATAGCGCGCCGTTTTTCATCATTTTTGAGGATTTGAAAAAAATGACGAAATGACAAAAACGATGGGTTATAGCCCATGTTTTTTGAAATTTTGGAAAAAAAAGTTAGCCTCGTTTCTCATCATTTTGGACCGTGGGCTATATATAGCCCATATCGTACGGCATACTATAGCGCGCAGTTTTTCATCATTTTTGAAGATTTAAAAAAATGACGAAATGACAAAAACGATGGGTTATAGCCCATGTTTTTTGAAATTTAAAAAAAAAAAGTTAGCCTCGTTTCACATCATTTTGGACCGTGGGCTATAGCCCATATCGTACGGCATACTATAGCGCGCCGTTTTTCATCATTTTTGAGGATTTGAAAAAAATGACGAAATGACAAAAACGATGGGTTATAGCCCATGTTTTTTGAAATTTTGAAAAAAAAAGTTAGCCTCGTTTCTCATCATTTTGGACCGTGGGCTATAGCCCATATCGTACGGCATACTATAGCGCGCAGTTTTTCATCATTTTTGAAGATTTGAAAAAAATGACGAAATGACAAAAACGATGGGTTATAGCCCATGTTTTTTGAAATTTTGAAAAAAAAAGTTAGCCTCGTTTCTCATCATTTTGGACCGTGGGCTATAGCCCATATCGTACGGCATACCATAGCGCGCAGTTTTTCATCATTTTTGAGGATTTGAAAAAAAATGACGAAATGACAAAAACGATGGGTTATAGCCCATGTTTTTTGAAATTTTGAAAAAAAAAGTTAGCCTCGTTTCTTATCATTTTGGACCATGGGCTATAGCCCATATCGTACGGCATACTATAGCGCGCAGTTTTTCATCATTTTTGAAGATTTGAAAAAAATGACGAAATGACAAAAACGATGGGTTATAGCCCATGTTTTTTGAAATTTTGAAAAAAAAAGTTAGCCTCGTTTCACATCATTTTGGACCGTGGGCTATAGCCCATATCGTACGGCATACTATAGCGCGCCGTTTTTCATCATTTTTGAGGATTTGAAAAAAATGACGAAATGACAAAAACGATGGGTTATAGCCCATGTTTTTTTAAATTAAAAAAAAAAAGTTAGCCTCGTTTCTCATCATTTTGGACCGTGGGCTATAGCCCATATCGTACGGCATACTATAGCGCGCAGTTTTTCATCATTTTTGAAGATTTGAAAAAAATGACGAAATGACAAAAACGATGGGTTATAGCCCATGTTTTTTGAAATTTTGAAAAAAAAAGTTAGCCTCGTTTCTCATCATTTTGGACCGTGGGCTATAGCCCATATCGTACGGCATACTATAGCGCGCAGTTTTTCATCATTTTTGAGGATTTGAAAAAAATGACGAAATGAAAAAAACGATGGGTTATAGCCCATGTTTTTTGAAATTTTGAAAAAAAAAGTTAGCCTCGTTTCACATCATTTTGGACCGTGGGCTATAGCCCATATCGCACGGCATACTATAGCGCGCCGTTTTTCATCATTTTTGAGGATTTGAAAAAAATGACAAAATGACAAAAACGATGGGTTATAGCCCATGTTTTTTGAAATTTTGGAAAAAAAAGTTAGCCTCGTTTCTCATCATTTTGGACCGTGGGCTATAGCCCATATCGTACGGCATACCATAGCGCGCAGTTTTTCATCATTTTTGAAGATTTGGAAAAAAATGACGAAATGACAAAAACGATGGGTTATAGCCCATGTTTTTTGAAATTTTGAAAAAAAAGTTAGCCTCGTTTCTCATCATTTTGGACCATGGGCTATAGCCCATATCGTACGGCATACTATAGGCGCGCCGTTTTTCATCATTTTTGAGGATTTGAAAAAAATGACGAAATGACAAAAACGATGGGTTATAGCCCATGTTTTTTGAAATTTTGAAAAAAAAAGTTAGCCTCGTTTCTCATCATTTTGGACCGTGGGCTATAGCCCATATCGTACGGCATACTATAGCGCGCAGTTTTTCATCATTTTTGAGGATTTGAAAAAAATGACGAAATGAAAAAAACGATGGGTTATAGCCCATGTTTTTTGAAATTTTGAAAAAAAAAGTTAGCCTCGTTTCACATCATTTTGGACCGTGGGCTATAGCCCATATCGCACGGCATACTATAGCGCGCCGTTTTTCATCATTTTTGAGGATTTGAAAAAAATGACGACATGACAAAAACGATGGGTTATAGCCCATGTTTTTTGAAATTTTGGAAAAAAAAGTTAGCCTCGTTTCTCATCATTTTGGACCGTGGGCTATAGCCCATATCGTACGGCATACCATAGCGCGCAGTTTTTCATCATTTTTGAAGATTTGAAAAAAAATGACGAAATGACAAAAACGATGGGTTATAGTCCATGTTTTTTGAAATAAAAAAAAAGAAAGTTAGCCTCGTTTCTCATCATTTTGGATCGTGGGCTATAGCCCATATCGTACGGCATACTATAGCGCGCCGTTTTTCATCATTATTGAGGATTTGAAAAAAATGACGACATGACAAAAACGATGGGTTATAGCCCATGTTTTTTGAAATTTTGGAAAAAAAAGTTAGCCTCGTTTCTCATCATTTTGGACCGTGGGCTATAGCCCATATCGTACGGCATACCATAGCGCGCAGTTTTTCATCATTTTTGAAGATTTGAAAAAAAATGACGAAATGACAAAAACGATGGGTTATAGCCCATGTTTTTTGAAATTTTGGAAAAAAAAGTTAGCCTCGTTTCTCATCATTTTGGACCATGGGCTATAGCCCATATCGTACGGCATACTATAGGCGCGCCGTTTTTCATCATTTTTGAGGATTTGAAAAAAATGACGAAATGACAAAAACGATGGGTTATAGCCCATGTTTTTTGAAATTTTGAAAAAAAAAGTTAGCCTCGTTTCTCATCATTTTGGACCGTGGGCTATAGCCCATATCGTACGGCATACTATAGCGCGCAGTTTTTCATCATTTTTGAGGATTTGAAAAAAATGACGAAATGAAAAAAACGATGGGTTATAGCCCATGTTTTTTGAACTTTTGAAAAAAAAAGTTAGCCTCGTTTCACATCATTTTGGACCGTGGGCTATAGCCCATATCGCACGGCATACTATAGCGCGCCGTTTTTCATCATTTTTGAGGATTTGAAAAAAATATCAAAATGACAAAAACGATGGGTTATAGCCCATGTTTTTTTAAATTAAAAAAAAGAAAGTTAGCCTCGTTTCTCATCATTTTGGATCGTGGGCTATAGCCCATATCGTACGGCATACTATAGCGCGCCGTTTTTCATCATTATTGAGGATTTGAAAAAAATGACGAAATGACAAAAACGATGGGTTATATCCCATGTTTTTTGAAATTTTGGAAAAAAAAGTTAGCCTCGTTTCTCATCATTTTGGACCGTGGGCTATAGCCCATATCGTACGGCACACCATAGCGCGCAGTTTTTCATCATTTTTGAAGATTTGAAAAAAAATGACGAAATGACAAAAACGATGGGTTATAGCCCATGTTTTTTGAAAATTTGAAAAAAAAAGTTAGCCTCGTTTCTCATCATTTTGGACCATGGGCTATAGCCCATATCGTACGGCATACTATAGGCGCGCCGTTTTTCATCATTTTTGAGGATTTGAAAAAAATGACGAAATGACAAAAACGATGGGTTATAGCCCATGTTTTTTGAAATTTTGAAAAAAAAAGTTAGCCTCGTTTCACATCATTTTGGACCGTGGGCTATAGCCCATATCGTACGGCATACTATAGCGCGCAGTTTTTCATCATTTTTGAGGATTTGAAAAAAATGACGAAATGACAAAAACGATGGGTTATAGCCCATGTTTTTTGAAATTTTGAAAAAAAAAGTTAGCCTCGTTTCACATCATTTTGGACCGTGGGCTATAGCCCATATCGCACGGCATACTATAGCGCGCCGTTTTTCATCATTTTTGAGGATTTGAAAAAAATGACAAAATGACAAAAACGATGGGTTATAGCCCATGTTTTTTGAAATTTTGAAAAAAAAAGTTAGCCTCGTTTCTCATAATTTTGGACCGTGGGCTATAGCCCATATCGTACGGCATACTATAGCGCGCAGTTTTTCATCATTTTTGAAGATTTGAAAAAAATGACGAAATGACAAAAACGATGGGTTATAGCCCATGTTTTTTGAAATTTTGAAAAAAAAAGTTAGCCTCGTTTCTCATCATTTTGGACCGTGGGCTATAGCCCATATCGTACGGCATACTATAGCGCGCAGTTTTTCATCATTTTTGAGGATTTGAAAAAAATGACAAAATGACAAAAACGATGGGTTATAGCCCATGTTTTTTTAAATTTTGAAAAAAAAAGTTAGCCTCGTTTCACATCATTTTGGACCGTGGGCTATAGCCCATATCGCACGGCATACTATAGCGCGCCGTTTTTCATCATTTTTGAGGATTTGAAAAAATGACAAAATGACAAAAACGATGGGTTATAGACCATGTTTTAAAAAAAAAAAAAAAAAAAAGTTAGCCTCGTTTCTCATCATATTGGATCGTGGGCTATAGCCCATATCGTACGGCATACTATAGCGCGCCGTTTTTCATCATTATTGAGGATTTGAAAAAAATGACGAAATGACAAAAACGATGGGTTATAGCCCATGTTTTTTGAAATTTTGGAAAAAAAAGTTAGCCTCGTTTCTCATCATTTTGGACCGTGGGCTATAGCCCATATCGTACGGCATACCATAGCGCGCAGTTTTTCATCATTTTTGAAGATTTGAAAAAAAATGACGAAATGACAAAAACGATGGGTTATAGCCCATGTTTTTTGAAATTTTGAAAAAAAAAGTTAGCCTCGTTTCACATCATTTTGGACCGTGGGCTATAGCCCATATCGTACGGCATACTATAGCACGCAGTTTTTCATCATTTTTGAGGATTTGAAAAAAATGACGAAATGACAAAAACGATGGGTTATAGCCCATGTTTTTTGAAATTTTGAAAAAAAAAGTTAGCCTCGTTTCACATCATTTTGGACCGTGGGCTATAGCCCATATCGCACGGCATACTATAGCGCGCCGTTTTTCATCATTTTTGAGGATTTGAAAAAAATGACAAAATGACAAAAACGATGGGTTATAGCCCATGTTTTTTGAAATTTTGAAAAAAAAAGTTAGCCTCGTTTCTCATAATTTTGGACCGTGGGCTATAGCCCATATCGTACGGCATACTATAGCGCGCAGTTTTTCATCATTTTTGAAGATTTGAAAAAAATGACGAAATGACAAAAACGATGGGTTATAGCCCATGTTTTTTGAAATTTTGAAAAAAAAAGTTAGCCTCGTTTCTCATCATTTTGGACCGTGGGCTATAGCCCATATCGTACGGCATACTATAGCGCGCAGTTTTTCATCATTTTTGAGGATTTGAAAAAAATGACAAAATGACAAAAACGATGGGTTATAGCCCATGTTTTTTTAAATTTTGAAAAAAAAAGTTAGCCTCGTTTCACATCATTTTGGACCGTGGGCTATAGCCCATATCGCACGGCATACTATAGCGCGCCGTTTTTCATCATTTTTGAGGATTTGAAAAAATGACAAAATGACAAAAACGATGGGTTATAGACCATGTTTAAAAAAAAAAAAAAAAAAAAAAGTTAGCCTCGTTTCTCATCATTTTGGATCGTGGGCTATAGCCCATATCGTACGGCATACTATAGCGCGCAGTTTTTCATCATTTTTGAAGATTTGAAAAAAATGACGAAATGACAAAAACGATGGGTTATAGCCCATGTTTTTTTAAATTTTGGAAAAAAAAGTTAGCCTCGTTTCTCATCATTTTGGACCGTGGGCTATAGCCCATATCGCACGGCATACATCATTTTTGAGGATTTGAAAAAAATGACGAAATGACAAAAACGATGGGTTATAGCCCATGTTTTTTGAAATTTTGAAAAAAAAAGTTAGCCTCGTTTCACATCATTTTGGACCGTGGGCTATAGCCCATATCGCACGGCATACTATAGCGCGCCGTTTTTCATCATTTTTGAGGATTTGAAAAAAATTACAAAATGACAAAAACGATGGGTTATAGCCCATGTTTTTTGAAATTTTGAAAAAAAAAGTTAGCCTCGTTTCTCATAATTTTGGACCGTGGGCTATAGCCCATATCGTACGGCATACTATAGCGCGCAGTTTTTCATCATTTTTGAAGATTTGAAAAAAATGACGAAATGACAAAAACGATGGGTTATAGCCCATGTTTTTTGAAATTTTGAAAAAAAAATTAGCCTCGTTTCTCATCATTTTGGACCGTGGGCTATAGCCCATATCGTACGGCATACTATAGCGCGCAGTTTTTCATCATTTTTGAGGATTTGAAAAAAATGACAAAATGACAAAAACGATGGGTTATAGCCCATGTTTTTTTAAATTTTGAAAAAAAAAGTTAGCCTCGTTTCACATCATTTTGGACCGTGGGCTATAGCCCATATCGCACGGCATACTATAGCGCGCCGTTTTTCATCATTTTTGAGGATTTGAAAAAATGACAAAATGACAAAAACGATGGGTTATAGACCATGTTTTAAAAAAAAAAAAAAAAAAAAGTTAGCCTCGTTTCTCATCATTTTGGATCGTGGGCTATAGCCCATATCGTACGGCATACTATAGCGCGCAGTTTTTCATCATTTTTGAAGATTTGAAAAAAATGACGAAATGACAAAAACGATGGGTTATAGCCCATGTTTTTTTAAATTTTGGAAAAAAAAGTTAGCCTCGTTTCTCATCATTTTGGACCGTGGGCTATAGCCCATATCGCACGGCATACATCATTTTTGAGGATTTGAAAAAAATGACGAAATGACAAAAACGATGGGTTATAGCCCATGTTTTTTTAAATAATAAAAAAAAAAGTT
Source organism: Protomyctophum bolini (assembly GCF_963924005.1). NCBI lineage: Eukaryota > Metazoa > Chordata > Actinopteri > Myctophiformes > Myctophidae > Protomyctophum > Protomyctophum bolini. Next base: position 40,642,599 of record NC_137878.1, on the reverse strand, counting down.
AGCCTCGTTTCTCATCATTTTGGACCGTGGGCTATAGCCCATATCGTACGGCATACTATAGCGCGCAGTTTTTCATCATTTTTTAAGATTTGAAAAAAATGACGAAATGACAAAAACGATGGGTTATAGCCCATGTTTTTTGAAATTTTGAAAAAAAAAGTTAGCCTCGTTTCACATCATTTTGGACTGTGGGCTATAGCCCATATCGTACGGCATACTATAGCGCGCCGTTTTTCATCATTATTGAGGATTTGAAAAAAATGACGAAATGACAAAAACGATGGGTTATAGCCCATGTTTTTTGAAATTTTGGAAAAAAAAGTTAGCCTCGTTGCTCATCATTTTGGACCGTGGGCTATAGCCCATATCGTACGGCATACCATAGCGCGCAGTTTTTCATCATTTTGGAAGATTTGAAAAAAAATGACGAAATGACAAAAACGATGGGTTATAGCCCATGTTTTTGAAATTTTGAAAAAAAAAGTTAGCCTCGTTTCTCATCATTTTGGACCATGGGCTATAGCCCATATCGTACGGCATACTATAGCGCGCCGTTTTTCATCATTTTTGAGGATTTGAAAAAAATGACGAAATGACAAAAACGATGGGTTATAGCCCATGTTTTTGAAATTTTGAAAAAAAAAGTTAGCCTCGTTTCTCATCATTTTGGACCATGGGCTGTAGCCCATATCGTACGGCATACTATAGCGCGCCGATTTTCATCATTTTTGAGGATTTGAAAAAAATGACGAAATGACAAAAACGATGGGTTATAGCCCATGTTTTTTTAAATAATAAAAAAAAAAGTTAGCCTCGTTTCTCATCATTTTGGACCGTGGGCTATAGCCCATATCGTACGGCATACTATAGCGCGCAGTTTTTCATCATTTTTTAAGATTTGAAAAAAATGACGAAATGACAAAAACGATGGGTTATAGCCCATGTTTTTTGAAATTTTGAAAAAAAAAGTTAGCCTCGTTTCACATCATTTTGGACTGTGGGCTATAGCCCATATCGTACGGCATACTATAGCGCGCCGTTTTTCATCATTATTGAGGATTTGAAAAAAATGACGAAATGACAAAAACGATGGGTTATAGCCCATGTTTTTTGAAATTTTGGAAAAAAAAGTTAGCCTCGTTGCTCATCATTTTGGACCGTGGGCTATAGCCCATATCGTACGGCATACCATAGCGCGCAGTTTTTCATCATTTTGGAAGATTTGAAAAAAAATGACGAAATGACAAAAACGATGGGTTATAGCCCATGTTTTTGAAATTTTGAAAAAAAAAGTTAGCCTCGTTTCTCATCATTTTGGACCATGGGCTATAGCCCATATCGTACGGCATACTATAGCGCGCCGTTTTTCATCATTTTTGAGGATTTGAAAAAAATGACGAAATGACAAAAACGATGGGTTATAGCCCATGTTTTTGAAATTTTGAAAAAAAAAGTTAGCCTCGTTTCTCATCATTTTGGACCATGGGCTGTAGCCCATATCGTACGGCATACTATAGCGCGCCGTTTTTCATCATTTTTGAGGATTTGAAAAAAATGACGAAATGACAAAAACGATGGGTTATAGCCCATGTTTTTTAAATTTTGAAAAAAAAAGTTATCCTCGTTTCTCATCATTTTGGACCATGGGCTATAGCCCATATCGTACCGCATACTATAGCGCGCCGTTTTTCATCATTTTTGAGGATTTGAAAAAAATGACGAAATGACAAAAACGATGGGTTATAGCCCATGTTTTTTGAAAGTTTGAAAAAAAAAGTTAGCCTCGTTTCTCATCATTTTGGACCATGGGCTATAGCCCATATCGTACGGCGCGCCGTTTTTCATCATTTTTGAGGATTTGAAAAAAATGACGAAAAAATGACGAAATTTTGAATAAAAAAGTTTGCCTCGTTTCTCATTATTTTGGACCATGGGCTATAGCCCATATCGTACGGCATACTATAGCGCGCCGTTTTTCATCATTTTTGAGGATTTGAAAAAAATGACGAAATGACAAAAACGATGGGTTATAGCCCATGTTTTTTGAAAATTTGGAAAAAAAAGTTAGCCTCGTTTCTCATCATTTTGGACCATGGGCTATAGCCCATATCGTACGGCATACTATAGCGCGCCGTTTTTCATCATTTTTGAGGATTTGAAGAAAATTACGAAATGACAAAAACGATGGGTTATAGCCCATGTTTTTTGAAATTTTGAATAAAAAAGTTAGCCTCGTTTCTCATCATTTTGGACCATGGGCTATAGCCCATATCGTACGTCATACTATAGCGTGCCGTTTTTCATCATTTTTGAGGATTTGAAAAAAATGACGAAATGACAAAAACGATGGGTTATAGCCCATGTTTTTGAAATTTTGAAAAAAAAAGTGTGTATCCTGTTATCTGTTCCAATGCTTCCATATCTAAATACCTTTCTGAACAAGCAATAACGTACAGTACAAGAGCGAGTACTATACTGTGAGATATGTTGACCCTACAGTGACTATATTTCACCGTACAGCAGAGCAGGTATGCTGTGTTATTGCTTTTATTTCATTTTGAAATGTAATAAAACATTTCACTAAAGGATAAGCCCCTTGAGTTGCAGTCTTTACTTTTGTAATTGTTAACTTCAACAAAGCGCTGGGTTCGGAAAAAAACAACAACAGACGAGCCTTTATTTATTCTTCATCTGTGGGAAAAAGCACTGCTTTCATGTAATAAAGTACGGGACGTGTATGGTATATGCGTGCCATTAGTGGGCGCGTAGTTAGTCAATTAATGATCCGTTGCATGTCGGTATCACATGCTCACAATGGCTAATCTACAAGCTCACAACTTGTGCGTGTTGTGAGGTTATTGAACGGCGATTTTAGATGCGCGATACCGCCATAAGACAAAGTATAAATCCGTCTTTAATTGTAAATGGTTGTGTGTGTGTGCCTGCCCAGGTTGTGGCCCACCCTGCACCTGGACCCACTGAGTCCCAGGGAGGTGAGGAGTGTGGTCAACGCAGAGTGCCAGGCCATGGAGGTCAAACTCACCAAGGACCAGGTGAGGGGGGCATAACAGTGTGGACAGATGGTCCTAAGGCTCTGACAAGAAAATCGGATTTGTCAGCCGTCTGCTGTCGCCCCGTCGAAGTATCACCAGTATCTAGCCCATATCGTACGGCATACTATAGCGCGCAGTTTTTCATCATTTTTGAGGATTTGAAAAAAATGACGAAATGACAAAAACGATGGGTTATAGCCCATGTTTTTGAAATTTTGAAAAAAACAGTTAGCCTCGTTTCTCATCATTTTGGACCATGGGCTATAGCCCATATCGTACGGCATACTATAGCGCGCCGTTTTTCATCATTTTTGAGGATTTGAAAAAAATGACGAAATGACAAAAACGATGGGTTATAGCCCATGTTTTTGAAATTTTGAAAAAAAAAGTTAGCCTCGTTTCTCATCATTTTGGACCATGGGCTGTAGCCCATATCGTACGGCATACTATAGCGCGCCGTTTTTCATCATTTTTGAGGATTTGAAAAAAATGACGAAATGACAAAAACGATGGGTTATAGCCCATGTTGTTTGAAAGTTTGAAAAAAAAAGTTAGCCTCGTTTCTCATCATTTTGGACCATGGGCTATAGCCCATATCGTACGGCGCGCCGTTTTTCATCATTTTTGAGGATTTGAAAAAAATGACGAAAAAATGACGAAATTTTGAATAAAAAAGTTTGCCTCGTTTCTCATTATTTTGGACCATGGGCTATAGCCCATATCGTACGGCATACTATAGCGCGCCGTTTTTCATCATTTTTGAGGATTTGAAAAAAATGACGAAATGACAAAAACGATGGGTTATAGCCCATGTTTTTTGAAAATTTGGAAAAAAAAGTTAGCCTCGTTTCTCATCATTTTGAACCATGGGCTATAGCCCATATCGTACGGCATACTATAGCACGCCGTTTTTCATCATTTTTGAGGATTTGAAGAAAATTCAAAATTTCAAAAAACATGGGTTATAGCCCATTGTTTTTTTTTTTTTTTTTTAAATGTTATCCTCATTTTTCATCATTTTTGAACATGGGCTATAGCCCCTACCGTACGGCATACAATAGCACGCCGTTTTTCATCATTTTTGAGGATTTGAAGAAAATTCAAAATTTCAAAAAACATGGGTTATAGCCCATCGTTTTTTGAAATTTTGAAAAAAATGTTATCCTCATTTTTCATCATTTTTTAACATGGGCTATAGCCCATACCGTACGGCATACTATAGCACGCCGTTTTTCATCATTTTTGAGGATTTGAAGAAAATTCAAAATTTCAAAAAACATGGGTTATAGCCCATCGTTTTTTGAATTTTTGAAAAAAATGTTATCCTCATTTTTCATCATTTTTGAACATGGGCTATAGCCCGTACCGTACGGCATACTATAGCACGCCGTTTTTCATCATTTTTGAGGATTTGAAGAAAATTCAAAATTTCAAAAAACATGGGTTATAGCCCATCGTTTTTTGAAATTTTGAAAAAAATGTTATCCTCATTTTTCATCATTTTTGAACATGGGCTATAGCCCCTACCGTACGGCATACTATAGCACGCCGTTTTTAATCATTTTTGAGGATTTGAAGAAAATTCAAAATTTCAAAAAACATGGGTTATAGCCCATCGTTTTTTGAATTTTTGAAAAAAATGTTATCCTCATTTTTCATCATTTTTGAACATGGGCTATAGCCCGTACCGTACGGCATACTATAGCACGCCGTTTTTCATCATTTTTGAGGATTTGAAGAAAATTCAAAATTTCAAAAAACATGGGTTATAGCCCATCGTATTTTGAATTTTTGAAAAAAATGTTATCCTCATTTTTCATCATTTTTGAACATGGGCTATAGCCCCTACCGTACGGCATACTATAGCACGCCGTTTTTCATCATTTTTGAGGATTTGAAGAAAATTCAAAATTTCAAAAAACATGGGTTATAGCCCATCGTTTTTTGAATTTTTGAAAAAAATGTTATCCTCATTTTTCATCATTTTTGAACATGGGCTATAGCCCGTACCGTACGGCATACTATAGCACGCCGTTTTTAATCATTTTTGAGGATTTGAAGAAAATTCAAAATTTCAAAAAACATGGGTTATAGCCCATCGTTTTTTGAATTTTTGAAAAAAATGTTATCCTCATTTTTCATCATTTTTGAACATGGGCTATAGCCCGTACCGTACGGCATACTATAGCACGCCGTTTTTCATCATTTTTGAGGATTTGAAGAAAATTCAAAATTTCAAAAAACATGGGTTATAGCCCATTGTTTTTTTATTTTTGAAAAAAATGTTATCCTCATTTTTCATCATTTTTGAACATGGGCTATAGCCCCTACCGTACGGCATACAATAGCACGCCGTTTTTCATCATTTTTGAGGATTTGAAGAAAATTCAAAATTTCAAAAAACATGGGTTATAGCCCATCGTTTTTTGAAATTTTGAAAAAAAAATTATCCTCATTTTTCATCATTTTTTAACATGGGCTATAGCCCATACCGTACGGCATACTATAGCACGCCGTTTTTCATCATTTTTGAGGATTTGAAGAAAATTCAAAATTTCAAAAAACATGGGTTATAGCCCATCGTTTTTTGAATTTTTGAAAAAAATGTTATCCTCATTTTTCATCATTTTTGAACATGGGCTATAGCCCGTACCGTACGGCATACTATAGCACGCCGTTTTTCATCATTTTTGAGGATTTGAAGAAAATTCAAAATTTCAAAAAACATGGGTTATAGCCCATCGTTTTTTGAAATTTTGAAAAAAATGTTATCCTCATTTTTCATCATTTTTGAACATGGGCTATAGCCCCTACCGTACGGCATACTATAGCACGCCGTTTTTAATCATTTTTGAGGATTTGAAGAAAATTCAAAATTTCAAAAAACATGGGTTATAGCCCATCGTTTTTTGAATTTTTGAAAAAAATGTTATCCTCATTTTTCATCATTTTTGAACATGGGCTATAGCCCGTACCGTACGGCATACTATAGCACGCCGTTTTTCATCATTTTTGAGGATTTGAAGAAAATTCAAAATTTCAAAAAACATGGGTTATAGCCCATCGTATTTTGAATTTTTGAAAAAAATGTTATCCTCATTTTTCATCATTTTTGAACATGGGCTATAGCCCCTACCGTACGGCATACTATAGCACGCCGTTTTTCATCATTTTTGAGGATTTGAAGAAAATTCAAAATTTCAAAAAACATGGGTTATAGCCCATCGTTTTTTGAATTTTTGAAAAAAATGTTATCCTCATTTTTCATCATTTTTGAACATGGGCTATAGCCCGTACCGTACGGCATACTATAGCACGCCGTTTTTCATCATTTTTGAGGATTTGAAGAAAATTCAAAATTTCAAAAAACATGGGTTATAGCCCATCGTTTTTTGAAATTTTGAAAAAAATGTTATCCTCATTTTTCATCATTTTTGAACATGGGCTATAGCCCCTACCGTACGGCATACTATAGCACGCCGTTTTTAATCATTTTTGAGGATTTGAAGAAAATTCAAAATTTCAAAAAACATGGGTTATAGCCCATCGTTTTTTGAATTTTTGAAAAAAATGTTATCCTCATTTTTCATCATTTTTGAACATGGGCTATAGCCCGTACCGTACGGCATACTATAGCACGCCGTTTTTCATCATTTTTGAGGATTTGAAGAAAATTCAAAATTTCAAAAAACATGGGTTATAGCCCATCGTATTTTGAATTTTTGAAAAAAATGTTATCCTCATTTTTCATCATTTTTGAACATGGGCTATAGCCCCTACCGTACGGCATACTATAGCACGCCGTTTTTCATCATTTTTGAGGATTTGAAGAAAATTCAAAATTTCAAAAAACATGGGTTATAGCCCATCGTTTTTTGAATTTTTGAAAAAAATGTTATCCTCATTTTTCATCATTTTTGAACATGGGCTATAGCCCGTACCGTACGGCATACTATAGCACGCCGTTTTTAATCATTTTTGAGGATTTGAAGAAAATTCAAAATTTCAAAAAACATGGGTTATAGCCCATCGTTTTTTGAATTTTTGAAAAAAATGTTATCCTCATTTTTCATCATTTTTGAACATGGGCTATAGCCCGTACCGTACGGCATACTATAGCACGCCGTTTTTCATCATTTTTGAGGATTTGAAGAAAATTCAAAATTTCAAAAAACATGGGTTATAGCCCATTGTTTTTTTATTTTTGAAAAAAATGTTATCCTCATTTTTCATCATTTTTGAACATGGGCTATAGCCCCTACCGTACGGCATACAATAGCACGCCGTTTTTCATCATTTTTGAGGATTTGAAGAAAATTCAAAATTTCAAAAAACATGGGTTATAGCCCATCGTTTTTTGAAATTTTGAAAAAAATGTTATCCTCATTTTTCATCATTTTTTAACATGGGCTATAGCCCATACCGTACGGCATACTATAGCACGCCGTTTTTCATCATTTTTGAGGATTTGAAGAAAATTCAAAATTTCAAAAAACATGGGTTATAGCCCATCGTTTTTTGAATTTTTGAAAAAAATGTTATCCTCATTTTTCATCATTTTTGAACATGGGCTATAGCCCGTACCGTACGGCATACTATAGCACGCCGTTTTTCATCATTTTTGAGGATTTGAAGAAAATTCAAAATTTCAAAAAACATGGGTTATAGCCCATCGTATTTTGAATTTTTGAAAAAAATGTTATCCTCATTTTTCATCATTTTTGAACATGGGCTATAGCCCCTACCGTACGGCATACTATAGCACGCCGTTTTTCATCATTTTTGAGGATTTGAAGAAAATTCAAAATTTCAAAAAACATGGGTTATAGCCCATCGTTTTTTGAATTTTTGAAAAAAATGTTATCCTCATTTTTCATCATTTTTGAACATGGGCTATAGCCCGTACCGTACGGCATACTATAGCACGCCGTTTTTAATCATTTTTGAGGATTTGAAGAAAATTCAAAATTTCAAAAAACATGGGTTATAGCCCATCGTTTTTTGAATTTTTGAAAAAAATGTTATCCTCATTTTTCATCATTTTTGAACATGGGCTATAGCCCGTACCGTACGGCATACTATAGCACGCCGTTTTTCATCATTTTTGAGGATTTGAAGAAAATTCAAAATTTCAAAAAACATGGGTTATAGCCCATTGTTTTTTTATTTTTGAAAAAAATGTTATCCTCATTTTTCATCATTTTTGAACATGGGCTATAGCCCCTACCGTACGGCATACAATAGCACGCCGTTTTTCATCATTTTTGAGGATTTGAAGAAAATTCAAAATTTCAAAAAACATGGGTTATAGCCCATCGTTTTTTGAAATTTTGAAAAAAATGTTATCCTCATTTTTCATCATTTTTTAACATGGGCTATAGCCCATACCGTACGGCATACTATAGCACGCCGTTTTTCATCATTTTTGAGGATTTGAAGAAAATTCAAAATTTCAAAAAACATGGGTTATAGCCCATCGTTTTTTGAATTTTTGAAAAAAATGTTATCCTCATTTTTCATCATTTTTGAACATGGGCTATAGCCCGTACCGTACGGCATACTATAGCACGCCGTTTTTCATCATTTTTGAGGATTTGAAGAAAATTCAAAATTTCAAAAAACATGGGTTATAGCCCATCGTTTTTTGAAATTTTGAAAAAAATGTTATCCTCATTTTTCATCATTTTTGAACATGGGCTATAGCCCCTACCGTACGGCATACTATAGCACGCCGTTTTTAATCATTTTTGAGGATTTGAAGAAAATTCAAAATTTCAAAAAACATGGGTTATAGCCCATCGTTTTTTGAATTTTTGAAAAAAATGTTATCCTCATTTTTCATCATTTTTGAACATGGGCTATAGCCCGTACCGTACGGCATACTATAGCACGCCGTTTTTCATCATTTTTGAGGATTTGAAGAAAATTCAAAATTTCAAAAAACATGGGTTATAGCCCATCGTATTTTGAATTTTTGAAAAAAATGTTATCCTCATTTTTCATCATTTTTGAACATGGGCTATAGCCCCTACCGTACGGCATACTATAGCACGCCGTTTTTCATCATTTTTGAGGATTTGAAGAAAATTCAAAATTTCAAAAAACATGGGTTATAGCCCATCGTTTTTTGAATTTTTGAAAAAAATGTTATCCTCATTTTTCATCATTTTTGAACATGGGCTATAGCCCGTACCGTACGGCATACTATAGCACGCCGTTTTTCATCATTTTTGAGGATTTGAAGAAAATTCAAAATTTCAAAAAACATGGGTTATAGCCCATCGTTTTTTGAATTTTTGAAAAAAATGTTATCCTCATTTTTCATCATTTTTGAACATGGGCTATAGCCCGTACCGTACGGCATACTATAGCACGCCGTTTTTCATCATTTTTGAGGATTTGAAGAAAATTCAAAATTTCAAAAAACATGGGTTATAGCCCATCGTTTTTTGAAATTTTGAAAAAAATGTTATCCTCATTTTTCATCATTTTTGAACATGGGCTATAGCCCCTACCGTACGGCATACTATAGCACGCCGTTTTTAATCATTTTTGAGGATTTGAAGAAAATTCAAAATTTCAAAAAACATGGGTTATAGCCCATCGTTTTTTGAATTTTTGAAAAAAATGTTATCCTCATTTTTCATCATTTTTGAACATGGGCTATAGCCCGTACCGTACGGCATACTATAGCACGCCGTTTTTCATCATTTTTGAGGATTTGAAGAAAATTCAAAATTTCAAAAAACATGGGTTATAGCCCATCGTATTTTGAATTTTTGAAAAAAATGTTATCCTCATTTTTCATCATTTTTGAACATGGGCTATAGCCCCTACCGTACGGCATACTATAGCACGCCGTTTTTCATCATTTTTGAGGATTTGAAGAAAATTCAAAATTTCAAAAAACATGGGTTATAGCCCATCGTTTTTTGAATTTTTGAAAAAAATGTTATCCTCATTTTTCATCATTTTTGAACATGGGCTATAGCCCGTACCGTACGGCATACTATAGCACGCCGTTTTTCATCATTTTTGAGGATTTGAAGAAAATTCAAAATTTCAAAAAACATGGGTTATAGCCCATCGTTTTTTGAATTTTTGAAAAAAATGTTATCCTCATTTTTCATCATTTTTGAACATGGGCTATAGCCCGTACCGTACGGCATACTATAGCACGCCGTTTTTCATCATTTTTGAGGATTTGAAGAAAATTCAAAATTTCAAAAAACATGGGTTATAGCCCATCGTATTTTGAATTTTTGAAAAAAATGTTATCCTCATTTTTCATCATTTTTGAACATGGGCTATAGCCCCTACCGTACGGCATACTATAGCACGCCGTTTTTCATCATTTTTGAGGATTTGAAGAAAATTCAAAATTTCAAAAAACATGGGTTATAGCCCATCGTTTTTTGAATTTTTGAAAAAAATGTTATCCTCATTTTTCATCATTTTTGAACATGGGCTATAGCCCGTACCGTACGGCATACTATAGCACGCCGTTTTTAATCATTTTTGAGGATTTGAAGAAAATTCAAAATTTCAAAAAACATGGGTTATAGCCCATCGTTTTTTGAATTTTTGAAAAAAATGTTATCCTCATTTTTCATCATTTTTGAACATGGGCTATAGCCCGTACCGTACGGCATACTATAGCACGCCGTTTTTCATCATTTTTGAGGATTTGAAGAAAATTCAAAATTTCAAAAAACATGGGTTATAGCCCATTGTTTTTTTATTTTTGAAAAAAATGTTATCCTCATTTTTCATCATTTTTGAACATGGGCTATAGCCCCTACCGTACGGCATACAATAGCACGCCGTTTTTCATCATTTTTGAGGATTTGAAGAAAATTCAAAATTTCAAAAAACATGGGTTATAGCCCATCGTTTTTTGAAATTTTGAAAAAAATGTTATCCTCATTTTTCATCATTTTTTAACATGGGCTATAGCCCATACCGTACGGCATACTATAGCACGCCGTTTTTCATCATTTTTGAGGATTTGAAGAAAATTCAAAATTTCAAAAAACATGGGTTATAGCCCATCGTTTTTTGAATTTTTGAAAAAAATGTTATCCTCATTTTTCATCATTTTTGAACATGGGCTATAGCCCGTACCGTACGGCATACTATAGCACGCCGTTTTTCATCATTTTTGAGGATTTGAAGAAAATTCAAAATTTCAAAAAACATGGGTTATAGCCCATCGTATTTTGAATTTTTGAAAAAAATGTTATCCTCATTTTTCATCATTTTTGAACATGGGCTATAGCCCCTACCGTACGGCATACTATAGCACGCCGTTTTTCATCATTTTTGAGGATTTGAAGAAAATTCAAAATTTCAAAAAACATGGGTTATAGCCCATCGTTTTTTGAATTTTTGAAAAAAAATTTATCCTCATTTTTCATCATTTTTGAACATGGGCTATAGCCCGTACCGTACGGCATACTATAGCACGCCGTTTTTAATCATTTTTGAGGATTTGAAGAAAATTCAAAATTTCAAAAAACATGGTCGTCATCGTTTTTTGAATTTTTGAAAAAAATGTTATCCTCATTTTTCATCATTTTTGAACATGGGCTATAGCCCGTACCGTACGGCATACTATAGCACGCCGTTTTTCATCATTTTTGAGGATTTGAAGAAAATTCAAAATTTCAAAAAACATGGGTTATAGCCCATTGTTTTTTTATTTTTGAAAAAAATGTTATCCTCATTTTTCATCATTTTTGAACATGGGCTATAGCCCCTACCGTACGGCATACAATAGCACGCCGTTTTTCATCATTTTTGAGGATTTGAAGAAAATTCAAAATTTCAAAAAACATGGGTTATAGCCCATCGTTTTTTGAAATTTTGAAAAAAATGTTATCCTCATTTTTCATCATTTTTTAACATGGGCTATAGCCCATACCGTACGGCATACTATAGCACGCCGTTTTTCATCATTTTTGAGGATTTGAAGAAAATTCAAAATTTCAAAAAACATGGGTTATAGCCCATCGTTTTTTGAATTTTTGAAAAAAATGTTATCCTCATTTTTCATCATTTTTGAACATGGGCTATAGCCCGTACCGTACGGCATACTATAGCACGCCGTTTTTCATCATTTTTGAGGATTTGAAGAAAATTCAAAATTTCAAAAAACATGGGTTATAGCCCATCGTTTTTTGAAATTTTGAAAAAAATGTTATCCTCATTTTTCATCATTTTTGAACATGGGCTATAGCCCCTACCGTACGGCATACTATAGCACGCCGTTTTTAATCATTTTTGAGGATTTGAAGAAAATTCAAAATTTCAAAAAACATGGGTTATAGCCCATCGTTTTTTGAATTTTTGAAAAAAATGTTATCCTCATTTTTCATCATTTTTGAACATGGGCTATAGCCCGTACCGTACGGCATACTATAGCACGCCGTTTTTCATCATTTTTGAGGATTTGAAGAAAATTCAAAATTTCAAAAAACATGGGTTATAGCCCATCGTATTTTGAATTTTTGAAAAAAATGTTATCCTCATTTTTCATCATTTTTGAACATGGGCTATAGCCCCTACCGTACGGCATACTATAGCACGCCGTTTTTCATCATTTTTGAGGATTTGAAGAAAATTCAAAATTTCAAAAAACATGGGTTATAGCCCATCGTTTTTTGAATTTTTGAAAAAAATGTTATCCTCATTTTTCATCATTTTTGAACATGGGCTATAGCCCGTACCGTACGGCATACTATAGCACGCCGTTTTTAATCATTTTTGAGGATTTGAAGAAAATTCAAAATTTCAAAAAACATGGGTTATAGCCCATCGTTTTTTGAATTTTTGAAAAAAATGTTATCCTCATTTTTCATCATTTTTGAACATGGGCTATAGCCCGTACCGTACGGCATACTATAGCACGCCGTTTTTCATCATTTTTGAGGATTTGAAGAAAATTCAAAATTTCAAAAAACATGGGTTATAGCCCATTGTTTTTTTATTTTTGAAAAAAATGTTATCCTCATTTTTCATCATTTTTGAACATGGGCTATAGCCCCTACCGTACGGCATACAATAGCACGCCGTTTTTCATCATTTTTGAGGATTTGAAGAAAATTCAAAATTTCAAAAAACATGGGTTATAGCCCATCGTTTTTTGAAATTTTGAAAAAAATGTTATCCTCATTTTTCATCATTTTTTAACATGGGCTATAGCCCATACCGTACGGCATACTATAGCACGCCGTTTTTCATCATTTTTGAGGATTTGAAGAAAATTCAAAATTTCAAAAAACATGGGTTATAGCCCATCGTTTTTTGAATTTTTGAAAAAAATGTTATCCTCATTTTTCATCATTTTTGAACATGGGCTATAGCCCGTACCGTACGGCATACTATAGCACGCCGTTTTTCATCATTTTTGAGGATTTGAAGAAAATTCAAAATTTCAAAAAACATGGGTTATAGCCCATCGTATTTTGAATTTTTGAAAAAAATGTTATCCTCATTTTTCATCATTTTTGAACATGGGCTATAGCCCCTACCGTACGGCATACTATAGCACGCCATTTTTCATCATTTTTGAGGATTTGAAGAAAATTCAAAATTTCAAAAAACATGGGTTATAGCCCATCGTTTTTTGAATTTTTGAAAAAAATGTTATCCTCATTTTTCATCATTTTTGAACATGGGCTATAGCCCGTACCGTACGGCATACTATAGCACGCCGTTTTTAATCATTTTTGAGGATTTGAAGAAAATTCAAAATTTCAAAAAACATGGGTTATAGCCCATCGTTTTTTGAATTTTTGAAAAAAATGTTATCCTCATTTTTCATCATTTTTGAACATGGGCTATAGCCCGTACCGTACGGCATACTATAGCACGCCGTTTTTCATCATTTTTGAGGATTTGAAGAAAATTCAAAATTTCAAAAAACATGGGTTATAGCCCATTGTTTTTTTATTTTTGAAAAAAATGTTATCCTCATTTTTCATCATTTTTGAACATGGGCTATAGCCCCTACCGTACGGCATACAATAGCACGCCGTTTTTCATCATTTTTGAGGATTTGAAGAAAATTCAAAATTTCAAAAAACATGGGTTATAGCCCATCGTTTTTTGAAATTTTGAAAAAAATGTTATCCTCATTTTTCATCATTTTTTAACATGGGCTATAGCCCATACCGTACGGCATACTATAGCACGCCGTTTTTCATCATTTTTGAGGATTTGAAGAAAATTCAAAATTTCAAAAAACATGGGTTATAGCCCATCGTTTTTTGAATTTTTGAAAAAAATGTTATCCTCATTTTTCATCATTTTTGAACATGGGCTATAGCCCGTACCGTACGGCATACTATAGCACGCCGTTTTTCATCATTTTTGAGGATTTGAAGAAAATTCAAAATTTCAAAAAACATGGGTTATAGCCCATCGTTTTTTGAAATTTTGAAAAAAATGTTATCCTCATTTTTCATCATTTTTGAACATGGGCTATAGCCCCTACCGTACGGCATACTATAGCACGCCGTTTTTAATCATTTTTGAGGATTTGAAGAAAATTCAAAATTTCAAAAAACATGGGTTATAGCCCATCGTTTTTTGAATTTTTGAAAAAAATGTTATCCTCATTTTTCATCATTTTTGAACATGGGCTATAGCCCGTACCGTACGGCATACTATAGCACGCCGTTTTTCATCATTTTTGAGGATTTGAAGAAAATTCAAAATTTCAAAAAACATGGGTTATAGCCCATCGTATTTTGAATTTTTGAAAAAAATGTTATCCTCATTTTTCATCATTTTTGAACATGGGCTATAGCCCCTACCGTACGGCATACTATAGCACGCCGTTTTTCATCATTTTTGAGGATTTGAAGAAAATTCAAAATTTCAAAAAACATGGGTTATAGCCCATCGTTTTTTGAATTTTTGAAAAAAATGTTATCCTCATTTTTCATCATTTTTGAACATGGGCTATAGCCCGTACCGTACGGCATACTATAGCACGCCGTTTTTCATCATTTTTGAGGATTTGAAGAAAATTCAAAATTTCAAAAAACATGGGTTATAGCCCATCGTTTTTTGAAATTTTGAAAAAAATGTTATCCTCATTTTTCATCATTTTTGAACATGGGCTATAGCCCCTACCGTACGGCATACTATAGCACGCCGTTTTTAATCATTTTTGAGGATTTGAAGAAAATTCAAAATTTCAAAAAACATGGGTTATAGCCCATCGTTTTTTGAATTTTTGAAAAAAATGTTATCCTCATTTTTCATCATTTTTGAACATGGGCTATAGCCCGTACCGTACGGCATACTATAGCACGCCGTTTTTCATCATTTTTGAGGATTTGAAGAAAATTCAAAATTTCAAAAAACATGGGTTATAGCCCATCGTATTTTGAATTTTTGAAAAAAATGTTATCCTCATTTTTCATCATTTTTGAACATGGGCTATAGCCCCTACCGTACGGCATACTATAGCACGCCGTTTTTCATCATTTTTGAGGATTTGAAGAAAATTCAAAATTTCAAAAAACATGGGTTATAGCCCATCGTTTTTTGAATTTTTGAAAAAAATGTTATCCTCATTTTTCATCATTTTTGAACATGGGCTATAGCCCGTACCGTACGGCATACTATAGCACGCCGTTTTTCATCATTTTTGAGGATTTGAAGAAAATTCAAAATTTCAAAAAACATGGGTTATAGCCCATCGTATTTTGAATTTTTGAAAAAAATGTTATCCTCATTTTTCATCATTTTTGAACATGGGCTATAGCCCCTACCGTACGGCATACTATAGCACGCCATTTTTCATCATTTTTGAGGATTTGAAGAAAATTCAAAATTTCAAAAAACATGGGTTATAGCCCATCGTTTTTTGAATTTTTGAAAAAAATGTTATCCTCATTTTTCATCATTTTTGAACATGGGCTATAGCCCGTACCGTACGGCATACTATAGCACGCCGTTTTTAATCATTTTTGAGGATTTGAAGAAAATTCAAAATTTCAAAAAACATGGGTTATAGCCCATCGTTTTTTGAATTTTTGAAAAAAATGTTATCCTCATTTTTCATCATTTTTGAACATGGGCTATAGCCCGTACCGTACGGCATACTATAGCACGCCGTTTTTCATCATTTTTGAGGATTTGAAGAAAATTCAAAATTTCAAAAAACATGGGTTATAGCCCATTGTTTTTTTATTTTTGAAAAAAATGTTATCCTCATTTTTCATCATTTTTGAACATGGGCTATAGCCCCTACCGTACGGCATACAATAGCACGCCGTTTTTCATCATTTTTGAGGATTTGAAGAAAATTCAAAATTTCAAAAAACATGGGTTATAGCCCATCGTTTTTTGAAATTTTGAAAAAAATGTTATCCTCATTTTTCATCATTTTTTAACATGGGCTATAGCCCATACCGTACGGCATACTATAGCACGCCGTTTTTCATCATTTTTGAGGATTTGAAGAAAATTCAAAATTTCAAAAAACATGGGTTATAGCCCATCGTTTTTTGAATTTTTGAAAAAAATGTTATCCTCATTTTTCATCATTTTTGAACATGGGCTATAGCCCGTACCGTACGGCATACTATAGCACGCCGTTTTTCATCATTTTTGAGGATTTGAAGAAAATTCAAAATTTCAAAAAACATGGGTTATAGCCCATCGTTTTTTGAAATTTTGAAAAAAATGTTATCCTCATTTTTCATCATTTTTGAACATGGGCTATAGCCCCTACCGTACGGCATACTATAGCACGCCGTTTTTAATCATTTTTGAGGATTTGAAGAAAATTCAAAATTTCAAAAAACATGGGTTATAGCCCATCGTTTTTTGAATTTTTGAAAAAAATGTTATCCTCATTTTTCATCATTTTTGAACATGGGCTATAGCCCGTACCGTACGGCATACTATAGCACGCCGTTTTTCATCATTTTTGAGGATTTGAAGAAAATTCAAAATTTCAAAAAACATGGGTTATAGCCCATCGTATTTTGAATTTTTGAAAAAAATGTTATCCTCATTTTTCATCATTTTTGAACATGGGCTATAGCCCCTACCGTACGGCATACTATAGCACGCCGTTTTTCATCATTTTTGAGGATTTGAAGAAAATTCAAAATTTCAAAAAACATGGGTTATAGCCCATCGTTTTTTGAATTTTTGAAAAAAATGTTATCCTCATTTTTCATCATTTTTGAACATGGGCTATAGCCCGTACCGTACGGCATACTATAGCACGCCGTTTTTCATCATTTTTGAGGATTTGAAGAAAATTCAAAATTTCAAAAAACATGGGTTATAGCCCATCGTTTTTTGAAATTTTGAAAAAAATGTTATCCTCATTTTTCATCATTTTTGAACATGGGCTATAGCCCCTACCGTACGGCATACTATAGCACGCCGTTTTTAATCATTTTTGAGGATTTGAAGAAAATTCAAAATTTCAAAAAACATGGGTTATAGCCCATCGTTTTTTGAATTTTTGAAAAAAATGTTATCCTCATTTTTCATCATTTTTGAACATGGGCTATAGCCCGTACCGTACGGCATACTATAGCACGCCGTTTTTCATCATTTTTGAGGATTTGAAGAAAATTCAAAATTTCAAAAAACATGGGTTATAGCCCATCGTATTTTGAATTTTTGAAAAAAATGTTATCCTCATTTTTCATCATTTTTGAACATGGGCTATAGCCCCTACCGTACGGCATACTATAGCACGCCGTTTTTCATCATTTTTGAGGATTTGAAGAAAATTCAAAATTTCAAAAAACATGGGTTATAGCCCATCGTTTTTTGAATTTTTGAAAAAAATGTTATCCTCATTTTTCATCATTTTTGAACATGGGCTATAGCCCGTACCGTACGGCATACAATAGCACGCCGTTTTTCATCATTTTTGAGGATTTGAAGAAAATTCAAAATTTCAAAAAACATGGGTTATAGCCCATCGTTTTTTGAAATTTTGAAAAAAATGTTATCCTCATTTTTCATCATTTTTTAACATGGGCTATAGCCCATACCGTACGGCATACTATAGCACGCCGTTTTTCATCATTTTTGAGGATTTGAAGAAAATTCAAAATTTCAAAAAACATGGGTTATAGCCCATCGTTTTTTGAATTTTTGAAAAAAATGTTATCCTCATTTTTCATCATTTTTGAACATGGGCTATAGCCCGTACCGTACGGCATACTATAGCACGCCGTTTTTCATCATTTTTGAGGATTTGAAGAAAATTCAAAATTTCAAAAAACATGGGTTATAGCCCATCGTTTTTTGAAATTTTGAAAAAATGTTATCCTCATTTTTCATCATTTTTGAACATGGGCTATAGCCCCTACCGTACGGCATACTATAGCACGCCGTTTTTAATCATTTTTGAGGATTTGAAGAAAATTCAAAATTTCAAAAAACATGGGTTATAGCCCATCGTTTTTTGAATTTTTGAAAAAAATGTTATCCTCATTTTTCATCATTTTTGAACATGGGCTATAGCCCGTACCGTACGGCATACTATAGCACGCCGTTTTTCATCATTTTTGAGGATTTGAAGAAAATTCAAAATTTCAAAAAACATGGGTTATAGCCCATTGTTTTTTTATTTTTGAAAAAAATGTTATCCTCATTTTTCATCATTTTTGAACATGGGCTATAGCCCCTACCGTACGGCATACAATAGCACGCCGTTTTTCATCATTTTTGAGGATTTGAAGAAAATTCAAAATTTCAAAAAACATGGGTTATAGCCCATCGTTTTTTGAAATTTTGAAAAAAATGTTATCCTCATTTTTCATCATTTTTTAACATGGGCTATAGCCCATACCGTACGGCATACTATAGCACGCCGTTTTTCATCATTTTTGAGGATTTGAAGAAAATTCAAAATTTCAAAAAACATGGGTTATAGCCCATCGTTTTTTGAATTTTTGAAAAAAATGTTATCCTCATTTTTCATCATTTTTGAACATGGGCTATAGCCCGTACCGTACGGCATACTATAGCACGCCGTTTTTCATCATTTTTGAGGATTTGAAGAAAATTCAAAATTTCAAAAAACATGGGTTATAGCCCATCGTTTTTTGAAATTTTGAAAAAAATGTTATCCTCATTTTTCATCATTTTTGAACATGGGCTATAGCCCCTACCGTACGGCATACTATAGCACGCCGTTTTTAATCATTTTTGAGGATTTGAAGAAAATTCAAAATTTCAAAAAACATGGGTTATAGCCCATCGTTTTTTGAATTTTTGAAAAAAATGTTATCCTCATTTTTCATCATTTTTGAACATGGGCTATAGCCCGTACCGTACGGCATACTATAGCACGCCGTTTTTCATCATTTTTGAGGATTTGAAGAAAATTCAAAATTTCAAAAAACATGGGTTATAGCCCATCGTATTTTGAATTTTTGAAAAAAATGTTATCCTCATTTTTCATCATTTTTGAACATGGGCTATAGCCCCTACCGTACGGCATACTATAGCACGCCGTTTTTCATCATTTTTGAGGATTTGAAGAAAATTCAAAATTTCAAAAAACATGGGTTATAGCCCATCGTTTTTTGAATTTTTGAAAAAAATGTTATCCTCATTTTTCATCATTTTTGAACATGGGCTATAGCCCGTACCGTACGGCATACTATAGCACGCCGTTTTTAATCATTTTTGAGGATTTGAAGAAAATTCAAAATTTCAAAAAACATGGGTTATAGCCCATCGTTTTTTGAATTTTTGAAAAAAATGTTATCCTCATTTTTCATCATTGCGGAATTGCGGAAATTACGGAAATGGTAATTGCGGAATTGCGGAAATTGCGGAAATGGTAATTGCGGAAATGGAAATTGCGCAAAACTCAATTTTTCCGGTAAATATAACACATTGAGCAGGGCACTGCAGGGAGTTGAACCCCGTTCCGGTAAACCAGAAGTCCGACACCAGTGCCTTAGTTTTTGTGTTGTTCATTTACAGGTCCAGGTGTGCATACGCAAATCCTCAAAAATGATGATAAACGGCGTGCTATAGTATGCCGTACGGTACGGGCTATAGCCCATGTTCAAAAATGATGAAAAATGAGGATAACATTTTTTTCAAAAATTCAAAAAACGATGGGCTATAACCCATGTTTTTTGAAATTTTGAATTTTCTTCAAATCCTCAAAAATGATGAAAAACGGCGTGCTATAGTATGCCGTACGGTAGGGGCTATAGCCCATGTTAAAAAATGATGAAAAATGAGGATAACATTTTTTTTAAAATTTCAAAAAACGATGGGCTATAACCCATGTTTTTTGAAATTTTGAATTTTCTTCAAATCCTCAAAAATGATGAAAAACGGCGTGCTATAGTATGCCGTACGGTACGGGCTATAGCCCATGTTAAAAAATGATGAAAAATGAGGATAACATTTTTTTCAAAATTTCAAAAAACGATTGGCTATAACCCATGTTTTTTGAAATTTTGAATTTTCTTCAAATCCTCAAAAATGATGAAAAACGGCGTGCTATTGTATGCCGTACGGTAGGGGCTATAGCCCATGTTCAAAAATGATGAAAAATGAGGATAACATTTTTTTCAAAAATAAAAAAACAATGGGCTATAACCCATGTTTTTTGAAATTTTGAATTTTCTTCAAATCCTCAAAAATGATGAAAAACGGCGTGCTATAGTATGCCGTACGGTACGGGCTATAGCCCATGTTGAAAAATGATGAAAAATGAGGATAACATTTTTTTCAAAAATTCAAAAAACGATGGGCTATAACCCATCGTTTTTTGAAATTTTGAATTTTCTTCAAATCCTCAAAAATGATGAAAAACGGCGCGCTATAGTATGCCGTACGATATGGGCTATAGCCCATGGTCCAAAATGATGAGAAACGAGGCTAACTTTTTTTTCCAATTTTTCAAAAAACATGGGCTATAACCCATCGTTTTTGTCATTTCGTCATTTTTTTCAAATCTTCAAAAATGATGAAAAACGGCGCGCTATAGTATGCCGTACGATATGGGCTATAGCCCATGGTCCAAAATGATGAGAAACGAGGCAAACTTTTTTATTCAAAATTTCGTCATTTTTTCGTCATTTTTTTCAAATCCTCAAAAATGATGAAAAACGGCGCGCCGTACGATATGGGCTATAGCCCATGGTCCAAAATGATGAGAAACGAGGCTAACTTTTTTTTTCAAACTTTCAAAAAACATGGGATATAACCCATCGTTTTTGTCATTTCGTCATTTTTTTCAAATCCTCAAAAATGATGAAAAACGGCGCGCTATAGTATGCCGTACGATATGGGCTATAGCCCATGGTCCAAAATGATGAGAAACGAGGATAACTTTTTTTTTCAAAATTTAAAAAACATGGGCTATAACCCATCGTTTTTGTCATTTCGTCATTTTTTTCAAATCCTCAAAAATGATGAAAACGGCGCGCTATAGTATGCCGTACGATATGGGCTACAGCCCATGGTCCAAAATGATGAGAAACGAGGCTAACTTTTTTTTTCAAAATTTCAAAAACATGGGCTATAACCCATCGTTTTTGTCATTTCGTCATTTTTTTCAAATCCTCAAAAATGATGAAAAACGGCGCGCTATAGTATGCCGTACGATATGGGCTATAGCCCATGGTCCAAAATGATGAGAAACGAGGCTAACTTTTTTTTCCAATTTTTCAAAAAACATGGGCTATAACCCATCGTTTTTGTCATTTCGTCATTTTTTTCAAATCTTCAAAAATGATGAAAAACGGCGCGCTATAGTATGCCGTACGATATGGGCTATAGCCCATGGTCCAAAATGATGAGAAACGAGGCAAACTTTTTTATTCAAAATTTCGTCATTTTTTCGTCATTTTTTTCAAATCCTCAAAAATGATGAAAAACGGCGCGCCGTACGATATGGGCTATAGCCCATGGTCCAAAATGATGAGAAACGAGGCTAACTTTTTTTTTCAAACTTTCAAAAAACATGGGATATAACCCATCGTTTTTGTCATTTCGTCATTTTTTTCAAATCCTCAAAAATGATGAAAAACGGCGCGCTATAGTATGCCGTACGATATGGGCTATAGCCCATGGTCCAAAATGATGAGAAACGAGGATAACTTTTTTTTTCAAAATTTAAAAAACATGGGCTATAACCCATCGTTTTTGTCATTTCGTCATTTTTTTCAAATCCTCAAAAATGATGAAAACGGCGCGCTATAGTATGCCGTACGATATGGGCTACAGCCCATGGTCCAAAATGATGAGAAACGAGGCTAACTTTTTTTTTCAAAATTTCAAAAACATGGGCTATAACCCATCGTTTTTGTCATTTCGTCATTTTTTTCAAATCCTCAAAAATGATGAAAAACGGCGCGCTATAGTATGCCGTACGATATGGGCTATAGCCCATGGTCCAAAATGATGAGAAACGAGGCTAACTTTTTTTTTCAAAATTTCAAAAACATGGGCTATAACCCATCGTTTTTGTCATTTCGTCATTTTTTTCAAATCCTCAAAAAT
Source organism: Protomyctophum bolini (assembly GCF_963924005.1). Lineage (NCBI taxonomy): Eukaryota > Metazoa > Chordata > Actinopteri > Myctophiformes > Myctophidae > Protomyctophum > Protomyctophum bolini. The sequence goes on along the minus strand of NC_137878.1, from coordinate 40,620,022 downwards.
GATGAAAAACGGCGCGCTATAGTATGCCGTACGATATGGGCTATAGCCCACGGTCCAAAATGATGAGAAACGAGGCTAACTTTTTTTTTCAAAATTTCAAAAAACATGGGCTATAACCCATCGTTTTTGTCATTTCGTAATTTTTTTAAAATCCTCAAAAATGATGAAAAACAGCGTGCTATAGTATGCCGTACGATATGGGCTATAGCCCACAGTCCAAAATGATGTGAAACGAGGCTAACTTTTTTTTTCAAAATTTCAAAAAACATGGGCTATAACCCATCGTTTTTGTCATTTCGTCATTTTTTTCAAATCTTCAAAAATGATGAAAAACTGCGCGCTATAGTATGCCGTACGATATGGGCTATAGCCCACGGTCCAAAATGATGAGAAACGAGGCTAACTTTTTTTTCCAAAATTTCAAAAAACATGGGCTATAACCCATCGTTTTTGTCATTTCGTCATTTTTTTCAAATCCTCAAAAATGATGAAAAACGGCGCGCTATAGTATGCCGTACGATATGGGCTATAGCCCACGGTCCAAAATGATGTGAAACGAGGCTAACTTTTTTTTCAAAATTTCAAAAAACATGGGCTATAACCCATCGTTTTTGTCATTTCGTCATTTTTTTCAAATCTTCAAAAATGATGAAAAACGGCGCGCTATAGTATGCCGTACGATATGGGCTATAGCCCACGGTCCAAAATGATGAGAAACGAGGCTAACTTTTTTTTTCAAAATTTCAAAAAACATGGGCTATAACCCATCGTTTTTGTCATTTTGTCATTTTTTTCAAATCCTCAAAAATGATGAAAAACGGCGCGCTATAGTATGCCGTACGATATGGGCTATAGCCCACGGTCCAAAATTATGTGAAACGAGGCTAACTTTTTTTTTCAAAATTTCAAAAAACATGGGCTATAACCCATCGTTTTTGTCATTTCGTCATTTTTTTCAAATCCTCAAAAATGATGAAAAACGGCGCGCTATAGTATGCCGTACGATATGGGCTATAGCCCACGGTCCAAAATGATGTAAAACGAGGCTAACTTTTTTTTTCAAAATTTCAAAAAACATGGGCTATAACCCATCGTTTTTGTCATTTCGTCATTTTTTTCAAATCTTCAAAAATGATGAAAAACTGCGCGCTATAGTATGCCGTACGATATGGGCTATAGCCCACGGTCCAAAATGATGTGAAACGAGGCTAACTTTTTTTTTCAAAATTTCAAAAAACATGGGCTATAACCCATCGTTTTTGTCATTTCGTCATTTTTTTCAAATCTTCAAAAATGATGAAAAACTGCGCGCTATAGTATGCCGTACGATATGGGCTATAGCCCACGGTCCAAAATGATGAGAAACGAGGCTAACTTTTTTTTCAAAATTTCAAAAAACATGGGCTATAACCCATCGTTTTTGTCATTTCGTCATTTTTTTCAAATCCTCAAAAATGATGAAAAACGGCGCGCTATAGTATGCCCTACGATATGGGCTATAGCCCACGGTCCAAAATGATGTGAAACGAGGCTAACTTTTTTTTTACAAATTTTCAAAAAACATGGGCTATAACCCATCGTTTTTGTCATTTCGTCATTTTTTTCAAATCCTCAAAAATGATGAAAAACGGCGCACTATAGTATGCCGTACGATATGGGCTATAGCCCACGGTCCAAAATGATGAGAAACGAGGCCAACTTTTTTTTCCAAAATTTCAAAAAACATGGGCTATAACCCATCGTTTTTGTCATTTCGTCATTTTTTTCAAATCTTCAAAAATGATGAAAAACTGCGCGCTATAGTATGCCGTACGATATGGGCTATAGCCCACGGTCCAAAATGATGAGAAACGAGGCTAACTTTTTTTTTCAAAATTTCAAAAAACATGGGCTATAACCCATCGTTTTTGTCATTTTGTCATTTTTTTCAAATCCTCAAAAATGATGAAAAACGGCGCGCTATAGTATGCCGTACGATATGGGCTATAGCCCACAGTCCAAAATGATGTGAAACGAGGCTAACTTTTTTTTTCAAATTTTCAAAAAACATGGGCTATAACCCATCGTTTTTGTCATTTCGTCATTTTTTTCAAATCTTCAAAAATGATGAAAAACTGCGCGCTATAGTATGCCGTACGATATGGGCTATAGCCCACGGTCCAAAATGATGAGAAACGAGGCTAACTTTTTTTTCCAAAATTAAAAAAAACATGGGCTATAACCCATCGTTTTTGTCATTTCGTCATTTTTTTCAAATCCTCAAAAATGATGAAAAACGGCGCGCTATAGTATGCCGTACGATATGGGCTATAGCCCACGGTCCAAAATGATGTGAAACGAGGCTAACTTTTTTTTTCAAAATTTCAAAAAACATGGGCTATAACCCATCGTTTTTGTCATTTTGTCTTTTTTTTCAAATCTTCAAAAATGATGAAAAACTGCGCGCTATAGTATGCCGTACGATATGGGCTATAGCCCACGGTCCAAAATGATGAGAAACGAGGCTAACTTTTTTTCCAAAATTTCAAAAAACATGGGCTATACCCATCGTTTTTGTCATTTCGTCATTTTTTTCAAATCTTCAAAATGATGAAAAACGGCGCGCTATAGTATGCCGTACGATATGGGCTATAGCCCACGTCCAAAATGATGTGAAACGAGGCTAACTTTTTTTTTCAAATTTCAAAAAACATGGCTATAACCCATCGTTTTTGTCATTTCGTCATTTTTTTCAAATCTTCAAAATGATGAAAAACTGCGCGCTATAGTATGCCGTACGATATGGGCTATAGCCCACGGTCCAAAATGATGTGAAACGAGGCTAACTTTTTTTTTCAAAATTTCAAAAACATGGGCTATAACCATCGTTTTTGTCATTTCGTCATTTTTTTCAAATCTTCAAAAATGATGAAAAACGGCGCGCTATAGTATGCCGTACGATATGGGCTATAGCCCACGGTCCAAAATGATGTGAAACGAGGCTAACTTTTTTTTTCAAAATTTCAAAAAACATGGGCTATAACCCATCGTTTTTGTCATTTCGTCATTTTTTTCAAATCTTCAAAAATGATGAAAAACTGCGCGCTATAGTATGCCGTACGATATGGGCTATAGCCCACGGTCCAAAATGATGTGAAACGAGGCTAACTTTTTTTTTCAAAATTTCAAAAACATGGGCTATAACCCATCGTTTTTGTCATTTCGTCATTTTTTTCAAATCTTCAAAAATGATGAAAAACTGCGCGCTATAGTATGCCGTACGATATGGGCTATAGCCCACGGTCCAAAATGATGAGAAACGAGGCTAACTTTTTTTTCAAAATTTCAAAAAACATGGGCTATAACCCATCGTTTTTGTCATTTCGTCATTTTTTTCAAATCCTCAAAAATGATGAAAAACGGCGCGCTATAGTATGCCGTACGATATGGGCTATAGCCCACGGTCCAAAATGATGTGAAACGAGGCTAACTTTTTTTTTACAAATTTCAAAAAACATGGGCTATAACCCATCGTTTTTGTCATTTCGTCATTTTTTTCAAATCCTCAAAAATGATGAAAAACGGCGCACTATAGTATGCCGTACGATATGGGCTATAGCCCACGGTCCAAAATGAGAGAAACGAGGCTAACTTTTTTTTCCAAAATTTCAAAAAACATGGGCTATAACCCATCGTTTTTGTCATTTCGTCATTTTTTCAAATCTTCAAAAATGATGAAAAACTGCGCGCTATAGTATGCCGTACGATATGGGCTATAGCCCACGGTCCAAAATGATGAGAAACGAGGCTAACTTTTTTTTTCAAAATTTCAAAAAACATGGGCTATAACCCATCGTTTTTGTCATTTTGTCATTTTTTTCAAATCCTCAAAATGATGAAAAACGGCGCGCTATAGTATGCCGTACGATATGGGCTATAGCCCACAGTCCAAAATGATGTGAAACGAGGCTAACTTTTTTTTTCAAATTTCAAAAAACATGGGCTATAACCCATCGTTTTTGTCATTTCGTCATTTTTTTCAAATCTTCAAAAATGATGAAAAACTGCGCGCTATAGTATGCCGTACGATATGGGCTATAGCCCACGGTCCAAAATGATGAGAAACGAGGCTAACTTTTTTTCCAAATTTCAAAAAACATGGGCTATAACCCATCGTTTTTGTCATTTCGTCATTTTTTTCAAATCCTCAAAAATGATGAAAAACGGCGCGCTATAGTATGCCGTACGATATGGGCTATAGCCCACGGTCCAAAATGATGTGAAACGAGGCTAACTTTTTTTTCAAAATTTCAAAAAACATGGGCTATAACCCATCGTTTTTGTCATTTTGTCATTTTTTCAAATCTTCAAAAATGATGAAAAACTGCGCGCTATAGTATGCCGTACGATATGGGCTATAGCCCACGGTCCAAAATGATGAGAAACGAGGCTAACTTTTTTTTCCAAAATTTCAAAAAACATGGGCTATAACCCATCGTTTTTGTCATTTCGTCATTTTTTTCAAATCCTCAAAAATGATGAAAAACGGCGCGCTATAGTATGCCGTACGATATGGGCTATAGCCCACGGTCCAAAATGATGTGAAACGAGGCTAACTTTTTTTTCAAAATTTCAAAAAACATGGGCTATAACCCATCGTTTTTGTCATTTCGTCATTTTTTTCAATCTTCAAAAATGATGAAAAAACGGCGCGCTATAGTATGCCGTACGATATGGGCTATAGCCCACGGTCCAAAATGATGTGAAACGAGGCTAACTTTTTTTTCAAAATTTCAAAAAACATGGGCTATAACCCATCGTTTTTGTCATTTCGTCATTTTTTTCAAATCTTCAAAATGATGAAAAACTGCGCGCTATAGTATGCCGTACGATATGGGCTATAGCCCACGGTCCAAAATGATGTGAAACGAGGCTAACTTTTTTTTTCAAAATTTCAAAAAACATGGCTATAACCCATCGTTTTTGTCATTTCGTCATTTTTTTCAAATCTTCAAAATGATGAAAAACTGCGCGCTATAGTATGCCGTACGATATGGGCTATAGCCCACGGTCCAAAATGATGAGAAACGAGGCTAACTTTTTTTTCCAAAATTTCAAAAAACATGGGCTATAACCCATCGTTTTTGTCATTTCGTCATTTTTTTCAAATCCTCAAAAATGATGAAAAACGGCGCGCTATAGTATGCCGTACGATATGGGCTATAGCCCACGGTCCAAAATGATGTGAAACGAGGCTAACTTTTTTTTTCAAAATTTCAAAAACATGGGCTATAACCCATCGTTTTTGTCATTTCGTCATTTTTTTCAAATCTTCAAAAATGATGAAAAACGGCGCGCTATAGTATGCCGTACGATATGGGCTATAGCCCACGGTCCAAAATGATGTGAAACGAGGCTAACTTTTTTTTTCAAAATTTCAAAAAACATGGGCTATAACCCATCGTTTTTGTCATTTCGTCATTTTTTCAAATCTTCAAAAATGATGAAAAAACTGCGCGCTATAGTATGCCGTACGATATGGGCTATAGCCCACGGTCCAAAATGATGTGAAACGAGGCTAACTTTTTTTTTCAAAATTTCAAAAAACATGGGCTATAACCCATCGTTTTTGTCATTTCGTCATTTTTTTCAAATCTCAAAAATGATGAAAAACGGCGCGCTATAGTATGCCGTACGATATGGGCTATAGCCCACGGTCCAAAATTATGTGAAACGAGGCTAACTTTTTTTTCAAATTTCAAAAAACATGGGCTATAACCCATCGTTTTTGTCATTTCGTCATTTTTTCAAATCCTCAAAAAATTGATGAAAAACGGCGCGCTATAGTATGCCAAACGGCGCGCTATAGTATGCCGTACGATATGGGCTATAGCCCACGGTCCAAAATGATGTGAACGAGGCTAACTTTTTTTTTCAAAATTTCAAAAAACATGGGCTATAACCCATCGTTTTTGTCATTTCGTCATTTTTTTCAAATCTTCAAAAATGATGAAAAACTGCGCGCTATAGTATGCCGTACGATATGGGCTATAGCCCACGGTCCAAAATGATGTGAAACGAGGCTAACTTTTTCTTTTCAAAATTTCAAAAAACATGGGCTATAACCCATCGTTTTTGTCATTTCGTCATTTTTTTCAAATCTTCAAAATGATGAAAAACTGCGCGCTATAGTATGCCGTACGATATGGGCTATAGCCCACGCGTCCAAAATGATGAGAATACGAGGCTAACTTTTTTTTCAAAATTTCAAAAAACATGGGCTATAACCATCGTTTTTGTCATTTCGTCACTTTTTTTCAAATCCTCAAAAATGATGAAAAACGCGCAGCTATAGTATGCCCTACGATATGGGCTATAGCCCACGGTCCAAAATGATGTGAAACGAGGCTAACTTTTTTTTTTACAAATTTTTCAAAAAACATGGGCTATAACCCATCGTTTTTGTCATTTCGTCATTTTTTCAAATCCTCAAAAATGATGAAAAACGGCGCACTATAGTATGCCGTACGATATGGGGCTATAGCCCACGGTCCAAAATGATGAGAAACGAGGCTAACTTTTTTTTTCAAAATTTCAAAAAACATGGGCTATAACCCATCGTTTTTGTCATTTTGTCATTTTTTTCAAATCCTCAAAAATGATGAAAAACGGCGCGCTATAGTATGCCGTACGATATGGGCTATAGCCCACAGTCCAAAATGATGTGAAACGAGGCTAACTTTTTTTTCCAAAATTTCAAAAAACATGGGCTATAACCCATCGTTTTTGTCATTTCGTCATTTTTTTCAAATCCTCAAAAATGATGAAAAACTGCGCGCTATAGTATGCCGTACGATATGGGCTATAGCCCACGGTCCAAAATGATGAGAAACGAGGCTAACTTTTTTTTCCAAAATTTCAAAAAACATGGGCTATAACCCATCGTTTTTGTCATTTCGTCATTTTTTTCAAATCCTCAAAAATGATGAAAAACGGCGCGCTATAGTATGCCGTACGATATGGGCTATAGCCCACGGTCCAAAATGATGTGAAACGAGGCTAACTTTTTTTTTCAAAATTTCAAAAAACATGGGCTATAACCCATCGTTTTTGTCATTTCGTCATTTTTTTCAAATCTTCAAAAATGATGAAAAACGGCGCGCTATAGTATGCCGTACGATATGGGCTATAGCCCACGGTCCAAAATGATGTGAAACGAGGCTGACTTTTTTTTTCAAAATTTCAAAAAACATGGGCTATAACCCATCGTTTTTGTCATTTCGTCATTTTTTTCAAATCTTCAAAAATGATGAAAAACTGCGCGCTATAGTATGCCGTACGATATGGGCTATAGCCCACGGTCCAAAATGATGTGAAACGAGGCTAACTTTTTTTTTCAAAATTTCAAAAAACATGGGCTATAACCCATCGTTTTTGTCATTTCGTCATTTTTTTCAAATCTTCAAAAATGATGAAAAACTGCGCGCTATAGTATGCCGTACGATATGGGCTATAGCCCAGGGTCCAAAATGATGAGAAACGAGGCTAACTTTTTTTTCAAAATTTCAAAAAACATGGGCTATAACCCATCGTTTTTGTCATTTCGTCATTTTTTTCAAATCCTCAAAAATGATGAAAAACGGCGCGCTATAGTATGCCGTACGATATGGGCTATAGCCCACGGTCCAAAATGATGTGAAACGAGGCTAACTTTTTTTTTACAAATTTTCAAAAAACATGGGCTATAACCCATCGTTTTTGTCATTTCGTCATTTTTTTCAAATCCTCAAAAATGATGAAAAACGGCGCGCTATAGTATGCCGTACGATATGGGCTATAGCCCACGGTCCAAAATGATGTGAAACGAGGCTAACTTTTTTTTTACAAATTTTCAAAAAACATGGGCTATAACCCATCGTTTTTGTCATTTCGTCATTTTTTTTAAATCCTCAAAAATGATGAAAAACGGCGCACTATAGTATGCCGTACGATATGGGCTATAGCCCACGGTCCAAAATGATGAGAAACGAGGCTAACTTTTTTTTCCAAAATTTCAAAAAACATGGGCTATAACCCATCGTTTTTGTCATTTCGTCATTTTTTTCAAATCCTCAAAAATGATGAAAAACGGCGCGCTATAGTATGCCGTACGATATGGGCTATAGCCCACGGTCCAAAATGATGTGAAACGAGGCTAACTTTTTTTTTCAAAATTTCAAAAAACATGGGCTATAACCCATCGTTTTTGTCATTTCGTCATTTTTTTTAAATCTTCAAAAATGATGAAAAACTGCGCGCTATAGTATGCCGTACGATATGGGCTATAGCCCACGGTCCAAAATGATGAGAAACGAGGCTAACTTTTTTTTTCAAAATTTCAAAAAACATGGGCTATAACCCATCGTTTTTGTCATTTTGTCATTTTTTTCAAATCCTCAAAAATGATGAAAAACGGCGCGCTATAGTATGCCGTACGATATGGGCTATAGCCCACAGTCCAAAATGATGTGAAACGAGGCTAACTTTTTTTTTCAAAATTTCAAAAAACATGGGCTATAACCCATCGTTTTTGTCATTTCGTCATTTTTTTCAAATCTTCAAAAATGATGAAAAACTGCGCGCTATAGTATGCCGTACGATATGGGCTATAGCCCACGGTCCAAAATGATGAGAAACGAGGCTAACTTTTTTTTCCAAAATTTCAAAAAACATGGGCTATAACCCATCGTTTTTGTCATTTCGTCATTTTTTTCAAATCCTCAAAAATGATGAAAAACGGCGCGCTATAGTATGCCATACGATATGGGCTATAGCCCACGGTCCAAAATGATGTGAAACGAGGCTAACTTTTTTTTCAAAATTTCAAAAAACATGGGCTATAACCCATCGTTTTTGTCATTTTGTCATTTTTTTCAAATCTTCAAAAATTATGAAAAACTGCGCGCTATAGTATGCCGTACGATATGGGCTATAGCCCACGGTCCAAAATGATGAGAAACGAGGCTAACTTTTTTTTCCAAAATTTCAAAAAACATGGGCTATAACCCATCGTTTTTGTCATTTCGTCATTTTTTTCAAATCCTCAAAAATGATGAAAAACGGCGCGCTATAGTATGCCGTATGATATGGGCTATAGCCCACGGTCCAAAATGATGTGAAACGAGGCTAACTTTTTTTTTCAAAATTTCAAAAAACATGGGCTATAACCCATCGTTTTTGTCATTTCGTCATTTTTTTCAAATCTTCAAAAATGATGAAAAACGGCGCGCTATAGTATGCCGTACGATATGGGCTATAGCCCACGGTCCAAAATGATGTGAAACGAGGCTAACTTTTTTTTTCAAAATTTCAAAAAACATGGGCTATAACCCATCGTTTTTGTCATTTCGTCATTTTTTTCAAATCTTCAAAAATGATGAAAAACTGCGCGCTATAGTATGCCGTACGATATGGGCTATAGCCCACGGTCCAAAATGATGTGAAACGAGGCTAACTTTTTTTTTCAAAATTTCAAAAAACATGGGCTATAACCCATCGTTTTTGTCATTTCGTCATTTTTTTCAAATCTTCAAAAATGATGAAAAACTGCGCGCTATAGTATGCCGTACGATATGGGCTATAGCCCACGGTCCAAAATGATGAGAAACGAGGCTAACTTTTTTTTTCAAAATTTCAAAAAACATGGGCTATAACCCATCGTTTTTGTCATTTCGTCATTTTTTTCAAATCCTCAAAAATGATGAAAAACGGCGCGCTATAGTATGCCGTACGATATGGGCTATAGCCCACGGTCCAAAATGATGTGAAACGAGGCTAACTTTTTTTTTACAAATTTTCAAAAAACATGGGCTATAACCCATCGTTTTTGTCATTTCGTCATTTTTTTCAAATCCTCAAAAATGATGAAAAACGGCGCACTATAGTATGCCGTACGATATGGGCTATAGCCCACGGTCCAAAATGATGAGAAACGAGGCTAACTTTTTTTTTCAAAATTTCAAAAAACATGGGCTATAACCCATCGTTTTTGTCATTTCGTCATTTTTTTCAAATCTTCAAAAATGATGAAAAACTGCGCGCTATAGTATGCCGTACGATATGGGCTATAGCCCACGGTCCAAAATGATGAGAAACGAGGCTAACTTTTTTTTTCAAAATTTCAAAAAACATGGGCTATAACCCATCGTTTTTGTCATTTTGTCATTTTTTTCAAATCCTCAAAAATGATGAAAAACGGCGCGCTATAGTATGCCGTACGATATGGGCTATAGCCCACAGTCCAAAATGATGTGAAACGAGGCTAACTTTTTTTTTCAAAATTTCAAAAAACATGGGCTATAACCCATCGTTTTTGTCATTTCGTCATTTTTTTCAAATCTTCAAAAATGATGAAAAACTGCGCGCTATAGTATGCCGTACGATATGGGCTATAGCCCACGGTCCAAAATGATGAGAAACGAGGCTAACTTTTTTTTCCAAAATTTCAAAAAACATGGGCTATAACCCATCGTTTTTGTCATTTCGTCATTTTTTTCAAATCTTCAAAAATGATGAAAAACTGCGCGCTATAGTATGCCGTACGATATGGGCTATAGCCCACGGTCCAAAATGATGTGAAACGAGGCTAACTTTTTTTTTCAAAATTTCAAAAAACATGGGCTATAACCCATCGTTTTTGTCATTTCGTCATTTTTTTCAAATCTTCAAAAATGATGAAAAACTGCGCGCTATAGTATGCCGTACGATATGGGCTATAGCCCACGGTCCAAAATGATGAGAAACGAGGCTAACTTTTTTTTCCAAAATTTCAAAAAACATGGGCTATAACCCATCGTTTTTGTCATTTCGTCATTTTTTTCAAATCCTCAAAAATGATGAAAAACGGCGCGCTATAGTATGCCGTACGATATGGGCTATAGCCCACGGTCCAAAATGATGTGAAACGAGGCTAACTTTTTTTTTCAAAATTTCAAAAAACATGGGCTATAACCCATCGTTTTTGTCATTTCGTCATTTTTTTCAAATCTTCAAAAATGATGAAAAACGGCGCGCTATAGTATGCCGTACGATATGGGCTATAGCCCACGGTCCAAAATGATGTGAAACGAGGCTAACTTTTTTTTTCAAAATTTCAAAAAACATGGGCTATAACCCATCGTTTTTGTCATTTCGTCATTTTTTTCAAATCTTCAAAAATGATGAAAAACTGCGCGCTATAGTATGCCGTACGATATGGGCTATAGCCCACGGTCCAAAATGATGTGAAACGAGGCTAACTTTTTTTTTCAAAATTTCAAAAAACATGGGCTATAACCCATCGTTTTTGTCATTTCGTCATTTTTTTCAAATCTTCAAAAATGATGAAAAACGGCGCGCTATAGTATGCCGTACGATATGGGCTATAGCCCACGGTCCAAAATGATGTGAAACGAGGCTAACTTTTTTTTTCAAAATTTCAAAAAACATGGGCTATAACCCATCGTTTTTGTCATTTCGTCATTTTTTTCAAATCTTCAAAAATGATGAAAAACTGCGCGCTATAGTATGCCGTACGATATGGGCTATAGCCCACGGTCCAAAATGATGTGAAACGAGGCTAACTTTTTTTTTCAAAATTTAAAAAAACATGGGCTATAACCCATCGTTTTTGTCATTTCGTCATTTTTTTCAAATCTTCAAAAATGATGAAAAACTGCGCGCTATAGTATGCCGTACGATATGGGCTATAGCCCACGGTCCAAAATGATGAGAAACGAGGCTAACTTTTTTTTCAAAATTTCAAAAAACATGGGCTATAACCCATCGTTTTTGTCATTTCGTCATTTTTTTCAAATCCTCAAAAATGATGAAAAACGGCGCGCTATAGTATGCCGTACGATATGGGCTATAGCCCACGGTCCAAAATGATGTGAAACGAGGCTAACTTTTTTTTTACAAATTTTCAAAAAACATGGGCTATAACCCATCGTTTTTGTCATTTCGTCATTTTTTTCAAATCCTCAAAAATGATGAAAAACGGCGCACTATAGTATGCCGTACGATATGGGCTATAGCCCACGGTCCAAAATGATGAGAAACGAGGCTAACTTTTTTTTCCAAAATTTCAAAAAACATGGGCTATAACCCATCGTTTTTGTCATTTCGTCATTTTTTTCAAATCTTCAAAAATGATGAAAAACTGCGCGCTATAGTATGCCGTACGATATGGGCTATAGCCCACGGTCCAAAATGATGAGAAACGAGGCTAACTTTTTTTTTCAAAATTTCAAAAAACATGGGCTATAACCCATCGTTTTTGTCATTTTGTCATTTTTTTCAAATCCTCAAAAATGATGAAAAACGGCGCGCTATAGTATGCCGTACGATATGGGCTATAGCCCACAGTCCAAAATGATGTGAAACGAGGCTAACTTTTTTTTCCAAAATTTCAAAAAACATGGGCTATAACCCATCGTTTTTGTCATTTCGTCATTTTTTTCAAATCCTCAAAAATGATGAAAAACTGCGCGCTATAGTATGCCGTACGATATGGGCTATAGCCCACGGTCCAAAATGATGAGAAACGAGGCTAACTTTTTTTTCCAAAATTTCAAAAAACATGGGCTATAACCCATCGTTTTTGTCATTTCGTCATTTTTTTCAAATCCTCAAAAATGATGAAAAACGGCGCGCTATAGTATGCCGTACGATATGGGCTATAGCCCACGGTCCAAAATGATGTGAAACGAGGCTAACTTTTTTTTTCAAAATTTCAAAAAACATGGGCTATAACCCATCGTTTTTGTCATTTCGTCATTTTTTTCAAATCTTCAAAAATGATGAAAAACGGCGCGCTATAGTATGCCGTACGATATGGGCTATAGCCCACGGTCCAAAATGATGTGAAACGAGGCTGACTTTTTTTTTCAAAATTTCAAAAAACATGGGCTATAACCCATCGTTTTTGTCATTTCGTCATTTTTTTCAAATCTTCAAAAATGATGAAAAACTGCGCGCTATAGTATGCCGTACGATATGGGCTATAGCCCACGGTCCAAAATGATGTGAAACGAGGCTAACTTTTTTTTTCAAAATTTCAAAAAACATGGGCTATAACCCATCGTTTTTGTCATTTCGTCATTTTTTTCAAATCTTCAAAAATGATGAAAAACTGCGCGCTATAGTATGCCGTACGATATGGGCTATAGCCCAGGGTCCAAAATGATGAGAAACGAGGCTAACTTTTTTTTCAAAATTTCAAAAAACATGGGCTATAACCCATCGTTTTTGTCATTTCGTCATTTTTTTCAAATCCTCAAAAATGATGAAAAACGGCGCGCTATAGTATGCCGTACGATATGGGCTATAGCCCACGGTCCAAAATGATGTGAAACGAGGCTAACTTTTTTTTTACAAATTTTCAAAAAACATGGGCTATAACCCATCGTTTTTGTCATTTCGTCATTTTTTTCAAATCCTCAAAAATGATGAAAAACGGCGCGCTATAGTATGCCGTACGATATGGGCTATAGCCCACGGTCCAAAATGATGTGAAACGAGGCTAACTTTTTTTTTACAAATTTTCAAAAAACATGGGCTATAACCCATCGTTTTTGTCATTTCGTCATTTTTTTTAAATCCTCAAAAATGATGAAAAACGGCGCACTATAGTATGCCGTACGATATGGGCTATAGCCCACGGTCCAAAATGATGAGAAACGAGGCTAACTTTTTTTTCCAAAATTTCAAAAAACATGGGCTATAACCCATCGTTTTTGTCATTTCGTCATTTTTTTCAAATCCTCAAAAATGATGAAAAACGGCGCGCTATAGTATGCCGTACGATATGGGCTATAGCCCACGGTCCAAAATGATGTGAAACGAGGCTAACTTTTTTTTTCAAAATTTCAAAAAACATGGGCTATAACCCATCGTTTTTGTCATTTCGTCATTTTTTTTAAATCTTCAAAAATGATGAAAAACTGCGCGCTATAGTATGCCGTACGATATGGGCTATAGCCCACGGTCCAAAATGATGAGAAACGAGGCTAACTTTTTTTTTCAAAATTTCAAAAAACATGGGCTATAACCCATCGTTTTTGTCATTTTGTCATTTTTTTCAAATCCTCAAAAATGATGAAAAACGGCGCGCTATAGTATGCCGTACGATATGGGCTATAGCCCACAGTCCAAAATGATGTGAAACGAGGCTAACTTTTTTTTTCAAAATTTCAAAAAACATGGGCTATAACCCATCGTTTTTGTCATTTCGTCATTTTTTTCAAATCTTCAAAAATGATGAAAAACTGCGCGCTATAGTATGCCGTACGATATGGGCTATAGCCCACGGTCCAAAATGATGAGAAACGAGGCTAACTTTTTTTTCCAAAATTTCAAAAAACATGGGCTATAACCCATCGTTTTTGTCATTTCGTCATTTTTTTCAAATCCTCAAAAATGATGAAAAACGGCGCGCTATAGTATGCCATACGATATGGGCTATAGCCCACGGTCCAAAATGATGTGAAACGAGGCTAACTTTTTTTTCAAAATTTCAAAAAACATGGGCTATAACCCATCGTTTTTGTCATTTTGTCATTTTTTTCAAATCTTCAAAAATTATGAAAAACTGCGCGCTATAGTATGCCGTACGATATGGGCTATAGCCCACGGTCCAAAATGATGAGAAACGAGGCTAACTTTTTTTTCCAAAATTTCAAAAAACATGGGCTATAACCCATCGTTTTTGTCATTTCGTCATTTTTTTCAAATCCTCAAAAATGATGAAAAACGGCGCGCTATAGTATGCCGTATGATATGGGCTATAGCCCACGGTCCAAAATGATGTGAAACGAGGCTAACTTTTTTTTTCAAAATTTCAAAAAACATGGGCTATAACCCATCGTTTTTGTCATTTCGTCATTTTTTTCAAATCTTCAAAAATGATGAAAAACGGCGCGCTATAGTATGCCGTACGATATGGGCTATAGCCCACGGTCCAAAATGATGTGAAACGAGGCTAACTTTTTTTTTCAAAATTTCAAAAAACATGGGCTATAACCCATCGTTTTTGTCATTTCGTCATTTTTTTCAAATCTTCAAAAATGATGAAAAACTGCGCGCTATAGTATGCCGTACGATATGGGCTATAGCCCACGGTCCAAAATGATGTGAAACGAGGCTAACTTTTTTTTTCAAAATTTCAAAAAACATGGGCTATAACCCATCGTTTTTGTCATTTCGTCATTTTTTTCAAATCTTCAAAAATGATGAAAAACTGCGCGCTATAGTATGCCGTACGATATGGGCTATAGCCCACGGTCCAAAATGATGAGAAACGAGGCTAACTTTTTTTTTCAAAATTTCAAAAAACATGGGCTATAACCCATCGTTTTTGTCATTTCGTCATTTTTTTCAAATCCTCAAAAATGATGAAAAACGGCGCGCTATAGTATGCCGTACGATATGGGCTATAGCCCACGGTCCAAAATGATGTGAAACGAGGCTAACTTTTTTTTTACAAATTTTCAAAAAACATGGGCTATAACCCATCGTTTTTGTCATTTCGTCATTTTTTTCAAATCCTCAAAAATGATGAAAAACGGCGCACTATAGTATGCCGTACGATATGGGCTATAGCCCACGGTCCAAAATGATGAGAAACGAGGCTAACTTTTTTTTTCAAAATTTCAAAAAACATGGGCTATAACCCATCGTTTTTGTCATTTCGTCATTTTTTTCAAATCTTCAAAAATGATGAAAAACTGCGCGCTATAGTATGCCGTACGATATGGGCTATAGCCCACGGTCCAAAATGATGAGAAACGAGGCTAACTTTTTTTTTCAAAATTTCAAAAAACATGGGCTATAACCCATCGTTTTTGTCATTTTGTCATTTTTTTCAAATCCTCAAAAATGATGAAAAACGGCGCGCTATAGTATGCCGTACGATATGGGCTATAGCCCACAGTCCAAAATGATGTGAAACGAGGCTAACTTTTTTTTTCAAAATTTCAAAAAACATGGGCTATAACCCATCGTTTTTGTCATTTCGTCATTTTTTTCAAATCTTCAAAAATGATGAAAAACTGCGCGCTATAGTATGCCGTACGATATGGGCTATAGCCCACGGTCCAAAATGATGAGAAACGAGGCTAACTTTTTTTTCCAAAATTTCAAAAAACATGGGCTATAACCCATCGTTTTTGTCATTTCGTCATTTTTTTCAAATCCTCAAAAATGATGAAAAACGGCGCGCTATAGTATGCCGTACGATATGGGCTATAGCCCACGGTCCAAAATGATGTGAAACGAGGCTAACTTTTTTTTTCAAAATTTCAAAAAACATGGGCTATAACCCATCGTTTTTGTCATTTTGTCATTTTTTTCAAATCTTCAAAAATGATGAAAAACTGCGCGCTATAGTATGCCGTACGATATGGGCTATAGCCCACGGTCCAAAATGATGAGAAACGAGGCTAACTTTTTTTTCCAAAATTTCAAAAAACATGGGCTATAACCCATCGTTTTTGTCATTTCGTCATTTTTTTCAAATCCTCAAAAATGATGAAAAACGGCGCGCTATAGTATGCCGTACGATATGGGCTATAGCCCACGGTCCAAAATGATGTGAAACGAGGCTAACTTTTTTTTTCAAAATTTCAAAAAACATGGGCTATAACCCATCGTTTTTGTCATTTCGTCATTTTTTTCAAATCTTCAAAAATGACGAAAAACGGCGCGCTATAGTATGCCGTACGATATGGGCTATAGCCCACGGTCCAAAATGATGTGAAACGAGGCTAACTTTTTTTTTCAAAATTTCAAAAAACATGGGCTATAACCCATCGTTTTTGTCATTTCGTCATTTTTTTCAAATCTTCAAAAATGATGAAAAACTGCGCGCTATAGTATGCCGTACGATATGGGCTATAGCCCACGGTCCAAAATGATGTGAAACGAGGCTAACTTTTTTTTTCAAAATTTCAAAAAACATGGGCTATAACCCATCGTTTTTGTCATTTCGTCATTTTTTTCAAATCTTCAAAAATGATGAAAAACTGCGCGCTATAGTATGCCGTACGATATGGGCTATAGCCCACGGTCCAAAATGATGAGAAACGAGGCTAACTTTTTTTTCAAAATTTCAAAAAACATGGGCTATAACCCATCGTTTTTGTCATTTCGTCATTTTTTTCAAATCCTCAAAAATGATGAAAAACGGCGCGCTATAGTATGCCGTACGATATGGGCTATAGCCCACGGTCCAAAATGATGTGAAACGAGGCTAACTTTTTTTTTACAAATTTTCAAAAAACATGGGCTATAACCCATCGTTTTTGTCATTTCGTCATTTTTTTCAAATCCTCAAAAATGATGAAAAACGGCGCGCTATAGTATGCCGTACGATATGGGCTATAGCCCACGGTCCAAAATGATGTGAAACGAGGCTAACTTTTTTTTTACAAATTTTCAAAAAACATGGGCTATAACCCATCGTTTTTGTCATTTCGTCATTTTTTTTAAATCCTCAAAAATGATGAAAAACGGCGCACTATAGTATGCCGTACGATATGGGCTATAGCCCACGGTCCAAAATGATGAGAAACGAGGCTAACTTTTTTTTCCAAAATTTCAAAAAACATGGGCTATAACCCATCGTTTTTGTCATTTCGTCATTTTTTTCAAATCCTCAAAAATGATGAAAAACGGCGCGCTATAGTATGCCGTACGATATGGGCTATAGCCCACGGTCCAAAATGATGTGAAACGAGGCTAACTTTTTTTTTCAAAATTTCAAAAAACATGGGCTATAACCCATCGTTTTTGTCATTTCGTCATTTTTTTCAAATCTTCAAAAATGATGAAAAACTGCGCGCTATAGTATGCCGTACGATATGGGCTATAGCCCACGGTCCAAAATGATGAGAAACGAGGCTAACTTTTTTTTTCAAAATTTCAAAAAACATGGGCTATAACCCATCGTTTTTGTCATTTTGTCATTTTTTTCAAATCCTCAAAAATGATGAAAAACGGCGCGCTATAGTATGCCGTACGATATGGGCTATAGCCCACAGTCCAAAATGATGTGAAACGAGGCTAACTTTTTTTTTCAAAATTTCAAAAAACATGGGCTATAACCCATCGTTTTTGTCATTTCGTCATTTTTTTCAAATCTTCAAAAATGATGAAAAACTGCGCGCTATAGTATGCCGTACGATATGGGCTATAGCCCACGGTCCAAAATGATGAGAAACGAGGCTAACTTTTTTTTTCAAAATTTCAAAAAACATGGGCTATAACCCATCGTTTTTGTCATTTTGTCATTTTTTTCAAATCCTCAAAAATGATGAAAAACGGCGCGCTATAGTATGCCGTACGATATGGGCTATAGCCCACAGTCCAAAATGATGTGAAACGAGGCTAACTTTTTTTTTCAAAATTTCAAAAAACATGGGCTATAACCCATCGTTTTTGTCATTTCGTCATTTTTTTCAAATCTTCAAAAATGATGAAAAACTGCGCGCTATAGTATGCCGTACGATATGGGCTATAGCCCACGGTCCAAAATGATGAGAAACGAGGCTAACTTTTTTTTCCAAAATTTCAAAAAACATGGGCTATAACCCATCGTTTTTGTCATTTCGTCATTTTTTTCAAATCCTCAAAAATGATGAAAAACGGCGCGCTATAGTATGCCATACGATATGGGCTATAGCCCACGGTCCAAAATGATGTGAAACGAGGCTAACTTTTTTTTCAAAATTTCAAAAAACATGGGCTATAACCCATCGTTTTTGTCATTTTGTCATTTTTTTCAAATCTTCAAAAATTATGAAAAACTGCGCGCTATAGTATGCCGTACGATATGGGGTATAGCCCACGGTCCAAAATGATGAGAAACGAGGCTAACTTTTTTTTCCAAAATTTCAAAAAACATGGGCTATAACCCATCGTTTTTGTCATTTCGTCATTTTTTTCAAATCCTCAAAAATGATGAAAAACGGCGCGCTATAGTATGCCGTACGATATGGGCTATAGCCCACGGTCCAAAATGATGTGAAACGAGGCTAACTTTTTTTTTCAAAATTTCAAAAAACATGGGCTATAACCCATCGTTTTTGTCATTTCGTCATTTTTTTCAAATCTTCAAAAATGATGAAAAACGGCGCGCTATAGTATGCCGTACGATATGGGCTATAGCCCACGGTCCAAAATGATGTGAAACGAGGCTAACTTTTTTTTTCAAAATTTCAAAAAACATGGGCTATAACCCATCGTTTTTGTCATTTCGACATTTTTTTCAAATCTTCAAAAATGATGAAAAACTGCGCGCTATAGTATGCCGTACGATATGGGCTATAGCCCACGGTCCAAAATGATGTGAAACGAGGCTAACTTTTTTTTTCAAAATTTCAAAAAACATGGGCTATAACCCATCGTTTTTGTCATTTCGTCATTTTTTTCAAATCTTCAAAAATGATGAAAAACTGCGCGCTATAGTATGCCGTACGATATGGGCTATAGCCCACGGTCCAAAATGATGAGAAACGAGGCTAACTTTTTTTTTCAAAATTTCAAAAAACATGGGCTATAACCCATCGTTTTTGTCATTTCGTCATTTTTTTCAAATCCTCAAAAATGATGAAAAACGGCGCGCTATAGTATGCCGTACGATATGGGCTATAGCCCACGGTCCAAAATGACGTGAAACGAGGCTAACTTTTTTTTTACAAATTTTCAAAAAACATGGGCTATAACCCATCGTTTTTGTCATTTCGTCATTTTTTTCAAATCCTCAAAAATGATGAAAAACGGCGCACTATAGTATGCCGTACGATATGGGCTATAGCCCACGGTCCAAAATGATGAGAAACGAGGCTAACTTTTTTTTCCAAAATTTCAAAAAACATGGGCTATAACCCATCGTTTTTGTCATTTCGTCATTTTTTTCAAATCTTCAAAAATGATGAAAAACTGCGCGCTATAGTATGCCGTACGATATGGGCTATAGCCCACGGTCCAAAATGATGAGAAACGAGGCTAACTTTTTTTTTCAAAATTTCAAAAAACATGGGCTATAACCCATCGTTTTTGTCATTTTGTCATTTTTTTCAAATCCTCAAAAATGATGAAAAACGGCGCGCTATAGTATGCCGTACGATATGGGCTATAGCCCACAGTCCAAAATGATGTGAAACGAGGCTAACTTTTTTTTTCAAAATTTCAAAAAACATGGGCTATAACCCATCGTTTTTGTCATTTCGTCATTTTTTTCAAATCTTCAAAAATGATGAAAAACTGCGCGCTATAGTATGCCGTACGATATGGGCTATAGCCCACGGTCCAAAATGATGAGAAACGAGGCTAACTTTTTTTTCCAAAATTTCAAAAAACATGGGCTATAACCCATCGTTTTTGTCATTTCGTCATTTTTTTCAAATCCTCAAAAATGATGAAAAACGGCGCGCTATAGTATGCCGTACGATATGGGCTATAGCCCACGGTCCAAAATGATGTGAAACGAGGCTAACTTTTTTTTTCAAAATTTCAAAAAACATGGGCTATAACCCATCGTTTTTGTCATTTTGTCATTTTTTTCAAATCTTCAAAAATGATGAAAAACTGCGCGCTATAGTATGCCGTACGATATGGGCTATAGCCCACGGTCCAAAATGATGAGAAACGAGGCTAACTTTTTTTTCCAAAATTTCAAAAAACATGGGCTATAACCCATCGTTTTTGTCATTTCGTCATTTTTTTCAAATCCTCAAAAATGATGAAAAACGGCGCGCTATAGTATGCCGTACGATATGGGCTATAGCCCACGGTCCAAAATGATGTGAAACGAGGCTAACTTTTTTTTTCAAAATTTCAAAAAACATGGGCTATAACCCATCGTTTTTGTCATTTCGTCATTTTTTTCAAATCTTCAAAAATGACGAAAAACGGCGCGCTATAGTATGCCGTACGATATGGGCTATAGCCCACGGTCCAAAATGATGTGAAACGAGGCTAACTTTTTTTTTCAAAATTTAAAAAAACATGGGCTATAACCCATCGTTTTTGTCATTTCGTCATTTTTTTCAAATCTTCAAAAATGATGAAAAACTGCGCGCTATAGTATGCCGTACGATATGGGCTATAGCCCACGGTCCAAAATGATGTGAAACGAGGCTAACTTTTTTTTTCAAAATTTCAAAAAACATGGGCTATAACCCATCGTTTTTGTCATTTCGTCATTTTTTTCAAATCTTCAAAAATGATGAAAAACGGCGCGCTATAGTATGCCGTACGATATGGGCTATAGCCCACGGTCCAAAATGATGTGAAACGAGGCTAACTTTTTTTTTACAAATTTTCAAAAAACATGGGCTATAACCCATCGTTTTTGTCATTTCGTCATTTTTTTTAAATCCTCAAAAATGATGAAAAACGGCGCACTATAGTATGCCGTACGATATGGGCTATAGCCCACGGTCCAAAATGATGAGAAACGAGGCTAACTTTTTTTTCCAAAATTTCAAAAAACATGGGCTATAACCCATCGTTTTTGTCATTTCGTCATTTTTTTCAAATCCTCAAAAATGATGAAAAACGGCGCGCTATAGTATGCCGTACGATATGGGCTATAGCCCACGGTCCAAAATGATGTGAAACGAGGCTAACTTTTTTTTTCAAAATTTCAAAAAACATGGGCTATAACCCATCGTTTTTGTCATTTCGTCATTTTTTTCAAATCTTCAAAAATGATGAAAAACTGCGCGCTATAGTATGCCGTACGATATGGGCTATAGCCCACGGTCCAAAATGATGAGAAACGAGGCTAACTTTTTTTTTCAAAATTTCAAAAAACATGGGCTATAACCCATCGTTTTTGTCATTTTGTCATTTTTTTCAAATCCTCAAAAATGATGAAAAACGGCGCGCTATAGTATGCCGTACGATATGGGCTATAGCCCACAGTCCAAAATGATGTGAAACGAGGCTAACTTTTTTTTTCAAAATTTCAAAAAACATGGGCTATAACCCATCGTTTTTGTCATTTCGTCATTTTTTTCAAATCTTCAAAAATGATGAAAAACTGCGCGCTATAGTATGCCGTACGATATGGGCTATAGCCCACGGTCCAAAATGATGAGAAACGAGGCTAACTTTTTTTTCCAAAATTTCAAAAAACATGGGCTATAACCCATCGTTTTTGTCATTTCGTCATTTTTTTCAAATCCTCAAAAATGATGAAAAACGGCGCGCTATAGTATGCCATACGATATGGGCTATAGCCCACGGTCCAAAATGATGTGAAACGAGGCTAACTTTTTTTTTCAAAATTTCAAAAAACATGGGCTATAACCCATCGTTTTTGTCATTTTGTCATTTTTTTCAAATCTTCAAAAATTATGAAAAACTGCGCGCTATAGTATGCCGTACGATATGGGCTATAGCCCACGGTCCAAAATGATGAGAAACGAGGCTAACTT
Organism: Protomyctophum bolini; assembly: GCF_963924005.1. Classification (NCBI taxonomy): domain Eukaryota; kingdom Metazoa; phylum Chordata; class Actinopteri; order Myctophiformes; family Myctophidae; genus Protomyctophum; species Protomyctophum bolini. The sequence continues at coordinate 40,597,583 of NC_137878.1, read as the reverse complement.
TTTTTTCCAAAATTTCAAAAAACATGGGCTATAACCCATCGTTTTTGTCATTTCGTCATTTTTTTCAAATCCTCAAAAATGATGAAAAACGGCGCGCTATAGTATGCCGTACGATATGGGCTATAGCCCACGGTCCAAAATGATGTGAAACGAGGCTAACTTTTTTTTTCAAAATTTCAAAAAACATGGGCTATAACCCATCGTTTTTGTCATTTCGTCATTTTTTTCAAATCTTCAAAAATGATGAAAAACGGCGCGCTATAGTATGCCGTACGATATGGGCTATAGCCCACGGTCCAAAATGATGTGAAACGAGGCTAACTTTTTTTTTCAAAATTTCAAAAAACATGGGCTATAACCCATCGTTTTTGTCATTTCGTCATTTTTTTCAAATCTTCAAAAATGATGAAAAACTGCGCGCTATAGTATGCCGTACGATATGGGCTATAGCCCACGGTACAAAATGATGTGAAACGAGGCTAACTTTTTTTTTCAAAATTTCAAAAAACATGGGCTATAACCCATCGTTTTTGTCATTTCGTCATTTTTTTCAAATCTTCAAAAATGATGAAAAACTGCGCGCTATAGTATGCCGTACGATATGGGCTATAGCCCACGGTCCAAAATGATGTGAAACGAGGCTAACTTCTTTTTTCAAAATTTCAAAAAACATGGGCTATAACCCATCGTTTTTGTCATTTCGTCATTTTTTTCAAATCCTCAAAAATGATGAAAAACTGCGCGCTATAGTATGCCGTACGATATGGGCTATAGCCCACGGTCCAAAATGATGTGAAACGAGGCTAACTTTTTTTTTACAAATTTTCAAAAAACATGGGCTATAACCCATCGTTTTTGTCATTTCGTCATTTTTTTCAAATCCTCAAAAATGATGAAAAACGGCGCACTATAGTATGCCGTACGATATGGGCTATAGCCATAGACTGTAAAAAATATGGACAAAGCGTCCCGCGGGTCTAACGTGAACGTAAAATGAAGCCTGTCAGTCCTTGCAATGGAAGTCGCCATCTTTCTAGATCCGTTTTGGCCCAGTTCAGGCCAGCTGGCCCATTGGCTGGCCCAGACAACGAGGCGGGACTTCCCCCTTCTTCTTCGTTGGTTTTTATTTTGACTCGAGTGGGTGGGGGATCCCGTTCATAGACTGTAACGGTAGCCACGCCCCTCAGAACATGCGCGACTTTATGGTCATTTTTCTAATAAATGGGACCATAATTTTCCAAAAAGAATATTATGACATTAGAAATGAGACTTTAAACTAGTGACTGGAAGCAAAAAGTATTCATGACCATGTTTATTAAGGTAATACAGTCTAGGTGAAGTTGGGCCCAAATACATGGACTTCTATGGGGCTATGGTTTTTTTTGAGCCCAATGAGAGCGCCACAACAGGCCATTATATGAACTTTCATTTCCTTAGTGGCTTCACAAAATATCCGTCTGACTGCCCCCCTGGCTATAGCCCACGGTCCAAAATGATGAGAAACGAGGCTAACTTTTTTTTCCAAAATTAAAAAAAACATGGGCTATAACCCATCGTTTTTGTCATTTCGTCATTTTTTTCAAATCCTCAAAAATGATGAAAAACGGCGCGCTATAGTATGCCGTACGATATGGGCTATAGCCCACGGTCCAAAATGATGTGAAACGAGGCTAACTTTTTTTTTCAAAATTTCAAAAAACATGGGCTATAACCCATCGTTTTTGTCATTTCGTCATTTTTTTCAAATCTTCAAAAATGATGAAAAACTGCGCGCTATAGTATGCCGTACGATATGGGCTATAGCCCACGGTCCAAAATGATGAGAAACGAGGCTAACTTTTTTTTTCAAAATTTCAAAAAACATGGGCTATAACCCATCGTTTTTGTCATTTTGTCATTTTTTTCAAATCCTCAAAAATGATGAAAAACGGCGCGCTATAGTATGCCGTACGATATGGGCTATAGCCCACGGTCCAAAATTATGTGAAACGAGGCTAACTTTTTTTTTCAAAATTTAAAAAAACATGGGCTATAACCCATCGTTTTTGTCATTTCGTCATTTTTTTCAAATCCTCAAAAATGATGAAAAACGGCGCGCTATAGTATGCCGTACGATATGGGCTATAGCCCACGGTCCAAAATGATGTGAAACGAGGCTAACTTTTTTTTTCAAAATTTCAAAAAACATGGGCTATAACCCATCGTTTTTGTCATTTCGTCATTTTTTTCAAATCTTCAAAAATGATGAAAAACTGCGCGCTATAGTATGCCGTACGATATGGGCTATAGCCCACGGTCCAAAATGATGTGAAACGAGGCTAACTTCTTTTTTCAAAATTTCAAAAAACATGGGCTATAACCCATCGTTTTTGTCATTTCGTCATTTTTTTCAAATCCTCAAAAATGATGAAAAACTGCGCGCTATAGTATGCCGTACGATATGGGCTATAGCCCACGGTCCAAAATGATGTGAAACGAGGCTAACTTTTTTTTACAAATTTTCAAAAAACATGGGCTATAACCCATCGTTTTTGTCATTTCGTCATTTTTTTCAAATCCTCAAAAATGATGAAAAACGGCGCACTATAGTATGCCGTACGATATGGGCTATAGCCATAGACTGTAAAAAATATGGACAAAGCGTCCCGCGGGTCTAACGTGAACGTAAAATGAAGCCTGTCAGTCCTTGCAATGGAAGTCGCCATCTTTCTAGATCCGTTTTGGCCCAGTTCAGGCCAGCTGGCCCATTGGCTGGCCCAGACAACGAGGCGGGACTTCCCCCTTCTTCTTCGTTGGTTTTTATTTTGACTCGAGTGGGTGGGGGATCCCGTTCATAGACTGTAACGGTAGCCACGCCCCTCAGAACATGCGCGACTTTATGGTCATTTTTCTAATAAATGGGACCATAATTTTCCAAAAAGAATATTATGACATTAGAAATGAGACTTTAAACTAGTGACTGGAAGCAAAAAGTATTCATGACCATGTTTATTAAGGTAATACAGTCTAGGTGAAGTTGGGCCCAAATACATGGACTTCTATGGGGCTATGGTTTTTTTTGAGCCCAATGAGAGCGCCACAACAGGCCATTATATGAACTTTCATTTCCTTAGTGGCTTCACAAAATATCCGTCTGACTGCCCCCCTGGCTATAGCCCACGGTCCAAAATCATGAGAAACGAGGCTAACTTTTTTTTCCAAAATTAAAAAAAACATGGGCTATAACCCATCGTTTTTGTCATTTCGTCATTTTTTTCAAATCCTCAAAAATGATGAAAAACGGCGCGCTATAGTATGCCGTACGATATGGGCTATAGCCCACGGTCCAAAATGATGTGAAACGAGGCTAACTTTTTTTTTCAAAATTTCAAAAAACATGGGCTATAACCCATCGTTTTTGTCATTTCGTCATTTTTTTCAAATCTTCAAAAATGATGAAAAACTGCGCGCTATAGTATGCCGTACGATATGGGCTATAGCCCACGGTCCAAAATGATGAGAAACGAGGCTAACTTTTTTTTTCAAAATTTCAAAAAACATGGGCTATAACCCATCGTTTTTGTCATTTTGTCATTTTTTTCAAATCCTCAAAAATGATGAAAAACGGCGCGCTATAGTATGCCGTACGATATGGGCTATAGCCCACGGTCCAAAATTATGTGAAACGAGGCTAACTTTTTTTTTCAAAATTTAAAAAAACATGGGCTATAACCCATCGTTTTTGTCATTTCGTCATTTTTTTCAAATCCTCAAAAATGATGAAAAACGGCGCGCTATAGTATGCCGTACGATATGGGCTATAGCCCACGGTCCAAAATGATGTGAAACGAGGCTAACTTTTTTTTTCAAAATTTCAAAAAACATGGGCTATAACCCATCGTTTTTGTCATTTCGTCATTTTTTTCAAATCCTCAAAAATGATGAAAAACGGCGCGCTATAGTATGCCGTACGATATGGGCTATAGCCCACGGTCCAAAATGATGAGAAACGAGGCTAACTTTTTTTTTCAAAATTTCAAAAAACATGGGCTATAACCCATCGTTTTTGTCATTTTGTCATTTTTTTCAAATCCTCAAAAATGATGAAAAACGGCGCGCTATAGTATGCCGTACGATATGGGCTATAGCCCACGGTCCAAAATTATGTGAAACGAGGCTAACTTTTTTTTTCAAAATTTCAAAAAACATGGGCTTTAACCCATCGTTTTTGTCATTTCGTCATTTTTTTCAAATCCTCAAAAATGATGAAAAACGGCGCGCTATAGTATGCCGTACGATATGGGCTATAGCCCACGGTCCAAAATGATGTGAAACGAGGCTAACTTTTTTTTTCAAAATTTCAAAAAACATGGGCTATAACCCATCGTTTTTGTCATTTCGTCATTTTTTTCAAATCCTCAAAAATGATGAAAAACGGCGCGCTATAGTATGCCGTACGATATGGGCTATAGCCCACGGTCCAAAATGATGTGAAACGAGGCTAACTTTTTTTTTCAAAATTTCAAAAAACATGGGCTATAACCCATCGTTTTTGTCATTTCGTCATTTTTTTCAAATCTTCAAAAATGATGAAAAACTGCGCGCTATAGTATGCCGTACGATATGGGCTATAGCCCATGGTCCAAAATGATGAGATACGAGGCTAACTTTTTTTTTCAAAATTTCAAAAAACATGGGCTATAACCCATCGTTTTTGTCATTTCGTAATTTTTTTTCAAATCTTCAAAAATGATGAAAAACTGCGCGCTATGGTATGCCGTACGATATGGGCTATAGCCCATTGTCCAAAATGTTTGCCTGAAAAGGAATCTTTGAAATGTTTCATAGTTTTAGAAATATAGTGCTTTGAAATTTACAATGGGGCTCAATGGCAGACATTGGCACGTGAAAAAGTACTTTCACCTAGAAACTCCATTCACACTTTTTTATTCAGCTTACTGTGGAGACACATGCTGAAAAGTTTTACTTATAGTTTCTGAGTTATTTAACTTAAACGCCCAATGCATTCTCTATGGCAATAGCACAAACTTTGGCATGCTAAGAAGAGAAACACAAAAGCACAAAAATAACAGTTTCGAATTACCGGTATTTGCTTTCTCTTGCCGACCTCCCACATTTCATTCGATGATTAACAAAAAACTGTGTTGAATCTATAGTAACATAGTGTTAACACTATATGGACCAGAGCTATAGTCAAATAAACCAAATCAGCCAAAAGTAACTTTATCAATGATGGATGGATGGATCAGAGGAAATCAAAAGCAATCCTCGGGAGCTCTGGAAGCTACTTAACAACCAACTAGGCTGTGGTCAGAAACTAAAAACCAGGTTTACTAACATAAACATCAAATCGAACAACACCCTCATCACTGACAAGCTTGATGTAGCAAACCACTTGAACATCTTCTTTACAAACATTGCAACAATGCTGGTTAACAAACTGCCCTCCCACTCTGGGCGTTTTGGTGTAGAGCACATCAAAGCCTTCTACAAAAACCTAGGTGTTTGTAAAGATGATTTTAAAATGACAATGGTAACAACTGAGGAGGTACTTAAAAAACTGAGTGCCCTCCAACCCCACAAAGCCATGCCTGGCCATGACAATATATCCTCCACATTTCTCAGAGACTCAGCCATTAACATAGCTCCAGTCATCACCCACATAGTAAACCTCTCCATCAAACAGGGAAAGGTCCCCCACGATTTTAAACTGGCCAAATTAACCCCCCTGTACAAAAAAGGGAGTAAATTAGAACCCGGCAACTACCGCCCTATTTCTATTCTAAGTTGCATCTCGAAAGTGATGGAAAAAATAGTCTATGAACAGGTTGAAAAGTATCTTGCCACTAATAAATTGCTGTACGAGTTCCAATCTGGTTTCAGAACATCCCACTCCACTGACACATGCCTCCTCTATTTGAGCGACCACATCAAACACGAAGTGGATGCTGGAAAATACTGCGGCATGGTCATGCTGGACCTCCAAAAGGCTTTTGACACCGTGAACCATTCCATACTGGTTAACAAGCTTAAAGCTATTGGTTTTGATAGCACATCAGTGAGCTGGATGCAATCCTACCTGGAGGGGAGAGAACAGATGGTGGAGGTGAACGGAACACTGTCCCCATACTAGGGCCTTTACTGTTCCTAATATATGTTAACAACATGACATCAGCTTGTGACTGCAACTTGTTCCTGTTCGCAGACGACTCAGCACTGCTGGTTTCGGACAGGAACAAACTGCAGGTTGAAAAGACCCTCAGCTCTGAACTCGGTAGAATCTGCACCTGGCTCGCTGATAACAAACTATCCTTACACCTGGGAAAAACTGAATCCATTCTCTTCGGATCAAATAGTAATCTCAGCAAGGCAGATGGCTTCTTGGTTAGAGTGGGTGACAACATTATCACACGAAAAGATGAAATTACCTACCTAGGTTCCATCCTGGAGGCCAATCTTTCCGGTGATAAAATGGCCACCAACGTAATCAAAAAAGTCAATCAAAGAACAAGATTCCTTTACAGGATCTCCTCACTGGTCAACAAAAACACATTGAAGACCTTAACAGGAGCCCTCGTACAAGGTTTCTTTGACTATGCATCCACCTCTTGGTACCACAGCACCTCAAAGGCCCTTAAAACAAGGCTCCAGACCTCCCAAAACAAACTGGTCAGGCTCCTACTTGGCCTCACCCCCCGAACCCACCTCACCCCTGCCCACTTTGACAGGCTGGGATGGCTTTAATAGGGTCGACGACAGAGTACAGCATCTTGCAATGGGTCTGGTCCACAAGATTCGATACACCACCAAGATACCCATGTACCTGTCTAGATACTTCCTTAATGTAAACGAAGTCCACACCCACAACACCCAGAGGTAGTGCAACAAACCGCATGTACAACCCAGATTCGGCACAAACAAGGGACTGAATTATTTTCGCTCCTATGCCACCAAAATGTGGAACGCCCTACCAACAGTCATTAAGACATGTGATGTGAATCCCTTGACTCCTTCAAAACCGCTCTCAAAGGGCACCTATACGGACGGCTGGCCCCTGTAAAATCTGAGCTATAGTAACATAATGTTAACACTATGGACCAGAGCTATAGATGATTTAACATCTGCTTTCTTCAAAATGTTCTCGTTTTTTCCATTTCATTTTTTGCACAGAGGTAGTGGCTGTTTAGGTCAAAGGGGGGGGGGAAGAGGACAAGTGAAAATAAAAAAAAATATCTCATAGAAAATGTTATTCTTTTAGGTTTTTCTCTCTTTTCGTTTTGACCAGAGAGGAAAGATCTCCAAAGGAACAAAATATAATAATACTGCTAATCACATACAAAAGTAGTCCTTCATTTGTTTTGTACATTTTATACAGTGCTTATCTCTCTCTCTATTTTGTCTTTTTCGTTTCTTTTAACCCATTCAGCATCATGTCGTGCTTTAGCTATTGAAAAATAGCTTTTAGCAGGAACGAGACGAATTTAAAAAAAATGGTTACTCTAGAAAAAATAAGTGTTACAACTAAGTATAGGCTATACTATAGTCTGGTAGCAACCACACCAAAAAAGATGTATATTATGTATTTGGCCACTCATTTGGAAAATAAATGTATAGCCGGCCTATACATCAAAATATACATTATAAAATATAATTGCTTTGGTGTACGTTCTCTGGGGCCCTCTGAGCTGTGTAGGCCTATAGGCTATGTAACCCGACATGAGAAGTTATACCGTAAAGTTAAAACTGCTAAAAAAATATATGATTAATGAATTAATCTCACAGACTAATCATAATCAGTGATTATGATTATAGTTCTTTTTTAGACAGTGCTCCGTTTATAAATAAAGGCTCTCTAGGATCCTAGAGAGAGACTGACCCTCGTGATGAAGAGCCCGCCAAGAGAGAGCACACTCACACACACACACACACACACACACACACACACACACACAGTCACACACACACACACACACACACACACACACACACACACACACACGCACACACACGCGCGCGCCTCCCGTGCTCGTTCAGCCCAACCCCCCACAACACACTAGTCACCGCCCTTCTCCGTTCTCTCTCTCTCTCTCTCTCTCTCTCTCCCTCTCATCCCAACATGACTACACAGCATACACACCTCTCCGCCGTTACTTCTCTAGAGGCGACGCGCCGCGCGGTGCACCCTGGGACTCGTAGTCCCGGCCCCGCCGGAGCGCACTCGGTGAAGGAGGCGAGGCTTCGCCGGAATACAACTCCCATCTCGACCCGATCAGCACGCCGAACGCCCGCCCGGTCCAATCTGAATATGTGGGAGGAGCTAGCGTCCGCCCACAAAAAAAAAAAAGAAAAGAAAAAAGCCACAGCTATCTTATACTCTCTCTGTTAGCTTCCAAATGAAAATTGTGTTGCAAGAATAAAACCATATACGCCATGAAGTGAGAGATATTGATAACGGCTTTTTTTTGTTTTGTATATGATAAGGGGCAGCGACGGCGGACTGACTGTCCCGACCGGAGGAGGGAGAGAGAGACACTGTCGACATTAAGGAGAGAGAGAGAGCGAGAGAGGGAGTCGAGGAGGACTATAGGGGTGTCGGCCTGGCGGTGCTTAAATGGAAGTGGGTGGGCCTGTGCTGATCGCACATTGCCAACAGCTCCAACGCCGCCGCTGTGGATTTAACAATAATTCTGCAAAACGCAAAAAGGTGTCGCCTTAACATGGACGCTCCGTCACTCTCCATAACGACGACCAACCGGGGCGGTGTGTGACTGTGTGTGTGCGTGCGTGCGTGTGTGTGTGTGTGTGTGTGTGCGTGTGTGTGAGTGAGGCGTAACGGTTTTTTGTCCCTTCTTTCTCGATCTCCACCACCACCACCACCGCCGTTATATTCAACTAAAAGGCTTGTGTGTGTGTGTGTGTGTGTGTGTGTGTGTGTGTGTGTATGTATGTGTGCGTGTGTGATTGTGGGGCTGCCGCCTGCCTTGTTTTGGTATAGCACCGCCCTTCCTGGCGGGTGGGTGGTGTCGTCGAGCGGGGAAGATACGCCACGGATATACCCCCAGCGCCAACCATTCGCGGAAAAATATATAGGCCGTCCTCCCGTCAGCATATCGTCGCTAGCTATACCCGCCCGGGCCGGCCCTTCTCCCCGTTCCGCTCCTACTATCTACCGCACGGTGAACTACACTATACACCTCTCCTCCCCCGGTGTCTGAATGCGTTATGAGTGGTAGGTACCCTCCCCCCCCCACCCCGTGGTCTCCACCCCTCTCGAACCCGTGTTGTGACAGATAAGACTTGTCTTCAGGGCAAGCCCTTTCATTAATTGATGATGATGATGATAATAAGCTTATTGGGATGTTTTTTTTTTAATTCTTATTTTATCTCCCTTATCGTTCACCAATTTGTCGTGTAATATCTGCGTTGTTGTAACCCATTGTTTTTGCCCCAGTCCACTGAAGTGTAACTATAATACCTTTTTGCATGCATGTGGCCATAATGTTGTCATCATTACTTTCCACCTGCTGCTAATAAAAGACACACACTGTGTTGACGTGACGACACCGAGCAATAATATAAGGATTCTTATTATTAACTATAATAACAACATTGACACGTTTGTTTGTTTGTTTGTTTGGGGTTTTTTTTTTTGTGAGAACCTTTTCGCTTAATAATTAATTCTCCCTTCATTCTTTTTGCAGACTCGAAGAAGGACTCATCAGGAACCGAAGGAGGAAAAGCATCGAAAAAGGGGAAAAGTTCTGGATCTCAGCAGCAGCAGCAGCAGCAGGTAGACGGAAAGGAGAGGGTTCCCTTCTCCCTGCAGTCGGTCTGCCCTGTATGCGCCTGCTTTGCCGTCTGCCCTGCATGTGCCTGCTTTGCCTGTAGGCCAGTAACCCCGTCTGCTCTGCATGCGCCTGCTTTGCCGTCTGCCCTGCATGTGCCTGCTTTGCCTGTAGGCCAGTAACCCCGTCTGCCCTGTATGCGCCTGCTTTGCCTGTAGGCCAGTAATGTCGCTGCCTCCCTCCCACTGGGGAGGGGGGCGTTTCTCTGGTGAATTCCACTTCCTGCTTCTGTTGCAGGCAGCTGAGACCAACTGACTGACCGACTGACTGACTGACTGACCAACTGACTGACTAACTGACTGACTGACCAACTGACTGACCAACTGACTGACTGACTGACTGACTGACTGACCGACTAACTGACCGTCTGCCCATACATAGCTTTACTTTATAACCGTCACTGTGCTGTGAATCGTCTGCCCATAATAGCTTGCGTTAAGAGAAACGTTTCCATTTCTATTTCAACCTCATATGAATTCATGCTATAAAGAGGAAATTAGGCCCACAGCGGCTTTGTTATTATATACAGTATATATTTAAATAAATAAAGCACCACAATGGCATTCCTGTTCCAACGATTGCACACACACACACACACACACACACACACACACACACACACACACACACACACACACACACACACACACACACACACACACACACACACACACACACACACACACACACACACACACACACACACACACACACACACACACACACACACACACACACACACACACACACACACACACACACACACACAACCACAAGCTTTGAGATTTAATTCTCCGGGTCTGGTCTTCGCCCATACCGCGTATATATATATACAAATTGTGTCTTGTGAATTCGAGGGCCTCGATCCCCCCCCCAAATCGCTGCTATAGACTATTAGCATACACTCGATTGTTTTGCGTGTTGTTTTGCCATGGTGTCGTTCCCGCGTTCGCGTGCAGAGATACGGACGCACCGCTGAGAGGTGTGTGTGGGGCATTAAATATTTGCCTGCGACCTACTTCTTTTGAAAAGGGAGGTTACCGAGAAGGAGTGAAAGAGAGGGAGGGAGAGAGAGAGAGAGAGAGAGAGGAGGCATTTTCTCTTCCTAACGCGCTCTCTCTCTCTCTCTCCCTCTCTGAGAACACAGAAAATGTAGTTCTCACCCACCCACCCACTCGCTTCCTGTTTCACCACCCACTTACACTGACAGCTAGCTCTCTCTCTCTCTCTCTCTCTCTCCCCCTCCCCCCTCTCTCTCTCTCTCTTGCTTTTCCTGACTTTGAATGTATATTGTGTGTGTGCGTACTTGTATGTGTGCATAATGTGACCTGTGTGTGTGTGTGTGTGTGTGTGCGCGCACGCGTGGCGTGCACGTAATTGTATGTGTGCATAATGTGACCTGCGGGTGTGTGTGCGCGCTCGCGCAACATGTGTGACGTGCGTGCGTGCGTGCGCGTACTTGTATGTGTGCAAAATGTGACCTGTGGGCGTGTGTGTGTGTGTGTGTGTGTGTGTGCTCAACTGGGCTCTTTCCCCTTGCATGTCGTGCTGTTCTCTATTTGTGCATGCACATGTGATCTCTCTCTCTCTCTCTTGTGTGTGTGTGTGTGAGTGTGTACGCTGCTTCCGCCTGCCCCCCTCCCCCTCCCCCTCCTCCTCCTCCTCCTCCTCACCCCGTCCACCTCTCTGCCCTCTCATCGGCAGCGGTGGCCGAACGGTTTGCGGAGCGGTCTTGATATCGTGAAGGTCGCTATAGTTCGTATATCCCCGGACCGGCACGTTAAAATTACCACCGCTGAAGTGCCCTTTATGGACAAGGCATTGAACCTCCACCATGAAATGTTCTATGAGCAGGGCCTGGCTGTAAACAAGTTCTAGAGCTTAGTCCAGTTACCCTGGGTAAACATGGTACCTTTCCTTTCCTTAGTCCAGTTACCCTGGGTAAACATGGTACCTTTCCTTTCCTTAGTCCAGTTACCCTGGGTAAACATGGTACCTTTCCTTTCCTTAGTCCAGTTACCCTGGGTAAACATGGTACCTTTCCTTTCCTTAGTCCAGTTACCCTGGGTAAACATGGTACCTTTCCTTTCCTTAGTCCAGTTACCCTGGGTAAACATGGTACCTTTCCTTTCCTTAGTCCAGTTACCCTGGGTAAACATGGTACCTTTCCTTTCCTTAGTCCAGTTACCCTGGGTAAACATGGTACCTTTCCTTTCCTTAGTCCAGTTACCCTGGGTAAACATAGTACCTTTCCTTTCCTTAGTCCAGTTACCCTGCAGGGTAAACATAGTACCTTTCCTTTCCTTAGTCCAGTTACCCTGGGTAAACATGGTACCTTTCCTTTCCTTAGTCCAGTTACCCTGGGTAAACATGGTACCTTTCCTTTCCTTAGTCCAGTTACCCTGGGTAAACATAGTACCTTTCCTTTCCTTAGTCCAGTTACCCTGGGTAAACATAGTACCTTTCCTTTCCTTAGTCCAGTTACCCTGGGTAAACATGGTACCTTTCCTTTCCTTAGTCCAGTTACCCTGGGTAAACATGGTACCTTTCCTTCCTTTAGTCCAGTTACCCTGGGTAAACATAGTACCTTTCCTTTCCTTAGTCCAGTTACCCTGGGTAAACATGGTACCTTTCCTTTCCTTAGTCCAGTTACCCTGGGTAAACATAGTACCTTTCCTTTCCTTAGTCCAGTTACCCTGGGTAAACATGGTACCTTTCCTTTCCTTAGTCCACTTACCCTGGGTAAACATGGTACCTTTCCTTTCCTTAGTCCAGTTACCCTGGGTAAACATAGTACCTTTCCTTTCCTTTAGTCCAGTTACCCTGGGTAAACATAGTACCTTTCCTTTCCTTTAGTCCAGTTACCCTGGGTAAACATAGTACCTTTCCTTTCCTTTAGTCCAGTTACCCTGGGTAAACATAGTACCTTTCCTTTCCTTAGTCCAGTTACCCTGGGTAAACATGGTACCTTTCCTTTCCTTAGTCCAGTTACCCTGGGTAAACATAGTACCTTTCCTTTCCTTTAATCCAGTTACCCTGGGTAAACATGGTACCTTTCCTTCCTTTAGTCCAGTTACCCTGGGTAAACATAGTACCTTTCCTTTCCTTTAATCCAGTTACCCTGGGTAAACATGGTATTTCCTCCTCTGTGTAGGACTCCTCCCAGCCCTCTCCACTGGCCCTGCTCGCGGCCACCTGCAGTAAGATCGGAGGGCAGCAGGGCGGCGCCAGCGAGGCGGGCCTCCAGGTGTCCGTTGGCGGTGGCGGTGGCGGAGGGGGCGGGGCCCAGCAGCAGCAGCAGCAGATCCAGGTCCAGGCGGGCCAGCAGATCCAGTTCCAGGGTTCCGGTCATCAGTTTGTGGTGGACGCGTCGGGGGGCGGGGCGCTGCACCTGCACCAGGCCCACCAGCAGCTGGAGCTGGTGCCCGCCCAGTTCACGGGCAACGGCTGGCAGATCATCACCACCGCGGCGGCCGTGGCGCCCGCCACCACCGCCACCACCGCGGCCAGCGCCATGGCCTTAAAGGACGCCAACCAGCCCGTGACCGTCGCTGTGGCCGCCGCCACCAGCAGCGTGGCTATCGACGGCTCGCCGGGCGGACGCAAGGTAGATATATGTCCGTCCGTACATCCGTCGCGTGCTTTTTGCGCAGGTGTTGTTTTCGTTTTGACTTAAACCAAAGACGAAAAATGTTCGCTATAATGGCGCCAGTGGGAGGGAGGCAGCGACATTACTGGCCTACAGGCAAAGCAGGCGCTTGCAGGGCAGACGGGGTTACTGGCCTACAGGCAAAGCAGGCGCTTGCAGGGCAGACGGGTTACTGGCCTACAGGCAAAGCAGGCGCTTGCAGGGCAGACGGGGTTACTGGCCTACAGGCAAAGCAGGCGCTTGCAGGGCAGACGGGGTTACTGGCCTACAGGCAAAGCAGGCGCTTGCAGGGCAGACAGGGTTACTGGCCTACAGGCAAAGCAGGCGCTTGCAGGGCAGACAGGGTTACTGGCCTACAGGCAAAGCAGGCGCTTGCAGGGCAGACGGGTTACTGGCCTACAGGCAAAGCAGGCGCTTGCAGGGCAGACGGGTTACTGGCCTACAGGCAAAGCAGGCGCATACAGGGCAGACGGGGTTACTGGCCTACAGGCAAAGCAGGCGCTTGCAGGGCAGACGGGGTTACTGGCCTACAGGCAAAGCAGGCGCTTGCAGGGCACACGGGTTACTGGCCTACAGGCAAAGCATGGCGGCACTAGTCACAGTAATAATATCCAGCAGGACTTTTAGTATCATGAATAACTCTCCACTTCTTATCGTTATGATTATGCAACTCACAACATCCAATGAACGGCGGAGATCGTCGTTGTGTGCTTTTATGGGCATCTATTGCAAAGTCCAATCCCTTATTATTTCCATCCACAAAAACAGAATCCTCCTGAGCTTCTTCTCTCAAAAAAGGGTCCACTTGAAAATAATTCACTGGCTTCAAATAAAAGTAAAAAAAAAAAACACGATTCCTTTCGTTTACAGTTTACTACAGCTTACGGTCAAACACTGTGTCGTTCCACTGTTGCATGATCAGCTCATCTCTGAATTCACTTTCACTGTTATCTGACGTCACTGGACAATCTCACATGCGCAGTGTAGCCGTTATATCGCTCAAAATAACACAGTATAGTATATTAGCCCATTCTGACCGGGAACCCGTTTTGGTGTCAGCATCATGTTATGCTTTATCTATTGAAAAATAGCAGATCTACAAGCTCATAGCGCGCCACCGAGTGGCGCGCTACGAGCTTGTAGGTCTGCTATTTTTGAAAAATCGAAGAACGACTGACATTTTTAGAATCTGATCTCAGGTCAGAATGGGTTAATCAGACCAGTGTGTGTCCAGTGGAAACCTCGTATGAATCTGATCTCAGGTCAGAATGGGTTAATAAACAAACCAACAATACCAAAATGCAAATACTGATAATAATAACACTATCACCTTGTGAAAGAGAGAGAGAGAGAGAGAGAGGAGCCATTTTCTCTTCCTACGAGCTCGTAGCGCGGCACGAGCTGGTACAGTAGGGCTGCTATTTTAGAAAAATCGTGAAAATGTGCCTCAAATCTTTGAATATACATCGTTACAGAGTGAGCATTTTAACCCATTCTGACCTGAGATCAGATTCATACGAGGTTTCCACATGGACACACACTGGTCTGATGAACCCATTCTGACCTGAGATCAGATTCTAAAAAAATGTCAGTCGTTCTTCGATTTTTCAAAAATAGCAGACCTACAAGCTCGTATCGCGCCACTCGGTGGCGCGATATGAGCTTGTAGATCTGCTATTTTTCAATAGCTAAAACATAACATGATGCTATAACACCAAAATGGGTGCCCGGTCAGAATGGGTTAACTCAAATCTCAGACATATTTTCAGATGGGGGTCGGCGGCCAATTACAGATAATTCTAGGGGTCCTTTGACAATGGAGATGTTTGAGCATCACTGACATTAGAAACATGAGGTTTTGTTTTTCAGAAAACCGTCAGGATTTAGAAGACATTTGTAGAACCGAGCTCAGGTGGAAAGGACTTATATAGAAGAACATGACGTAATAGAGTCACATGGTCATGAACTACAAAGAGGGCACGAATAAAACAATCAGTAATATTATAAAACGCAAATAAACCATAAATCATCCATATCAGGCAGCCTCTGTAGACATTTTTAAAGCTCAGCTCAAGACCCACTTCTACAACATTGCTTTTAATTGAGTTTTAATATGCACGTTCCCACCCTGCCCTGACTGATTTGCTGCATGTGGTGTTTTTATTTGTTTTTATTTATTTTTATTTATTTTATGTTCTTATATTCAATTTTGTTCTTTGCCATTGTTTTAGCATTTTAACTATGTTTTATTGTATTCTATTTTTGCCCTGTGAAGCACTTTGAGCTACATTTATGTATGAAAGGTGCTATACAAATAAAGTTTATTATTATTATTATTATTATTATTATATGGGGTGGAAGTGGAAGGCTTTGGCTGGATACGAGACGAGATGTCGGGGGGGGGGGAAACCTCTCACTAAAGCGCCGTTATACTTACAAACAAATGCTTGTGCGTTTCATTTCCATTATGGTAAACCGGGCCTGATTTATGCTCCAGTGACAAAGTGTCAGCCTCTCTGAGCTCACACGGCTTTGGCACCAAAACGTCTCTGTTCACAACAAAAAAAAAAAAAACCCAAACAAAAACAAACCGAACAGGCCTTGTTGTAGTAAAGCTAAGCATCGTTGCCATAGCAACATAGCTGGCCAGGGGGGGGAGGTAGAGTTTAGAGACCTAAAGGGGCTCCGTTTCCGTCACCGCTTTTTAACCCATTCTGACCTGAGATCAGATTCATAACGAGGTTTCCACTGGACACACACTGGTCTGATGAACCCATTCTGACCTGAGATCAGATTCATACGAGGTTTCCACTAGGACACACACTGGTCTGATGAACCCATTCTGACCTGAGATCAGATTCTAAAAAATCTCAAGTCGTTCTTCGATTCTTCAAAAAATAGCAGACCTACAAGCTCGTAGCGCGCCACTCGGTGGCGCGCTACGAGCTTGTAGATCTGCTATTTTTCAATAGCTAAAGCATAACATGATGCTGACACCAGAATGGGTTCCCGGTCAGAATGGGTTAAAGCCCTTATCCCTAAACTTCTTTGCCTTTTTTTTTTTTTTTTTTACTATTTTGCTAAACATTTTTGAATAGTTAAAATGGCCAGTCTATACAAGCTCACAACGTGTCAATGTAGAATGGATGATATCGTTATACGTCATGTTGTATATAGTCATTGTTTTGTAGTCATCAGGATGACTAAAAATTGACTTCTAATTTTTATCCCACAATTTCGTAACCCATTTTTCAACCCTGTGTCAATTATCCAATGTGATCCTGGGCTCTACACACCCTCCACCAACCTGGGGAGAGCAACGGACTTGAACTCATGATTCCTTTCATGCCTGAGTGTCCAAGTTGCTCCTTTACACCTGACAGGGGGAGTTTCCCTGGTTGGACGTAGCGCGTGGAAGGAACACGTTATTCCAACCAGTTCCTTTCCCCTCCATCAGGCGCCCCGGCTGGCCAGGGGGAGGCAGTTTAGAGACCAGGATTACTGCATGTTTTAGGGGACACGGGGAGAACATGTGAGGGTACCTACCCTATAGGGGACACGGGGAGAACATGTGAGGGTACCTACTCTATAGGGGACACGGGGAGAACATGTGAGGGTACCTACTCTATAGGGGACACGGGGAGAACATGCAAACTCCACACAGAAAGGCCGTTTTCGCCAACCCCGCCTCGTGTATGGGCACTGAGGACACGCCACCAGCGCCCACACAGCGTCCCCAGCGGGAATCGAACCCAGGACCTTCTAGCTGTGAGGCGGCGACAGCACTAATCGACTGTGCCGTGCCACCCGTGCCCCCCAAAGATGCTTGATTTGATGTATCTTTACCCCCCCCTGTGTGGTGTGTGTCCCGCCAGATGAAGATGGTGGGCGGGCCTAACCTCCAGAACCAGCAGCAGCAGCAGTTCCAGATCATCCAGGTCCAGAACATGCCCAGCGCTGGCGCCGGGGGGGTCCAGTACCAGGTCATCCCACACCTGCAGACCGCAGACGGACAGCAGATCCACATCAGCCCCGCTGGGACCGCCTCCATCGGGGGTCTGTCGGAGCAGGTCAGTACAATACAAAAAATATGGTAAATGGTGCTTTTATATATATCCAAGGCGCTTTACATTTTTAGTTTAGTTTAATTTATTTCGCACAATAAAAACAGTACAAAAAGGTAACATCAATAAAAGAGAAGTGTGTGCAGGTGAGAAAAGAAACCCAGGGAGGGCTTATATGTGGTTCTCACCAAAGTTAATATACAATTTAACAAATATTAAGACAAAGTAATCAAACATAGGTATGGAAAATAACAAAAACAAGAAATACATTATTTACCGTACACTTGTGAAGTGTGTGCCTGTGTGTGCGTGCGTGTATGCGTGCGCGCGTGTGTGCGAGCGTGTATGCGCTACATTACGTTAAATATAGATTGTGCATTACGTTCACCCACACACACACACACACACACACACACACACACACACACACACACAGACGTCGGAGGAATGTCAGCAGGAATGTCTGAATGACTAAATATCATAAGATTTTAGTCGACTAAGTCTTGCCTTGCTTTTCTTTTATTCTCCATTTTTCTGTAAAGCACTTTGAGCTGCATTTCATGTCATGAAAGGTGCTATACAAATAAAGTTTTATTATTATTATTATACAGTTTAGCAAGTGTAACATGACTTATACTGGATCTCTTGTCCACTAGTAGTCCCTTCATAACATTTTAGTCTAGTTTATATTTGTTGACGAAATTGTGTCAGTAAATTTAGTCTTAGTTTTAGTCATCATAGCTTAGTTTTCATTTAGTTTTCATTTAGTTTTTCGTCAGTGAAAAAAAGGTAGTTGACGAACATTTTTCGTCTTAGTTTAAGTCGACAGAAACAACACTGTATGTATGGCCCTTTCTGAAACCAGTCCCTTGACTTGAAGTGCTCTCGGGAGGTTCCCTCGTCAGGAACCCTGACCCTAACCCATGGTTACCATCATGCAATTGCATTACCTGTTATTTTGTTTGTACACTAGTTATATTGCATTGCATCGTGTATGTTTGTGTGACATGTGGATTTCATGAATATGGAAAAAGGAAATACAGCGTGACTGTCAAAAAAGTACATGTCATATACATCCATGGTGATTATAAATCATTGTGTTAAAAGTTGTTTTGTTTGTGTGGTTTCATTTATAGTTTTTTCACGGTGGGGGTAAATAAAGAGCCCTTGTGAACATCAGTTGGAGCGTTGTCTATTCTGCATCAGATGAAGATTGTTTAGGAGGAGTTTATTTATCATGTATTTGTGGCGGTAGTTACATTTGTAGGTTGCGGTTTCCATGCGGACAGAGAGCAGGGCTGCACAAGGCAACGGAGTCTAGAACGGCACAGACTCGCTCTCGAGGGCTTTATGAGCCACTTCCACTCAAGGCTCCTTGGTTTCGGACCACACTTAATATGGCGCAGCCTCGCGTGAACGCGCACATCGAGGGGAAGTGTGTAGGGCGAGTGGCGAGGAGCTGGTGGAAGTGTGTAGGGCGAGTGGCGAGGAGCTAGTGGAAGTGTGTAGGGCGAGTGGCGAGGAGCTAGTGGAAGTGTGTAGGGCGAGTGGCGAGGAGCTAGTGGAAGTGTGTAGGGCGAGTGGCGAGGAGCTAGTGGAAGTGTGTAGGGCGAGTGGCGAGGAGCTAGTGGAAGTGTGTAGGGCGAGTGGCGAGGAGCTGGTGGAAGTGTGTAGGGCGAGTGGCGAGGAGCTAGTGGAAGTGTGTAGGGCGAGTGGCGAGGAGCTAGTGGAAGTGTGTAGGGCGAGTGGCGAGGAGCTGGTGGAAGTGTGTAGGGCGAGTGGCGAGGAGCTGGTGGAAGTGTGTAGGGCGAGTGTCGAGGAGCTGGTGGAAGTGTGTAGGGCGAGTGTCGAGGAGCTGGTGGAAGTGTGTAGGGCGAGTGGCGAGGAGCTGGTTTCAGAAAGGGGGTAAGAGACACGACAGTGTAGTCTGGCAGCCGACAGGCTTCTTATTGTTTAAAGTATTTGGTATATAGTTTTATTTTATTGGCCTAAAATATTGTCTATTTACATTCATTCATGAATCCACTTGCTGACCGGCTGTTAGTATTGAGCAATTTATTTTATAGGTGTTTCTTCTGACCAGTGTTGTTTTTGGCAGCACATTTCCATTTTAGTTTTAGTCATAGTCTCTTGAATAGTTTTCACTTAGTTTTAGTCACATTTTAGTCGCCTGGAATGTCTCAGTGTTTAGTCTTAGTTTTAGTCGACTAAAATGTGTTTTGACAGGCCTTGATGTCGTTGTAATGACATATTTTACACTTTGTTTGCATGCTGAAAATAGCCGATATACAATCTCACTATTTTCAGCATGCAACCCAGCATAAAACTGGATCTCTTGTCCACTATAGTCCCTTCCTAACATTTTAGTCTAGTTTTTATTTGTTGACGAAATTGTCAGTATATTTAGTCTTAGTTTTAGTCATCATAGATTCGTTTTTATTTAGTTTTAGTCAGTGAAAAAAGGTAGTCGACGAACATTTTTCGTCTTAGTTTTAGTCGACGAAAACAACACTGCTTGTGTGACCCTACCATTAACATGCTATGGCAGGCAAAATTGTCAAAAATGTCAAACTTTTTGGGGCTTTTCATGATTCTGAATCCATTCCAAGCATTAGTTTTGCACAAACAACACATCTTGGGCTAAAAACGGCCATAGACGTCATGACAAAATGTGACACATTTTAGACACCAGAATTACTGCATGTTTTTTGTGAGGGTACCTACCCACAGGGGTCCCGCCTTGGGTATGGGCACTGATGACGCGGAGGAGGGAACACGCCCCACAGCGGGAATCGAACACGGGACCCAGTTGTCCTGACCGTGAATCTATAACGTCAACAGGATCAATGATTATGGTCAATGATAAACGATATAACATTATGTTGTGATATTACTAATATACAGTAGAAGTGGGACTACCGTGTTTTGGTACGATGATGTGCGACCGCGATGTTTTGTAATAATAATAATCCAAATCTAACTAGTAACTAAAGTTTAAGTAACTGTAGGAGGAAAAGTGCAACCTTTGTCCCGAGATTTGTCTGAGAATTACAAATACGGTACCTCAAAATTGTACTTTAAACCCATTTAGGCCTGACGACGTCTAAATAATAAATAAATAAGTCTTCCGAAAGAATATATATTCAAAGATTTGTGCCGCATTTTCATGATTTTTTAAAAATAGCAGATCTACAAGCTCATAGCGCGCCACTCGGTGGCGCGCTATGAGCTTGTAGGTCTGCTGTTTTTCAACAGCTAAAGCATAACATAATGCTAATACATAAAACAATAAAGTATACAGTACTTGAGTGAATGTACTTACTTCCTTTCCACCAATGGGAGAAGGTCCAGTAAAATGTACTTCTTGGGTTTCCTTTCCACCGATGGGATTCAGGTCCAGCTCATCCAGACGACGTCCAACCAGGGCCAGGCCGTCCTCCAGCCGGCCAACCAGCAGCAGGCCATCCTGACCAGCTCGGCCAGTCAGGGCGTCCCGCTGCAGATCCGCCCCGCCCAGTCCTTCCCCATGCAGCTGCAGGCGCTGCAGGGCATGACTACAGTACCCATAAACCTCGGCGGCATGACGCTGGCGCTGCCCGTCATCAACAGCATCGGCGGCGGGGGTAGGGCCATGGCGCCGTTGTTACATCATCGTCTGATCGCAAGTTTTTTTTAACAGTCACTTCGTGACGTGCTGTAAGCTTGTAGATCAGCTTGTAGATCAGCTTGTAGATGAGCACACACACACACACACACACACACACACACACACACACATTAAATTAAATGTGATTTCTTTGTATATTTCAGTTATTTGTCATATAATCTGGCCTGTGCGATTTGTGATCACGAAGCCTAAAAGGCATTAGAAATACAAATTGTAACTTTCCAACAACCAAAAAACTGTGAAATCGCTAATAATTTGTGTGAAAATGAATCATCAAAAGCCTCAGTTAACCACCAGGAGGCAGAAGTTCTAAGGTTTAGAGTGTTTAACAACAGAAATGTTGACCAATTTGAGAAGTTGATTGATGAAATCCTATGGGATGATGTATACACCCATGATGATGTTGAACAAGCATATCAGTCATTTTTAAAGTACTTTAACTCTATATTCAACAGGTGCTTTCCTCTTGTCAGTAAAAAAACAAACAAGGTCTGCATTTAGAAAACCCTGGTTTACACCAGATCTCCACAAGTCTCTGAAAGCTAAGAATAAGTTGTATAAGAAATTTATCTTTAATCCATCCCCAATGAATATAGCAAATTATAAGAAATATCGCAACAATTACAACCATCTTATTAGAACTGCTAAGAAAGAGTACTTTTCAGACAAATTTAATGAGGCTTCAAATAACATCAAAACCACCTGGAGAGTCATCAACCAGCTTCTAAATAGGAAAAAGGCTACAGCCACTCTTCCATCTCAATTTGTTGATGAAAATAGAGTTTACTCTGACCCATCTGACATTGCATATGCTTTTAACAATTATTTTGTTAATATTGGTACAGTTCTATCAGAGAGGATAAGTCCCACAGCCGGGTCTCCATCAGAGTTTCTGACAGGTCACCATCCTTCTATTCAGAGCTTCAAACCTCCTACAGAGAAGGAAATCATGGACATAATTATGTGCATGAAAGACTCAGCTGCTGGTCATGATGAGGTCAGATCTAACTTAATCATTAAAACTAGAAATTCAATTGTTAAGCCTTTGACCCATATTTTCACCAAATCTCTAGAAACTGGAATAATACCCAATGACCTTAAAATTGCCAAAGTAGTTCCTGTCTACAAATCTGGAGACCATAGTGTGTTTAGTAACTACCGCCCTATTTCTGTTCTCCCATGTTTCTCAAAGATTCTGGAGAAATTAGTCTTTAACAGAATGATCGAACATCTGCAGGACCATAACATACTGTACAAACACCAATATGGATTTAGGAAAAATCATTCTACAGAAATGGCTATTCTTCAATTAGTTGATAAAATTCATACTGCATTCAATAATAATGAATACGCTCTAGGAATTTTTCTCGACTTATCTAAAGCATTTGATACTGTTAACTATGATATTCTTCTTCAAAAGTTACTACACTATGGATTTGCTGGAATCACTCATACATGGTTTTTAAATTATATTCATAACCGCCAACAATTTGTTATCATCAACGGTAAATCATCAGAGAGTGCAACCTTAAAATGTGGGGTCCCCCAGGGGTCTATACTAGGACCACTCTTATTTCTGATTTATATTAATGATTTGGCCACAGCTTTGTCCTTCTTGTTTCCTGTACTTTTTGCAGATGATACTAATTTATTTATTTCACATACTGATTTCTCAGCTCTAATGGCAAAGGCTAATCACGATCTTGAAAATATTTCAAAATGGTTTAAATTAAACAAATTATCTCTGAACATAAAAAAATAGGCGGAGCCTAACGTAAACGTTGTGTGACGCTGCCCCAGCCCTAGAAAGGCGGAGCCTAACTTAAAGGTATATTTAGTGATTTCACTTAATTCAAATATCACTTATTTTTTTGCTGACCATATAAGGAGTTCCTCCCTGTCCCCAGTTAACCCCTGGGGGTCAAAAAACCTTAGGTTTCGTTTTTGGGTTCTCTATCCTGATTGGATGAAAGCTTGTATTGGGTCCCAAGGCAAAAACGAAACCTAAGGGTTTTTGACTGAAATCACTGAATACGGTCGGTATACCTTTAAACGTTGTGTGACGGTGCCCCCCAGCCCTAGGAGGCGGAGCTGTGCAGCTCATCCAGGCGGCGGACGGAACCTTCTCCATCGCCAACGGCAACCAGCTGATGACCACGACCGCCGCCGCGCCGGTGACCACCGTGGGCGGCGACGTGCAGGGCCTGTCGTCATTGGACGGGACGCAGCAGGCGGGGGAGCAGGGGGGCGGGGCCGAGGCCGGCGAGGCCCAGGACTCCTCCCACAACCAGGCCAACGGGCTGCAGGGACAGAACGACCCGGCCGGTACCATACAGCAGGTGAACCGGGCTTTCGCTTTATAGTGGGTTTTTACTAGTTGTTTAAAACCCATTCTGACCTGAGATCAGATTCTAAAAAATGTCTTCTACATCCTGACAGTTTTCCATTCTGACCTGAGATCAGATTCTAAAAAATGTCTTCTACATCCTGACAGTTTTCCATTCTGACCTGAGATCAGATTAAAAAAAAGTCTTCTACATCCTGTCTTAGTTTTAGTCATCATATCTTTTTTTAGTCTTTTTTGTTTTCGCCAGGGAAAAAAGTAGACGAAATCAACACTGTTTGGTCGACTAAAAAAACTATGAAGAAAGATGTTCGTCGACTATCTTTTTATTTTCACGGACGAAAGCTATGATGACTAAAACTAAACTAGACTAAATAAATGTTGGTTTGGTTGCCCTCGCGGGTGTAACTAAAATTACAATTAACCCATTTTAGTAGGGAACCCCTTTTGGTGTTAGCATTACGTTATGCTTTAGCTATTTAAAAATAGCAGATCTACAAGCTCATAGCGCGCCACCGAGTGGCGCGCTACGAGCTTGTAGGTCTGCTATTTTAGAAAAATCGAAGAGCGACTGGACATAGAAGACATTTTTAGAATCTGATCTCAGGTCAGAATGGAAAACTGTCAGGATGTAGAAGACATTTTTTAGAATCTGATCTCAGGTCAGAATGGGTTAAAACACTAAAAACATTTCGCATGACTGAAACTATTTTAAATTTGCCTCAAAAGACTATAAAACTAAATGAAACATCTCTCCGTCCAGGTGATCGTGGGTCAGATGGGTCACCAGGTGGTGCAACAGATCCAGATCCAGCAGCCAAACCAGGTACCATTCCTGTTCTTTTTCTTTTTATATATAATACATTTTTCATCCCACGATTTTGTAACCCATTTTTCACCCCTGTGTCAATCATCTAATGTGATCCTGGGCTCTACACACCCTCCACCAGCCTAGTCCCCATATATGGGGGACAAGGGGAGACCAACCTAGTCCCCATATATGGGGGACAAGGGGAGACCAACCTAGTCCCCATATATGGGGGACAAGGGGAGACCAACCTAGTCCCCATATATGGGGGACCTGGGGAGACCAACCTAGTCCCCATATATGGGGGACCTGGGGAGACCAACCTAGTCCCCATATATGGGGGACAAGGGGAGACCAACCTAGTCCCCATATATGGGGGACAAGGGGAGACCAACCTAGTCCCCATATATGGGGGACAAGGGGAGACCAACCTAGTCCCCATATATGGGGGACCTGGGGAGACCAACCTAGTCCCCATATATGGGGGACAAGGGGAGACCAACCTAGTCCCCATATATGGGGGACAAGGGGAGAGCAACGGACTTGAACTCATGCTTCCTTCATGCCTGAAGTGTCCAAGTTGCTCCTTTTACACCTGACAGGGGGGAGTTTCCCTGGTTGGACGCTGTAGCGCGTGGAAGGAACCCGTTATTCCAACCAGTTCCTTTCCTCAAAGTTGTACTTAAGTACAGTATTTGAGTAAATGTACTTATTTACTTTCCACCACTGGGTTAACGGCAGGAGGATGAGTTAACAAAACGTCAACAAAGAGAGAAGTATATGACCAAGCTGTCCGTCTGATGACAACAAAGATTACAACAGAAAGGAGAGAGAAGTATGACTAAGACACAGAAGTGGTCAATGTTATCTTCAACTTCATATTGACATCTGTTGTCCAGATCATATCTCACAGCAGGGCTGAATCATTCAGGCCGCCGTAGTCAAGTCATACACCCAGCCAGGCCGCCCTATCCCTATTCCCACACACACTATAGTACGAGTTGCGACATTGAGGGGGCAGAAAACAGCCCGGTCACGTGGTTATGTACTCACGCGAGCCCCATAGACTACAATACATTCCGTAAACTTCCGTATTTCAAATTTCATTTCATTTCATATTCTACATTTGAAGTGTTGCAACACTTATACATACACGCACGCGCACACGTGTGGGGATTGAAAAACCATAAAACCTGGGTGATCTATTCTACTGTATGCTATCAAATGAGTCATAGTTCTCTCTTTTTGTATCTTTTTTGTTTCCTCCTTTAAGTGAAAGAAAAGTAGTGTCAAAATATCTTTTGTATATTCGGCTTCAAAACAGGCCGTATAGTAGCTTTTAGACTGCATAGGAAGGTGTCTTTGATTCGTTCAGAAATTAGACTGCATAGTAAGGTGTCTTTGAATCTAGATCTATTAGATTAATATTGTGCACCGCTAAACTCTGAACTCCTCTCCACTAAACTCCTCTCCAAAGGGAACCACAGCCCAGCAGCCCCAGCAGCACATCCAGACCTTCCAACTGGGCCCGGGACAGACGCTGCAGCCCATCCAGGTAAGGGGGGGGGGGGGTGGGTGGGAAATAAATATTTGTAAATATTTAAAAACTGTGTACATTGGTGACTATAACTATAATCTACCTGATCTTGAAGCCTAAAAAAATAAAATAAAAAATCAACAAGTACCAACAAGGTTGACTAGTGGATTTACTAGTCGACTAGTTGATTTACTAGTGGACTAGTTGCTTAATGCCGTAGCGTACGCCGCGTTGATAAATGAGGGCCAGAGTGTATCGTGATCGTGATACTGCTTGTAAAAAAACATTGTGCCGGGGCGCCTGATGGAGGGGAAAGGAACTGGTCTCTATACTGCCTCCCCCTGGCCAGCCGGGGCGCCTGATGGAGGGGAAAGGAACTGGTCTCTATACTGCCTCCCCCTGGCCAGCCGGGGCGCCTGATGGAGGGGAAAGGAACTGGTCTCTATACTGCCTCCCCCTGGCCAGCCGGGGCGCCTGATGGAGGGGAAAGGAACTGGTCTCTATACTGCCTCCCCCTGGCCAGCCGGGGCGCCTGATGGAGGGGAAAGGAACTGGTTGGAATAACGTGTTTCTTCCACGCGCTACGCTACGTCCAACCAGGGAAACTCCCCCCTGTCAGGTGTTAAGGAGCAACTTGGACACTCAGGCATGAAGGAAGCATGAGTTCAAGTCCGTTGCTCTCCCCTTGTCCCCCATATATGGGGACTAGGTTGCTCTCCCCTTGTCCCCCATATATGGGGACTAGGTTGCTCTCCCCTTGTCCCCCATATATGGGGACTAGGTTGCTCTCCCCTTGTCCCCCATATATGGGGACTAGGCTGGTCTCCCCTTGTCCCTCATATATGGGGACTAGGTTGCTCTCCCCTTGTCCCCCATATATGGGGACTAGGTTGGTCTCCCCTTGTCCCCCATATATGGGGACTAGGTTGGCGGAGGGTGTGTAGAGCCCAGGATCACATTAGATGATTGACACAGGGGGTGAGAAATGGGTTACAAAATCGTAGGATAAAAATATATATTAAAAAAAGAAAAACATTGTGATATTAAATCTTTGCATATCCCCCCCCCCCCCCCCCCATCCAGGCGTTCCAGAACCAGCAGGTGCTGATCCGCACGCCCACCCTGTCGCCCTCTGGCGCCATCACCTGGCAGACCCTGCAGCTGCCGGGCGGCATGTCGCTGCAGGGTCACCAGGGTCTGCCCCAGCAGCTCACGCTGGCCACCGGCATGCCCATGGGGGGCGGCGTCACGGGGCACGGCGGCCAGCTGCTGTCCCTGGGCGGGACGCCGCTCACGCTGAGCGCCGCGCAGATCAACCCGGGCGGCGTCTCGGGCGTGCAGACCGTCAGCATCGCCGGCCTGGGGGGCGTGGCGGCCGGCGGCCACACGGTCCAGATGCAGGGCGTCCCGCTGACCATCACCAGCCTACAGGGTAAGGGTAGACCTCTGACCATCACCAGCCTACAGGGTAAGGGTAGACCTCTGACCATCACCAGCCTACAGGGTAAGGGTAGACCTCTGACCATCACCAGCCTACAGGGTAAGGGTAGACCATCACCAGCCTACAGGGTAAGGGTAGACCACTGACCATCACCAGCCTACAGGGTAAGGGTAGACCTCTGACCATCACCAGCCTACAGGGTAAGGGTAGACCATCACCAGCCTACAGGGTAAGGGTAGACCACTGACCATCACCAGCCTACAGGGTAAGGGTAGACCATCACCAGCCTACAGGGTAAGGGTAGACCGCTGACCATCACCAGCCTACAGGGTAAGGGTAGACCACTGACCATCACCAGCCTACAGGGTAAGGGTAGACCTCTGACCATCACCAGCCTACAGGGTAAGGGTAGACCATCACCAGCCTACAGGGTAAGGGTAGACCACTGACCATCACCAGCCTACAGGGTAAGGGTAGACCACTGACCATCACCAGCCTACAGGGTAAGGGTAGACCATCACCAGCCTACAGGGTAAGGGTAGACCATCACCAGCCTACAGGGTAAGGGTAGACCACTGACCATCACCAGCCTACAGGGTAAGGGTAGACCACTGACCATCACCAGCCTACAGGGTAAGGGTAGACCATCACCAGCCTACAGGGTAAGGGTAGACCACTGACCATCACCAGCCTACAGGGTAAGGGTAGACCACTGACCATCACCAGCCTACAGGGTAAGGGTAGACCACTGACCATCACCAGCCTACAGGGTAAGGGTAGACCTCTGACCATCACCAGCCTACAGGGTAAGGGTAGATCGCTGACCATCACCAGCCTACAGGGTAAGGGTAGACCATCACCAGCCTACAGGGTAAGGGTAGACCACTGACCATCACCAGCCTACAGGGTAAGGGTAGACCACTGACCATCACCAGCCTACAGGGTAAGGGTAGACTGCTGACCATCACCAGCCTACAGGGTAAGGGTAGACCACTGACCATCACCAGCCTACAGGGTAAGGGTAGACCGCTGACCATCACCAGCCTACAGGGTAAGGGTAGACCGTTGACCATCACCAGCCTACAGGGTAAGGGTAGACCGTTGACCATCACCAGCCTACAGGGTAAGGTGACAAAAACTATAAGCATTGACCAAAACGACACACAGTAACAAGGGTGAGAGTCACTCTATCTAAAGGCTCATACATAGTCTGGATTTACGGTGGTGAGGTGACCACCGAACTACAACATGACGTCACTGAGGTGACCACCGAACTACAACATGACGTCACTGAGGTGACCACCGAACTACAACATGACGTCACTGAGGTGACCACCGAACTACAACATGACGTCACCTTAAGTGTTCACCCGCTGCCCTCCCTCCCTCCGTCCCTCCAGGTCAAACGCAGGGTCAGGACGGGGTCAAAGTGCAGGGGTCGCCGGTGACCGTGACCCTGGGCAACGTGGCGGCGCCTCTGGGGGGCTCGTCACTGAGCCCCGACCAGCTGGGCTCGGTCCAGAGCTCCTCGGACCAGGAGGGTCCGCCCAGCAAGAGGCTCCGGCGGGTGGCCTGCTCCTGTCCCAACTGCCGCGACGGAGAGGGGAGGTATGGACGTCCTATAGTCCCCCCCCATAATGTTATTTATATTATATATTATTTCACAGTGAATGTTTGTTTTTAACTTCATGGGGGGGGGGGGGGGTCCCTGGAACAACATATTTTCAGATGGGGGGTCGACGGCCAAATACATACAATTCTGGGGGTCCTTGACGTGAAAAAGGTTGAGCACCGCTGACATCGAAAAATAGGTTTTTCAGAAAACTGTCAGGATTTAGAAAACTTTTTTTTTGTTAATATCGACGTCGGGTCTAATTGATTCACATCAAAGGGTTAAATGCGTTTAACTATAGCATTTACCACAGAATAATTAGCCTGTGCCAATAGATGGTGTGGGCTCACATGAGATTGCCTTGATGTTAACACATTTTGTACATAATACGTCCTGAAACGTCATAAGGATTGGAACCGAGAGGTGCCTACGACGTCTGTGACGCGGGGCGAGATGATAATATTCAGAATTATTATTTTTTCTTTTTTTGGCATTTCGCTTTTCGCTTGCCGTATGCTAACGCTCTGTGCAACTATTAGCTTGTCATTGACTCCCATGTTAGCGCGGCAGAAAGAATGACTCGTATCTCCTCATCCAGGGCGCTCTCCGTGGTGATGAATGGATCGATATGCTGGCGCTGCATTTCTGCTCCTCATCCGTCTCTCCCGCAAAATATGAACTCTTTTTGGAGCGTATATAAATATATTAAGATGATCGGAGATTTTGAGGTCACTTTGTCAGTCAACTTTTTAAAGAAAGTATTTCCGGTTCATGGCTTTCAAAATAGAAGCGATCACTACTCTGGCGATTACTCTGGCGCAAGCAGCGCCTTTATTTTGATGCAGTTCCGGTACTAAATGTGTTAAGAGAGGAGGTGTATTTCTTAACTAGGGCATGATGTCAATTTTGGGACACATCCTCAGTAGTGTGCCTTTGAATCAGCGGGTGTGTTTCGGCCTTCCAACACTATATACACCCTCATCAAAGGTGGCCAGCTAAAGGGTGATCAAGCCTTAGCTTGTGTCCCATCATGCCCCAATCATTGAGATGTGCCTCCCACGGGACTATGCAAGGCAGGGGCGTCCTCTTCCCTGAGCCAGCCATACAGCTGACCGCATACCTCATATTATGCCCTCATGTTTGAGGGGTTTGAATCAATTCATAACTTCCCCTACTTCCCCACATCCATCGTGGTTTTGTTTGTTTGTTTGTCCCAGAGGGGACGTTGTGCGTGTGCAGATAACCAAAACCCAGCCCTGCATGGCAGCTGATCCTGTATTATACCAGTGGTTTTCAACCTTAGAGTATATATATACTGTATTAACCCATTCTGAACGGGAACCCATTTTGGTGTTATAGCATCATGTTATGCTTTAGCTATTGAAAAATAGCAGATCTACAAGCTCATAGCGCGCCACCGAGTGGCGCCACCGAGTGGCGCCACCGAGTGGCGCGCTATGAGCTTGTAGGTCTGCTTGTAGGTCTGCTTGTAGGTTTTTTTTTTTTGAAAAATCGAAGAACGACTGACATTTTTTAGAATCTGATCTCAGGTCAGAATGGGTTAATCAGACCAGTGTGTTGTCCAGTGGAAACCTCGTATGAATCTGATCTCAGGTCAGAATGGGTTAATCAGACCTAGTGTGTGTCAAGTGGAAACCTCGTATGAATCTGATCTCAGGTCAGAATGGGTTAATCAGACCTAGTGTGTGTCAAGTGGAAACCTCGTATGAATCTGATCTCAGGTCAGAATGGGTTAATAGAGACGGCACACAGAGGAAACCCTGAGGCCAAATGGACATATAGTGGTATTGCAGTTTGGACCCAAACCGTGAACGGGCGGCGCTGGTCCGTTGACTGTCATTGCGCCACGTTCATGATGACCTGTGAACGCTGTTTCACACGTGAACGCTGTTTCACACGTGAACGCGTGCAATGATAGTCAACGGACCAGCACGTTCATGTGTTTGGGCCCGATCCATCCCAGAATGCACTCTGTTCCTATATACCCGGAAGGAGGAGTGAAATCGCCTCATGCGCTTTAGAGCAACTTAATGCAAGTGGACGAGGGAGGAGAAATCTGGTGCCGTCTCTCTCTATTCATATATACTCCAAGTTTTCAACCCTTTTCAGATTAACCTGTGGCCCCTTGGACAAGGCATTGAACCACTACCATGAAATGTTCTATGAAATAAGCAGGGCCTGGCTGTAAACAAGTATCTGATGCTTAGTCCAGTTACCCTGGGTAAACATAGTACCTTTAGTCCAGTTACCCTGGGTAAACATAGTACCTTTAGTCCAGTTACCCTGGGTAAACATAGTACCTTTAGTCCAGTTACCCTGGGTAAACATAGTACCTTTAGTCCAGTTACCCTAGGTAAACATAGTACCTTTAGTCCAGTTACCCTGGGTAAACATAGTACCTTTCCTTTCCTTTCCTATAGGCTCAATTCTATAAAACGTCTTCTAAATCATGACAACAAAAAAACCTATGTTTCTTTTTTTCAAAATGAGTTAATCGCACAGGCAGACTCTTCACATACTAGAGCATGTCTGAAATAAGTGTCGGAGCTGAAATCGACATGTAAATATGAAATAAATGCTTAAACATGTAGCTATAGGTGTAATGTTAGAGTCCACAGAAGACATGATGTAAATATTAAATAAATGCTTAAACATGTAGCTATAGGTGTAATGTTAGAGTCCACAGAAGACATGTAAATATGAAATAAATGCTTAAACATGTAGCTATAGGTGTAATGTTAGAGTCCACAGAAGTGAACCTTTCAAGCCCGTTTTCTCAACTCGCTGTTTCTCTGCAAGACATTAATTACTCTATAAGCCATATCTCCTAAACCGGTGGGTCAAACTGAACAACCGACATGTCAATTTGAAGCTATGATTCCCTGCTTTCACATGACATGAAAATCCAATGGCAGCCCCTCAGTCAAATGTGGTCACAAATGCTGAACAAAAAAAAATCAAAAGCTACTATGAATGTTTTCTCCCTGTCACCAGGCCAGATTTAGAAGCACCCAGACGGTATGCCGATATCCTTCGCCCCGGTTTCAACCCAATAGAACCGTAGACATTTACAACGTCAGAAATATGAATGCTCCAAGTGTTTCCCAAACGCCATGCTAGATTATGGTACTATAGGAGACAGTAAAAGCCCCCTGGGCTAGTACAGTAGATGACCTGTGGCTCTTATACTGTACGAACTGTACTGAACAAGTCTGCTGTATGTCGGTCCCAAATCAATCAGTTATAGCGAGCGTTCCGGCTCCGTTATCCCATCCAGGACGGGAACGCCATTTTTTTTGTGTTTTAACCCATTCTGACCTGAGATCAGATTCTATAAATGTCTTCTACATCCATGACAGTTTTCCATTCTGACCTGAGATCAGATTCTATAAATGTCTTCTACATCCATGACAGTTTTCCATTTTGACCTGAGATCAGATTCTATAAATGTCTTCTACATCCATGACAGTTTTCCATTCTGACCTGAGATCAGATTCTATAAATGTCTTCTACATCCATGACAGTTTTCCATTCTGACCTGAGATCAGATTCTATAAATGTCTTCTACATCCATGACAGTTTTCCATTCTGACCTGAGATCAGATTCTATAAATGTCTTCTACATCCATGACAGTTTTCCATTCTGACCTGAGATCAGATTCTATAAATGTCTTCTACATCCATGACAGTTTTCCATTTTGACCTGAGATCAGATTCTATAAATGTCTTCTACATCCATGACAGTTTTCCATTCTGACCTGAGATCAGATTCTATAAATGTCTTCTACATCCATGACAGTTTTCCATTCTGACCTGAGATCAGATTCTATAAATGTCTTCTACATCCATGACAGTTTTCCATTCTGACCTGAGATCAGATTCTATAAATGTCTTCTACATCCATGACAGTTTTCCATTCTGACCTGAGATCAGATTCTATAAATGTCTTCTACATCCATGACAGTTTTCCATTCTGACCTGAGATCAGATTCTATAAATGTCTTCTACTGTACATCCATGACAGTTTTCCATTCTGACCTGAGATCAGATTCTATAAATGTTCTTCTACATCCTGACAGTTTTCTGAAAAAGCTATGTTTCTATGTCAGTCGATTTTTCAAAAATAGCAGACCTACAAGCTCGTAGCGTGCCACTCGGTGGCGCGCTATGAGCTTGTAGATCTGCTATTTTTCAATAGCTAAAGCATAACATGATGTTATGCTTTAGCTATTGAAAAATAGCAGATCTACAAGCTCATGATCTGCGAGCTTGTAGATCTGCTATTTTTTGGACAAATCGTGAAAATGTGGCGCACGTGTTAAGATCCCCCCCATGTTAATCTCCACAGATAAATTACTTCCGCGAACCAGCAGGGGGAATCGAAGGAATGAGCGAGTTACGTCAGGACTTCGGTGCTCGATAACATAACGCTTTGAAACGGGTTCCTGCCCAGAATGGGTTAATAATGGCTGCCCAATAGACTGACACCAACGCTAGACAGGAACGCTGTGACAAATGTCACATCCGGTTTTCGCCGGGGTAAGACTTTTCTATGGCTGTCAATTGCAACTCGGTCCAATCCTTAATCACATTACGGACAAACATCTATATATGCCGATAATATCTAACTTGCGGAGGTATACAGCGTGCCTTATTGTCCACGGGGCAACAGATCTTTCAACGTATGGCATCGCAAATACGTTTGATAACCGCTATACTCTGCGCAATATTGTTTTGGAAATGCCGCAAATTGCATCGCAGTGAACGAGAGAAAATCACAACTTCCCTCCCGGGGGGGTGGGCGGAGTCACAGCGTCACGCCCCTGAATACGCACCGTGGTGTCGGCCTATCAGAGCGTTGACTACAACGACCTCGTTGCAGGAACAGTGCCGACCCGTCCAAGAAGAAGCAGCACATCTGCCACATGGAGGGCTGCGGGAAGGTCTACGGCAAGACGTCCCACCTGCGGGCGCACCTCCGCTGGCACACCGGGGAGCGGCCCTTCGTCTGCAACTGGATCTTCTGCGGCAAGCGCTTCACGCGCAGCGACGAGCTGCAGAGACACCGCAGGACGCACACAGGTATACTACTGCAGGCTGGGGAGGGAGCTGTGGCGTGAGCAGAACACACACACACACACACACACACACACACACACATACTAGGGAGGGAGCTGTGGAGAGAGCACAAGACACACACACAGGTATACTGGCTGGGGAGGGTGCTGTGGCGTGAGCAGAACACACACACACACACACACAGGTACTGGGGAGGGAGCTGTGGAGAGAGCAGAACACACACACACATGTACTGGGGAGGGAGCTGTGGAGAGAGCAGAACACACACACACACACACACACACACACAGGTACTGGGGAGGGAGCTGTGGAGAGAGCTGTGGAGAGAGCAGAACACACACACACACACAGGTACTGGGGAGGG
The DNA here is from genome assembly GCF_963924005.1 of Protomyctophum bolini. NCBI lineage: Eukaryota > Metazoa > Chordata > Actinopteri > Myctophiformes > Myctophidae > Protomyctophum > Protomyctophum bolini. The sequence goes on along the minus strand of NC_137878.1, from coordinate 40,563,152 downwards.
AGCTGTGGAGAGAGCAGAACACACACACACGCACACACAGGTACTGGGGAGGGTGCTGTGGAGGGGAGAAGTGCTTCATGTTCATAATGTCTCTCTCTCTCTCTCTCTTGCTGGCTCAGGGGAGAAGCTCTTCATGTTCATAATGTCTCTCTCTCTCTCTCTTGCTGGCTCAGGGGAGAAGCTCTTCATGTTCATAATGTCTCTCTCTCTCTCTTGCTGGCTCAGGGGAGAAGCTCTTCATGTTCATAATGTCTCTCTCTCTCTCTTGCTGGCTCAGGGGAGAAGCTCTTCATGTTCATAATGTCTCTCTCTCTCTCTTGCTGGCTCAGGGGAGAAGCGCTTCATGTTCATAATGTCTCTCTCCCTCTCTTGCTGGCTCAGGGGAGAAGCTCTTCATGTTCATAATGTCTCTCTCTCTCTTGCTGGCTCAGGGGAGAAGCGCTTCATGTTCATAATGTCTCTCTCCCTCTCTTGCTGGCTCAGGGGAGAAGCTCTTCATGTTCATAATGTCTCTCTCTCTCTCTCTCTTGCTGGCTCAGGGGAGAAGTGCTTCATGTTCATAATGTCTCTCTCTCTCTCTTGCTGGCTCAGGGGAGAAGTGCTTCATGTTCATAATGTCTCTCTCTCTCTCTTGCTGGCTCAGGGGAGAAGCTCTTCATGTTCATAATGTCTCTCTCTCTCTCTTGCTGGCTCAGGGGAGAAGCGCTTCATGTTCATAATGTCTCTCTCTCTCTCTTGCTGGCTCAGGGGAGAAGCTCTTCATGTTCATAATGTCTCTCTCTCTCTCTCTTGCTGGCTCAAGGGAGAAGCTCTTCATGTTCATAATGTCTCTCTCTCTCTCTTGCTGGCTCAGGGGAGAAGTGCTTCATGTTCATAATGTCTCTCTCTCTCTCTTGCTGGCTCAGGGGAGAAGCTCTTCATGTTCATAATGTCTCTCTCCCTCTCTTGCTGGCTCAGGGGAGAAGCTCTTCATGTTCATAATGTCTCTCTCTCTCTCTCTTGCTGGCTCAGGGGAGAAGCGCTTCATGTTCATAATGTCTCTCTCTCTCTCTCTCTCTCTTGCTGGCTCAGGGGAGAAGCGCTTCATGTTCATAATGTCTCTCTCTCTCTCTCTCTTGCTGGCTCAGGGGAGAAGCGCTTCATGTTCATAATGTCTCTCTCTCTCTCTCTCTTGCTGGCTCAGGGGAGAAGCGCTTCATGTTCATAATGTCTCTCTCTCTCTTGCTGGCTCAGGGGAGAAGCGCTTCGAGTGCCCGGAGTGCTCCAAGCGCTTCATGCGCAGCGACCACCTCTCCAAGCACATCAAGACGCACCAGAACAAGAAGGGGGGCGGAGCCTCCGTGGCCATCATCACCACGGACGACCTGGAGGAGGAGGACGGAGACGACGAGGTCGTCCACGACGACGACGCCCTGAGCTCCTCCCCCCGCATCGTCACCGTGGCAACGCTGTCCCGCCAGGAGGAGGAGGAGGGGGGGGAGGCGGCGGGGGAGGGGGAGGAGTCTGGCCCAGCCACGCCCACAGCCCACCGCCTCCTCCTCCAATCACCTGGAGGGGGAGGGGGAGGGGGAGGAGGAGCCGGAGGAGGAGGAGGAACCGGAGGAGTTCGAGTAGAGATTTTGATTCGTTGTCCCGGAAGGCGCATTTCTTTTTTGTTTGTTTGTTTGTTTGTGTTTGTTGCGCTCGTGAAATCGCCGCAAAGGACAGGTCGATTATTATACAAACATGTTGTTGCTGTTCTTTGACGAGAACGGACGAGAGAGAGAGAGAGAGAGAGAGAGAGAGAGACTCGTGATGAACTGAAATCTTAAAAAAAAGAAAAACAAAATATATATATATATATATATATATATATAAAAATACACTTCAGAATCTAAGTAAATACATGAATAGGACGTCTAACATAACATATACATAACAGCAGAGATCTAGCCTACTACTTACGCGTACGATGGAAGATTAGCTCGGCATTTATGAGAATAAATAAATCAATAAAAAACAGAAACACAAAGTGTGTGCGGGGGGGGGGGGGGGGGGGGGGCAACAATGTTCCAGACTAGCACAATACGTCGAGGGGTTCCTGCTGGTTTCACCAAAGCCCCAAATTATACCGAGTGTCGCGTAGCGGGAACGGCCAATCGGAACGTTTCACGTGGGTGTGGCGTATAGCGGGAACAGCCAATCTACAAGCTCGAGCTGGTTGACCCATTCTGACCTGAGATCAGATTCTAAAAATGTCTTCTATGTCAGTCGCTCTTCGATTTTTCATACAGACACAGGGCGTGCTATCTACAGACACAGGGCGTGCTATCTACAGACACAGGGCGTGCTATCTACAGACACAGGGTGTGCTATCTACAGACACAGGGTGTGCTATCTACAGACACACAGGGCGTGCTATCTACAGACACACAGGGCGTGCTATCTACAGACACAGGGCGTGCTATCTACAGACACAGGGCGTGCTATCTACAGACTATCTACAGACTATCTACAGACACAGGGCGTGCTATCTACAGACTATCTACAGACACAGGGCGTGCTATCTACAGACACAGGGCGTGCTATCTACAGACACAGGGCGTGCTATCTACAGACACAGGGCGTGCTATCTACAGACACAGGGCGTGCTATCTACAGACACAGGGGGCGTGCTATCTACAGACACAGGGCGTGCTATCTACAGACACAGGGCGTGCTATCTACAGACACAGGGCGTGCTATCTACAGACACAGGGCGTGCTATCTACAGACACAGGGCGTGCTATCTACAGACACAGGGCGTGCTATCTACAGACACAGGGCGTGCTATCTACAGACACAGGGCGTGCTATCTACAGACACAGGGGGCGTGCTATCTACAGACAAAAGTATCCACACTTTTCCTGGGCTGTGTGTGTGTGTGCTCCAGTTCCTGTTGATATCATTGGTCATCTGACCAGTTTCATTGGCTTTCATTGGATCAAATAAGACAGGAACTGGCGCGCACACACAGCCCAGGAAAAGGTGTGGATACATTGGGGGCTAAAAGTAATCAAACCCAACACACACACACACACACACACACACACACACACAGAGATGTGTTTGTTTCATTTGTTTTAAACCTTAATTGAATCCTTATCAGCTCTATGCACAACAATGACATATTCCTGTTTGGGACGGCCGGCGCTGTTCGCTCAATCATGCTGGAGAGGGCTTGGTTTGGCGCTGACCAGGCAAGGGGACGGAGGCAGCAGCGCTGGGACGGTGTGTGCGTGTGTGTGTGTGTGTGTGTGTGTGTGTGTGTGAGTGTGTGGGCCTGTCACGATCACGAAATTCCAAATAGCATTTCCGGTCTCGTCTTGTAAGGCTTTTTAAAACGAAAACTGCACGGGGCAGATGTGCCAAATATACAAAGAAGTCACTCCATAATAATTTAGCTATATATATATATATATTATATATATATATTTTTTTTAATGTTTTACAATAGTGGAAATAGCTGATCCGGTTAGATCTTAATAGATCAGCATATTTCTGCGGGTTTTGACCGTTTAACGTTTAACGTTTGAAAAGGTGTGGAACATTTTTTTTGTCAACAGAGACAAAGTGGAAACCTCTCGAGGCCAAACTGTACGTTGTCCCGGCATTCAGATTTTTTTTTAATCATGTAATCACAACGTTTTGTTTACGAAAAGAAAACCACGAAAATATGGAGAAGAGGTTTCTGCTCCGATGATCTCAAACATTTGAAATCGATTATGATCAATATATGATTAAAGCAGTGGTTTCCAAAGTGGGGACGGAACCTTATGGGTCTGTAACTCTGAGAGGGTACAAATGGACCCTTATGGGTCTGTAACTCAGAGAGTGTACAAATGGACCCTTATGGGTCTGTAACGCCGAGAGTGTACAAATGGACCCTTATGGGTCTGTAACTCAGAGAGTGTACAAATGGACCCTTATGGGTCTGTAACTCAGAGAGTGTACAAATGGACCCTTATGGGTCTGTAACTCAGAGAGTGTACAAATGGACCCGTTCGTACCCATCGGGGGTCAAACTGGGGGTCCTTGGAAGTTAAACGGGTTGAAAATCACACATCTTCTCTTATGAGGGGGGGGGGGGGGGGGGGGGGGTTCCTGCAGGCATATCTTTTTAAATGGGGGGTCCGCGGGCTGATAAGTGACAATTTGGGGCGTCCTTGACATAAAGTTTAGGAACCACTGGCATTTAAAGTGATAATGTAATAATATAATAATACCGTACATGAATTAACATGGTTTCTCTGCGGGCAAAACAATTATAATACGTGTGATCGATCGACAGAGTGAGAGAGAGAGCGAGAGAGAGAGAGAGAGTCCTGGTGATGTGTGGTCCAGAAGACATTGTGTTTCCCACCAGCGTTCAGGTTCAGTTTCAGGTTGTTGACGTTTTCTTAAGAGACCAGAAAATGCATTAAACTGTTTATCGAAGGACTGAAAAAAAAAAAAGAAGAAGAAATTAACAAAACAATGGGATAAATCTAAGGAGGAGGAGGAGGAGGAGGAGGAGGGAAAAAGCACACATAAAAAGAAAAAGAAAAAAGGATTTCTACGTAAATGAGGCATTCCTATTGAGACGCAGAGGTTGTGTATGTTTGTATGTGTGTTGGGGGGGATTTAAAAAAAAAAAGGTTTCTAATAGATAACGATACAATCTTAGCTTTCTACAACTTGGTTTGTGTAGTGAAAGCAATACTATATAATATTAACGACAATCCTAGTGAAACCATGTTTACATTGCTGGGGGGGGGGGGGAGAGGG
>NC_137878.1:40465852-40558167 GCF_963924005.1 Protomyctophum bolini | reverse complement strand
AAATGAAATGAACTGGAGTGAATTAATCTTCTTGTCTTCACGTGTGTGCGTGCGTGTGTGTGTGTGTGTGTGCGTGCGTGCGTGCGTGTGTGTGTGTGTGTGTGTGTGTGGTGTGTGTGTGTGTGTGTGTGTGTGCGTGTGTGTGTCATAGCGCGCCACCGAGTGCTTGAAAAATCGAAAGAACGACTGCTATATGAAAACATAGCTTTTTCAGAAAACTGTCAGGATGTTTGGACATTTGTAGAATCTGATCTCAGGTCAGAATGGGGTTAAGCTCTTCATTTCTGACTTCTGTCAGGATTTAGAAAGGCATTTTTTTTAGAATATGATCTCAGGTCAGAATGGTTTAAGGCAGCCAACATACACAAAGAATCCAGCCATGTTTTCCCTCTCTCTCCCCACCAGTCCACCTCTCCTCTGTCCTTGTCCGCACACAACCCCCCCCTCCCTCCTTCCTCTCCTCTCCTCTCCTCTCCTCCCTCCCTCCCTCCTTCCATCCTCCCTCCCTCCCTCCCTCCTTCCGCATGCGGGAGGCAAACGAATTCCATCAAAACACTGTTTTTAGATACGGGAGGCAAACGAATTCCCTCAAAACTCTGTTTTTAGATACGGGAGGCAAACGAATTCCATCAAACACAGTTTTTAGATACGGGAGGCAAACGAATTCCCTCAAAACACTGTTTTTAGATACGGGAGGCAAACGAATTCCATCAAAACACTGTTTTTGGCAAACGAATTCCATCAAAACACTGTTTTTAGATACGGGAGGCAAACGAATTCCATCAAAACACTGTTTTTAGATACGGGAGGCAAACGAATTTCATCAAAACACTGTTTTTAGATACGGGAGGCAAACGAATTCCATCAAAACACTGTTTTTAGATACGGGAGGCAAACGAATTCCATCAAAACACTGTTTTAGATACGGAGGCAAACGAATTCCCTCAAAACACTGTTTTTAGATACGGGAGGCAAACGAATTCCATCAAAACACTGTTTTTAGATACGGGAGGCAAACGAATTCCATCAAAACACTGTTTTTAGATACGGGAGGCAAACGAATTCCATCAAAACACTGTTTTTAGATACGGGAGGCAAACGAATTCCATCAAAACACTGTTTTTAGATAAGGGAGGCAAACGAATTCCATCAAAACACTGTTTTAGATACGGGAGGCAAACGAATTCCATCAAAACACTGTTTTTAGATAAGGGAGGCAAACAAATTCCCTCAAAACACTGTTTTTAGATACGGGAGGCAAACAAATTCCATCAAAACACTGTTTTTAGATAAGGGAGGCAAACGAATTCCATCAAAACACTGTTTTTAGATACGGGAGGCAAACGAATTCCATCAAAACACTGTTTTTAGATACGGGAGGCAAACAAATTCCATCAAAACACTGTTTTTAGATACGGAGGCAAACGAATTCCATCAAAACACTGTTTTTAGATACGGGAGGCAAACGAATTCCATCAAAACACTGTTTTTAGATACGGGAGGCAAACGAATTCCATCAAAACACTGTTTTTAGATAAGGAGGCAAACGAATTCCCTCAAAACTCTGTTTTTAGATACGGGAGCAAACGAATTCCATCAAACACTGTTTTTTAGATACGGGAGGCAAACGAATTCCCTCAAAACACTGTTTTTAGATACGGGAGGCAAACGAATTCCATCAAAACACTGTTTTTAGATAAGGGAGGCAAACGAATTCCCTCAAAACTCTGTTTTTAGATACGGGAGGCAAACGAATTCCATCAAAACAGTGTTTTTAGATACGGGAGGCAAACGAATTCCCTCAAAACACTGTTTTTAGATACGGGAGGCAAACGAATTCCATCAAAACACTGTTTTTAGATACGGGAGGCAAACGAATTCCATCAAAACACTGTTTTTAGATACGGGAGGCAAACGAATTCCATCAAAACACTGTTTTTAGATACGGGAGGCAAACGAATTCCCTCAAAACACTGTTTTTAGATACGGGAGGCAAATTAATTCCCTCAAAACACTGTTTTTAGATACGGGAGGCAAACGAATTCCATCAAAAACACTGTTTTTAGATACGGGAGGCAAACGAATTCCATCAAAACATCATGTAATGTAACTCTGAGAGTGTACAAATGGAACCAAATGGAACCTGTTAGTTAACTGTTTCTTGTGTCCTATAAACATCATTAAAAATATAAGCTCTGGTTGCAAAAGGGGTGAAGTGGCCCTTTATAAGTATAACATATTTCACCTGTTCCAAGGACCTCAAGGACCCTCGTTCTCCTGGATCAGGGCCTCGGTGGGGGGGGGGGGGGGGGGGGCGCTCCAAGGATCGGATCTTGAGAACCGTTGTCTTATTGCGGGGTCCGGAGTCGGGATGGGGTCCACAGTCAGTCACACTCTGTGGAATGGATACAGAACCGTAGTTTTATTGGATGGGAGAGTCGGGATGGGGTCCACAGTCAGTCACACTCTGTGGAATGGACAGAACCATAGTTTTATTGGATGGGGAGAGTCGGGATGGGGTCCACAGTCAGTCACACTCTGTGGAATGGACAGAACCATAGTTTTATTGGATGGGGAGAGTCGGGATGGGGTCCACAGTCAGTCACACTCTGTGGAATGGACAGAACCATATAGTTTTATTGGATGGGGAGAGTCCAGTACAGTCACACATACTCTGTCAAATGGACAGAGAAGATGCCGTATAAAGGACATGCAGTATTATAACCACAGCCATGAATCAACATCAGACGATGGGAGTGGATGAGAGACATTGATCTGCAATCAACACACACACGATCTCTCTCTCTCTGTAACGCACAGAGGCACGCACACGCACACACACACACACACACCTTGGTCCTCAGTACGCACGCACATACGCGCACACTATATGTGCACATGCCAGGATATCATCATAGCCTCATGTGAGACGTCTCTGAGACAGAGAGTGAAAAAACCTTCCTCACAAAACGTCAACGGCACTTTGACCCTCCCTCCTTCCATCCTTCTTTCCTTCCTTCCCTCCCTCCCTCCTCCTTCCATCCATCCTTCTTTCCTTCCTTCCTTCCCTCCCTCCCTCCCTCCCTCCCTACTTCCATCCTTCTTTCCTTCCTCCCTCCCTCCCTCCCTCCCTCCCTTCCTTCCTTCCTTCCTTCCTCCTTCCATCCTTCTTTCCTTCCTTCCTTCCTTCCTTCCCTCCCTCCCTCCCTCCCTCCCTCCCTCCCTCCCTCCTTCCTTCCATCCTTCTTTCCTTCCTTCCTCCCTCCCTCCCTCCCTCCCCCGGTCCTCCTCTGCTGTCTGTCTGTCGCGGTGAGGGGAGGAGTGGAGCTATCAGAGCGTGTTTAACGCACAAATGGTGATGAGGGGGTGTGCGCCAATCTGTGCGAGCGTGCGTGTGTGTGAGAGAGTGTGTGTGTGTGTGTGTGAGTGCGCGTGCGTGTGTGTGATCATCACATGCATTTAAGTGGTATCTTTTGCATGTGAAACCTGTGTGCCGTGCAAGTGACATGAAAAGTGTTTGTCTCTGCGTGTACACTGTAGTGTGTATATGCACACGCATGTGTGTGTGTGTGTGTGTGTGTGTGTGTGTGTGTGTGTGTGTGTGTGTGTGTGTGTGTGTGTGTGTGTGTGTGTGTGTGTGTGTGTGTGTGTGTGTGTGTGCGCGGCACAGCTGTGGGAAATAAGGCATAATAACAGAGTATGCGTGCGCCTCCCCATCCGCTGTTATCTCCCCATGGTGACGACCTCATCGGTCCACCAAACTTCTTCATGACAAGGACCCCCAAATTGACACTTAATAAATTAACCCGCGGACCCCCCCCCCCACCCCCCCATTTGAAATCATATGCCAGGGACCCCCCCCCCCCCCCATAAGAGAAGATTATTTAATATTTAATTTATTTATTATTTTATTATTATTTATAGCAGTGATTCTCAACCCGTTTAATGTCAAGGACCCCCAAGGTTTGACATGCATTAGTCTACTACGGACCCCCATTTATTTAACCCATTCTGAACGGGAACCCCTTTTGGTGTTAGCATCATGTCATGCTTTAGCTGTTGAAAAATAGCAGATCTACAAGCTCATAGCGCGCCACTCTGCTATTTTTGAAAAAAATCGAAGAACGACTGACATAGTAAACATAGCTTTTTCAGAAAACTGTCAGGATGTACAGAAGACATTTTTAGAATCTGATCTCGGGTCAGAATGGGTTAATGGCATTTCTATCTCTGGGACCCCCGATTTATAATTTATAATAATATAATAATTTATATTGTAAAATCAATGTAATGTAACTCTGAGAGTGTACAAATGGAACCAAATGGAACCTGTTAGTTAACTGTTTCTTGTGTCCTATAAACATCATTAAAAATAAGCTCCGGTTGCAAAAGGGGTGAAGTGGCCCTTTATAAGTATAACATATTTCACCTGTTCCAAGGACCTCAAGGACCCTCGTTCTCCTGGATCAGGGCCTCGGTGGGGGGGGGGGGGGGGGGGGGGCACTCCAAGGGATCGGATCTTGAGAACCGTTGTTTTATTGCGGGGTCCGGAGTCGGGATGGGGTCCACAGTCAGTCACACTCTGTGGAATGGACACAGAACCGTAGTTTTATTGGATGGGGAGAGTCGGGATGGGTCCACAGTCAGTCACACTCTGTGAAATGGACAGAACCATAGTTTTATTGGATGGGGAGAGTCCGGATGGGGTCCACAGTCAGTCACACTTTATGCTTTTTGTCCTGTTTCTTGTTTTTTTGTTTCGTTTGTTTTTTGCCTCCTGTTTTTGTCTGTATTGTACCGTTTATTGTCTGTTGCTCCCCTTCCCCTTTCCCAAGAGGACCACAATGGAAACAAGCCTAACAGCTTTCTTGTGAATTTATCCTTTTGAAATATATTTTTCAATAAAGTATTCAATTCAATTCAATTCAACTCTGTGAAATGGACAGAACCATAGTTTTATTGGATGGGGAGAGTCCGGATGGGGTCCACAGTCAGTCACACTCTGTGGAATGGACAGAACCATAGTTTTATTGGATGGGGAGAGTCAGGATGGGGTCCACAGTCAGTCACACTCTGTGGAATGGACACAGAACCATAGTTTTATTGGATGGGGAGAGTCGGGATGGGGTCCACAGTCAGTCACACTCTGTGGAATGGACAGAACCATAGTTTTATTGGATGGGGAGAGTCCAGTACAGTCACACATACTCTGTCAAATGGACAGAGAAGATGCCGTATAAAGGACATGCAGTATTATAACCACAGCCATGAATCAACATCAGACGATGGGAGTGGATGAGAGACATTGATCTGCAATCAACACACACACACACGATCTCTCTCTCTCTGTAACGCACGGAGGCACGCACACACGCACGCACGCACGCACGCACACACCTTGGTCCTCAGTACGCACGCACATACGTGCACACATATGTGCACAACGTGCACATGCCAGTATATCATCATAGCCTCATGTTGAGACGTCTCTGAGACAGAGAGTGAAAAAACCTTCCTCACAAAACGTCAACGGCACTTTGAGGGAAATCAATAAGGGCTCGCTCCCTCGCTCCGGTCCGGTCCAAAGCATCTCCGTGAATAATACGAGCACTCGTCCGACATTTAACCAATTTATAACAGACACACTCTGCGCTGCGTATAAATCACAGCGGGTTTACTAGGAGCGGAGGCGTGGCAGGAGAGACTAAAGTTGACGGAGGAGGAGGCGGCCCCCGGAAATTCACAACGCAGCATCTTCGGTTTGTTCGCTTGTTAATATATAAGATATGGTCGCCTCAATGTGTGTGTGTGAGACGTGTGTGTGTGTCGTGTGTGTGTGTATGTGTGTGTGTGTGTGTGTGTGTGTGTGTCTGTGTGTGTGTGTGTCTAATGTCCGACCCCGTTTGATTTGAGGTTATAAAATATTCGATTCTCTGCAGGTCAAATATAATTTGTGGAATCAAATATAAAGCATTCAAACGCACGCGCGCACGCCACACACACACACACAAATAAAGAGACTTCATCCACTATACATGACGGCCATTCCAGATATATACCAATCGGTCTCATTCCCTTTCACCTCGCGTAACTATCCGGCGTTCCTACAATCAATCAATCAATCTCTCTCCCCCAGTCCCCATCAGTGGATGTGCTGGCAGGCTGAATGATCTCTGTATGATGCGTGTTTAACCCATTTTGGTGTTAGCACTATGTTATGCTATAGCTATTGAAAGATAGCAGATCTACAAGCTCATAGCGCGCCACTCGGTGACCTACAAGCACGAGCTTGAAGGTCTGCTATTTTTGAAAAATCGAAGAGCGACTGACATAGAAGACATTTTTAGAATCTGATCTCAGGTCAGAATGGGTTAAATGAAGGCCTGGCATCCATCACAGTGTGTGTGTGTGTGTGTGTGTGTGTGTGTGTGTGTGTGTGTGTGTGTGTGTGTGTGTGTTGTTGGGGAGTCAGAGTGACCATTCATATAATGTAATTTCATCTCACCTTGTAGCCCTATATAGCTTGCTGCCAATGCGTGTGTATACCTGCACACACACACACACACACACACACACACACACACACACACACACACACACACACACAGACAGAGGGAGAGAGAGAGGGGGGATCAGGGAGTGTGCAACTCTCATCAGTACATATGCAGCAGAATGTAATGTAATTACATTATGGACGGCCTTCATTCTCATTCATGTATACAGCAGCACATCTACATCATCATGTTGTCTAGAAACACATCTACATACAGACATATTCATCCTCCAATGGGAGAGGAGGGGGGAGGGGGGGGAGGGGCGGCAATGCCAATCAGACACCTTTGGTGTATAATGATAAGCTCTGTGTGTGTGTGTGTGTGTGTGTGTGTGTGTGTGCAATGTGTGTGTGCGTGTACTCAGGGAATGTGTGTGTGCAACGTGCAGTGTTAACCCATTCTGACCTGAGATCAGATTCTAAAAATGTCTGTTTGAAAATGACAGTTTTCTGAAAAAGCTACGTTTCTAGGTCAGTCGATTTTTCAATAATAGCAGACCTACAAGCTCGTAGCGCGAGCTTGTAGATCTGCTATTTTTCAATAGCTTAAAGCATGACATGATGCTCACACAAAAAGGGGGGTCCCGCCCAAAATGAGTTAAAGATGGAGTGCTGTGATTTCTTTCCACCCTAAAACATGATAATCAGGTCTCATTGTTATAGAAGGAGGTATAATCTTTTTCAAAAAAGTGTACAGTATATTGGTTAAAATGTCGTTTTTATGTGGACACGCCCACCAGTTGGGTGGTGGGTGATGGGTGGTGATCCACCTGAACTGAAGCCGCACCCACAGCTGTAGTTGTATGATAAAGGGGGAGGTGTTAGGGGAGGGGCTGATAGTGTGACGTCACTATATTACTGTTTATTTCATTGGCGTGGTTGACTGTGAAATCTATACTAATCAGTCTTACATCATCGCGATAGCATAACATCATACTTACTTACTTATTCCTGTAGGCTCCTAGGTGGAGCATAGGGCCGCAATCACACCCCGCCATCGGACTCTACATCTCTCCGACTAGGCTCTTCCTGGGGTAGTGTTCTTGCGGTTTCTGTAGCATACGAGGTTTTTACGAGTTGGGGTTGCTAGCCCCAAGCCCAACCTTCCACCATTTCTGGCTTCCGGTGTGTTTGGAGTTGGTTTGTTAGTCCCCTTCCCCTAACCTATTGTCTTCCAGGCAATGGATTACAATCTCATACCACGTGAGACCAGACAGGTTTTGGGTTGTGTACAAGCTGTCCCGGCACGTCAAGCCCAACCAACTCCAGCTACTGTGTAATGAAAGCTGCAAGCAGGGCAAGCATTTCATACCAGCAGCACGAGACAGATATATAACATCATACAGTATGTGCAATTTGCTCAGTGACAGACAGAACGCACATTAATTAAACTCCGTTCATCGATAATGGCATTTAATGTTTGCGTTAGTGACAAAACAAACATTAAACTCTTGTCCATTGTCAATGGCGTTTTTAATGTTTGTCTAGGAGAGACAAACATTCTAAACATGTATATAGGAGTGGCCAGTGTTGATTTTGTCGACTAAAACGAAGACGATTTTTTTTCGTTGACTACCTTTTTCGACTGACGAAAACTAAATGGAAACTAAATGAAAACTATAAGCTATGAGGACCAAATCACCTGTAGATTTAGTCGACTAAAATCTTATTACACTAAAACATTCCAAGGTGACTAAATTGTGACTAAAACTAAATGAAAGCCATTCAAGAGACTAAGATGACTAAAACTAAAATGTGCTGCCAAAAACAACAGTGGGAGTGGCTACAGCGCCCCTCAAAGATAGAAGCTATAGGTTTACCGTAGCTCTGGTCCATAGCTCTAATGCCGTCGTATTTAGAGCTATGTTATAGTCGCCTTCAGGGGCAGATCAGCCTCTCCTCTGTAGCGGGAAAAAAAAACATTACGTTTTACTAATACTCACCAATACAAAGACGGGTTGTGTAATTAGAAATGGGAATATACATTGAATCACATTGAATTGTGTGTGTGTGTGTGTGTGTGTGTGTGTGTGTGTGGCTAGAACGAGAGAGAGCGCTCATCGTTCAGTGAGCGATCAATTCATACACACTTGTAAAATAAAAAGACTAAACTTTGTGTGTGTGTGTGTGTGATCATGCATGCGTACGTACGTGCACACAGGATGCGCCTGGAGCTGCTCCTTCCCGCCTTCCTGTTAATTACAGAGAGAGCGAGAGAGAGAGAGAGAGAGAGAGAGAGAGAGAGGGGGGGGGCATCCTTCATCTCTCAGAGCGTGGCTGATAGCTCACCATGCTTCTGGTTTGTCGACGAGAGAGAGAGAGAGAGAGAGAGAGAGAGACATAGAGAGACCACATACCTTCCAACAACAAAATACAATCAAATAATGCCATGGAGATTTGCATATCGTTGCTGTCGGGAGGAAACCACCCATCTCCATTTTGGAGGATTTAGATGATCTGTTTTGCATAAATCAGTTCAAGTACTTGACAATATGTAAAGTCACATTATATTTGTATATATTATTTCTTCATTTCCTGACAAATGAACATTTTGGAGTTGTCCCGACAGCAGAGATATCAAAAAGCCCAGGAAGAAGGAACCTCACAGATGTACTTTACGGCCAAGCTACACCAGGCAATTCTGCGCGCGTGCGTATGCGTTTACTGCGCGCGTACAGTGCGTTTGGATAGGACCAATATATGTCAATGATACCAGCTACACCAGACGCACAGACACCGCGGGCCATCCTACACGTGCTCTAAAAATAGGATCGGTTCTAATTTCTTTACGTGCGTATAATGCCCCCATGCGCGGGTATCTATATATCCTCCCGGAAGGTCCCGCACAAACCTGCCGCGCGTCTGACAGATGGATGTAGCCAGCCATTTGGCGTCCGCGCGTTTAGAGTAAACGCGCGAGAAAAGCCTGGTGTAGCTTGGCCGTTAAAACTCTTTGACATTGGGGGTAGTTATCTTCTGCCGACGGAAGTTACTGGATTACTACTCAATTACATCCCGTCTTGTGGCCTCGCAGACTGAGAGAAGAAAAGAGCTAATATTAGCATTAGTTCACAATGTTTATCTTTCACCAGAAACGGTAATATGTCGATCGCGCTGCGGTGAAACAGATCAGATCAAATCAGATCTGAACATCGGATGTTTGGTAAAAACCACGGACACTAGTGCTCGTGATTTATCCGAATGCTCGCATCATGGACCTTTAAAGGTAACGCTACAGAATAATCAATTCAATTTGCATTGATTATCGTTACTTTGTCGTACGATTCAATAATTTGACACGTGTATTGTTGTTATTCAGTGTAAGCGCACACACTGCGAGCAACAATGGAGGCTCTGGAAACAGAAACACTGAATGAAGTCGAGAATACGGTCGATTTCATCGAATGCGAGGCGAGAAAACTGTATGCTAAATAGGGATACACTTTTTTCGTTCCCGATCCGATTCCTATACCACAGTTTCCGTGTTAGCCAATAACGAATAACGACACCAGTGTTGTGATCTCGTGTTGTGTTTATAGCCATCTAGCTGGATATCTGGTGTTGTGTTCATAGCAGACTCCCCACTCAAATGTGCACTTCAAGTTTGGGCAACTCGAAAACAAACTGCCATAGTGTCAACCCCTTACCCCTGTGTTGGATCAGTGGTTAGACTGGCATAGTGTCAACCCCTTACCCCTGTGTTGGATCAGTGGTTAGACTGGCATAGTGTCAACCCCTTACCCCTGTGTTGGATCAGTGGTTAGACTGGCATAGTGTCAACCCCTTACCCCTGTGTTGGATCAGTGGTTAGACTGGCATAGTGTCAACCCCTTACCCCTGTGTTGGATCAGTGGTTAGACTGGCATAGTGTCGACCCCTTACCCCTGTGTTGGATCAGTGGTTAGACTGGCATAGTGTCAACCCCTTACCCCTGTGTTGGATCAGTGGTTAGACTGGCATAGTGTCGACCCCTTACCCCTGTGTTGGATCAGTGGTTAGACTGGCATAGTGTCAACCCCTTACCCCTGTGTGGGATCACTGGTTAGACTGGCATAGTGTCGACCCCTTACCCCTGTGTTGGATCAGTGGTTAGACTGGCATAGTGTCAACCCCTTACCCCTGTGTTGGATCACTGGTTAGACTGGCATAGTGTCGACCCCTTACCCCTGTGTTGGATCAGTGGTTAGACTGGCATAGTGTCAACCCCTTACCCCTGTGTTGGATCACTGGTTAGACTGGCATAGTGTCAACCCCTTACCCCTGTGTTGGATCACTGGTTAGACTGGCATAGTGTCAACCCCTTACCCCTGTGTTGGATCACTGGTTAGACTGGCATAGTGTCAACCCCTTACCCCTGTGTTGGATCACTGGTTAGACTGGCATAGTGTCAACCCCTTACCCCTGTGTTGGATCACTGGTTAGACTGGCATAGTGTCAACCCCTTACCCCTGTGTTGGATCAGTGGTTCTGGCATATTCTCCGATACCCGATATGACAAATAAGGGCCGATACTTTTCCGATACTGATACAGTATCGGGACATGTCTAATGCTAAACTAAACAAACCATGCAGCTTTCAAATAACATCCACGGAAATATATAATAATATAATATAATATTTCATTCGTGACATGTAAAAAGATAACACTCGTTATGTACAGTATGACATTTGAAGAACTAATGGAAAAATATGACATTACCCAGAAAACTTGTTTTCTTTCATGTAATGTGAAGTGCAAGCTTAGGCCTGGTTCACATGACACCATTTTACAATGGTGTCATGTGAACAGTGTACATTAAGTACATTTACTTAGGTACAATTCTGAGGCATTTGTACTTTACTTCCAATTTCCAGTACGTTTACTTCTACTCCACTACAGCGGGGCAGAGGAATGTGCCAAAAAGTGCCAAGCCGACCTAACCTGACTCCGCCAGATTGCGGCAGTATTGAGTTCACAGGTTCACTCCTCCTACCTCAATCTGGTCTCTCTCCAGAGACGATGGACCGAACCAGCGGCGGGAAAGAATCTGATATCTCCATAATAATTTTGAGTTGTAGTCCTATTAGGTTGTGTTTACATTAGAGTTGTAGTCCTATTAGGTTGTGTGGCTGCAGCTTCAATACATCATCAGTATCGCCTTGATTTGCCACTGATTTGTTCGAAATCCACTGGTTCGGAGTGCATTGTCTGTGCCCGAGCGAGACCAGATGGAGGTAGGAGCAGGGGACTCCCTACTGCCACCATCTGGTGGAGACAGGTTAAAGCCGACCCTCATAATCAACACTCCGCGGCTCACTCACGCCCATGTGTGCGTCCTCACAAACGGCGAAAGTAGACGATCTGCATGAGATAACGCAGCGCTCTCGTTGGGAGGGGGGCGCACAAATATACGCGAGTATGGCAACCATACTGCTCCACTACATCTCAGAGACAATTCTTGTAATTTTTCTTCCACTAAAATTATTTGAAAACTTTTGTTACTAGTTACTTTATAGGTTTTTATGAAACATACATCAAACACTTCAGGTCTATACAAGTCTACATTTAGACCCTTTGAAAATAGCCGATCTACAAGCTCACAATGCACAGGCATAACGTGACGTCACATTAATTAGGCTCCATTTAGACTTGTTTGATTTTTATCTAAGTTTGTTTTGTTTTCACATGTTTTATGACGATACGGTGCAACAGTTCAAAGTAAATCCATGACATACTTTGTTGCACGGGTGGTCTTGCGTGTAAAAAAACGAATGCGAAACATTAAACTTGAAATGTGATCTTGTAGATCTGCTATTTTCAAAAAACTTGAAATGGGACATTTCTGCATAATGAGTACTTTCACTTTTTTAATATATTTTTTGGCGCTTTTTGCCTTATTGATATATTACAGTAGTTTGACAGTAAAGGGGGAGAGAGATGGGGGGAAGGCACGCAGCAAAGGTCGTCGGGATTGGGACTCGAACTGGCGACACGCTGTCAGGGTGGATTACCAGCCTAGGTGTCTGGACCACTCGGCTGGCCCAGGCATACTTTTACTTTTTGTACTCCATACGTTTTCCCACCACTGACCATTTCATTCAGCATCAGCGTAGTTTTTCCTTGAGTGATACAGCGTGAAACACTTCCCGGTGTGTAAGGGGATACAACAGGTTTTGCATATGTACCTCGTCTCGCCTCGCTTGGACTTCCTGGCACAAACCCTGCACTGCTTAGTCGGAGTCTGCTTTTTGGGGGAGGGCGGGATCGAAACGAGTTCGTGGGCTGCAAAGTTGCCATCCAGCCTGCACTGAGGGTCCGTGCGTGGTGCCCTCGGTCTGGGTGCAGGTGGAAGGTCATATAGCGGGCCCGACAGGCCCGCCCATTGATGTATGACACTTAACAGAAATGTGAGTTGGCATTTACTCTTGCCCCGTGGGTTTTTAACTTTGTACAGGATAAAAGCATTGTACAAACAGATTTCAAACATGTAGGCTATAAATTTCTTGGACCACTTGGCTGTCTTCCTGACAAACGGGTAGTACACAATTTGTTGGTCCATTCTATCGACACCGTTCATTGATTTGTTGTATTCTACAACGCAAACAGGCTTCTGTCTTGGCACTTTTCCCGGCTGGCCTCTCTGCCATACCAGAACTTCTTGCATCTCGTCCTGGTGGAACGTTGAAACCATTTTCACTATGCCATGGTCCTGCCAGGCCAAGACCATCACCCTGTCATTGTGAAGCATGATTGTTTGCCCATCTTTCAGGTCAGATGTTTTAACTTGTTTAAGGGCTCCTGGTTCACCTCGATTTTTTCTTAGTGTACCGCAGACATGGGTTTTCAGATCAAGTAGATTTGTACACAGTGCTACAGAATTGTAAAAGTTATCCATGAACAATCTATAGCCATAACCTACTAGGCGATCAAGAAGGAAGATAATTGTTTCACCCAGGGGAGTAGCATCTCCACAGTAGGGCTTCATGTTGAAACAATACCCTGTCTCAGAATCACACAAAATATAAGATTTTATGCCAAACCTGATAGGTTTCTGCCGATTGTACACTTTGAAACTTAAACGCCCTTTCCACAGAAGCGTACCTTCATCAATGCAAATGTTAGCGTTTGGTTGAAACATTTCACGGAATCTACAGAGTAAGTAATCTAAAACCGGGCGGATCTTGAACAGCCTGTCAGTACCATTGTCTAATGTGAAATCACTGAACTGGAGAAATTTCCATATAAGTTGAAACCTGTTGCGAGTCATGGTCTTGTTGAAGTAGGGGCTAGCTAATGATTCATCTGTAGACCAGTACATACCAATCTCAGGCTTATGGATGATACCAGTGAGAAAAAGGAGCCCTAGGAAGAGTTTTAGTTCATGAACCGTGACAGGTTTCCATTGGTGACATCTGGAATGTGGTACTCTGCCGATTGTTACCGTTTTAGTGAACCTCTTTGCATAGTTGTTAGTCTGATCAACCATATACTGGAGCAGCTCATCGGTCAAGAATAGCTCAAGAAAGTCAACTGGTGCGTCTGAATCAAGAGCAGCAGCACCGTTGATAAGTCCAGGCTTTGCAGTGAAAGGAATGTCCTCTGGTTGCCAGTTGGTTTTAGACCACTCAGGATCTGCATTTGGACCACTTCCGCCAGGCTCGTCACCACACTCGCGCTCTGCAGCTGTGCTATGTTCACCTACATCAACGTTGGCCGCTTCGCATTGTTGCTCTGTTGGACCTAAACATTATAGAAATACATTATTACCATAGAATGAATTATTTTTTGCGTGGGGTTTTAGCTTTGTTAATTATACAAGCATTGAACGGAGAGATCTCCTGGATGTTGTTCTTGCCTGTATTTTCACTGCCAACAGATGGTAATCTAGACATTGGCCGTGGCTCCTCTGTGTCTTAAATCACAGAAAGGTTATATGTTGGATGTGTTTATTGATTGTCTGATTAATGATGCATGTATTGTGTTTTTCTTTGTTTTACTTCGACGTTGATTCATTAATAAAGCAACTTAAAATCATCAGTCAGTCTTCAACCTTATTGGCCAGCTGGTTTCGCTACAGGCATGCATTTCTAACTTGCATCGTTCCATATAGGCCAGTGCCCAACGGGCACCGCTGTAGAGGCCCCACGGGCACCGCTCTAGTACAGTATGAATACGGGTACATTCATTTAATCTCAAACATGATTAAAAAAACGGGGGCACGGTGGCACAGACGGTAGTGCTGTTGCCTCACAGCTACAAGGTCCTGGGTTTGATTCCCGCTGGGGACGCTGGGGGCTTGTTCGCTCCTCCGCGTCATCAGTGCCCATACCCGAGGTGGGGTTGGCGAAAGGAACCTTTCTGTGTGGAGTTTGCATGTTCTCCCCGTGTCCCCTAGGGTAGGAACCCTCACAAACGCATGCAGTAATCCTGGTCTCTAAACTGCCTCCCCCTGGCCAGCCGGGGCGGCTGATGGAGGGGAAAGGAACTGGTCAGAATAATGTGTTCCTTCCACTCGCTACTTCCGGCCGGGGAAAATCCCCCCTGTCAGGTGAAAAGGAGCAGCTTGGGACTACTCAGTCCGCTGGAAAGTCGTGGGATAAAAATTATAAAATAAAACATGATCAAAATGTAGGTCTTCTCACCACTGGCTTCAGAAGAACATCTGCTCATTGGACGCGACTTCCTCATCGGTGTCCATTCTTCCACGTCTGTGTCGGAGGAATCCGAAAGAGTGCGTTCACCCCTTCCCATGGCTTGACCACATGAAATGAGCACACGCACACACACACACACACACACACACACACACACACACACACACACACACAGTTACCATGCATCTACAGTCATAAATACATTAGGCTACATCACAAATACAATACGTAAAAAATAAATCTTGTACATTTGTACAAAATACATCATCTCAACACGATCAAAATGAACTCTTCTACTACTTACTAGCGGTATCTAGGAATGGAGTACATCTGCTCGGTGCCCTCGGCGCCCTCATCGGTTTCCATTCTTCATCCGACTCCGCCTCCGTGTCGTAGTGTAATCTGAAGGCGTCCGATGCTGCGCGGCTGCTTTCGGCGGCCAGACGACACGAGACGTCAGACTCGTTGTGCAGGTTTGAGAAAACGAGCGCGCGCCGTTGAGGTTGACCCGAAGAAGGAGGGCGATTTCTATGATCATCCTGAGCATCCTGCCCTCGTTCGTCACTGTCCCGCTGCTGCCGCCTGCGAGCTTCCTGCGGTTGCCTGCGTTGGTTGTCAACGCGCCGGTCTTGTGGTTCTTCTTTGAAGTCACGCTGACCCGGAACAGGTGTCCGTTGGCCTTCTCGAGGACCTGCTGTGACGTTTAAGTCTTGCTGGCCTGGAGGAGTTGCTCGTTGCTCGTTGCTCATACAGGGGAGATCAGTCGACATGCCTGCACGGCCTGGGCTCTGTGGCTACAAGAATGGATGACGATACATGAATATTAAAATAGAATTTTATTTATATAGCATTTTTTCAAACATCAATAACAGAATACATCAATGATGCAATAGAAAGAAAATGCAAAATAACAAAGATTGATATGAATCAAGGAGGCCGCAGTTCCTTTAATCGCATATCAATAGGCCTATATTTGACCTGAGCAATGAGCTTTTTTTTCCCAAATGTATTTGTATTATTATAAGTGATAATATTATTTATATGCTTCTCTGAGTACTTAAAGATGCTTTTCAAGGGGAACATGAGAAAACAAATAAAAACTACTTTATTAGAGAAATCTAAGACTATGGAATAAAATAATAAAAGTGGAATGAGATAGCTGGGGAAAGCAATATTTTAGAGGTGGGTTTGAACTTGGGGTGGTGGCATGTCTCTGAGTTTTGGGAAGTGTATAGTTTTGACAGGTCTCCCTGCTGTGGACAGTGAAACCCTGACCATTAAACACGGGCAGACGCAACAAATCTTAACGCAACAAAGCGTTAAATCTATGCTTCTGGGGGTCACTGGAACAAAATATTTAGGGGTCGGCGGGCCAAATACATTTCCTTTACACAAAAAAGTTTGTAGAATCAATGTGTACCTTCTCCATCGTCTTCTCCAGCCTTTTCTTGGCCTGGAAGTCTTTAAGAAGGTTGCAGAGTGTGTTCTTCAGGAAGTCCGCATCGTCCCCACCCTCAATCTCCAAGCTAGAAATGGTTTTCTAGTAGACGACAGGAGAAACAAGTGAACATATCATAAGTGGAATCACTTCCAAGTTGGCATTTCATTTATTACTATTCTCACAGATCGGTGAACCAATAGGAACCACTGGCTGTTTTTCGCCGGCAAATTTGAATCTGCCTATCTTAACCTCACGAGGCCTGGTCTGTGTTACAAAATTGCTGTGTGATCCGGTCAGGAGTGGATGATATCGTTGCATCATGTTGCGTCATGTATTCATTGTTTTGTAGTCATCAGGATGATATCGTTGCATCATGTTGTAGTCATTGTTTTATAGTCATCAGGCCGTAACCCATCAATCTGGAACTTCATCTCCCTCAAACCGTTTTTTCCCAATAAAAGTGTGTCTCGTTCTCTCGTAGCCTGCAGCTTTTATTGGGAAAGATCAGTTTGAGGGAATGGAAGTTCCAGATTGAGGGTTCCGGCCTGATGACTACCAAACAATGACTACAACATGACATAACGATATCATCCTGATGATTACAAAACAATGACTGCAACATGACATAACGATATCATCCTGATGGCTACCAAACAATGACTTTAATATATTTTTTATCCCACGATTTTGTAACCCATTTTTCACCCCTGTGCCAATCATCTACTGTGATCCTGGCCTCTACACACCCTCCGCCAACCTGGGGAGAGCAACGGACTTAACTCCCTTCATGCCTGAGTGTCCAAGTTGCTCCTTTACACCTCACAGGGGGGAGTTTCCCTGGTTGGACGTAGCGCGTGGAAGGAACACGTTATTCCAACCAGTTCCTTTCGCCTCCATCAGGCGCCCCGGCTGGCCAGGGGGAGGCAGTTTAGAGACCAGGATTACTGCATGTTTTGGTGAGGGTACCTACCCTAGGGGACACGGGGAGAACATGCAAACTCCACACAGAAAGGCCCTTTCGCCAACCCCGCCTTCGGGTATGGGCACTGATGACGTGGAGGAGGAAACACGCCGCCAGCACCCACAGTGCCCCGAGCGGGAATCGAACCCAGGACCTTCTAGCTGTGAGGCGACAGCACTACCAACTGTGCCACCGTGCCCCTATAACGATATCATCCTGATGATTACAAAACAATGACTACAACATGACATAACGATATCATCCTGATGATTACAAAACAATGACTACAACATGACGTAACGATTCGCTTGTTGTAGTGTTGAAAAAAGTGCCGACCACAACAACAGACCGGACGGGGACGATGTGCTACCTCAAAGATCAGAGGAGGATGGTGGATCAACAGAGACATTACTATCAGTGAAACATGAAGATGATGAAAACATGCTAACAAAACCTGTAGCCAGCACCTCATCTAAAAGCATGGAAACACAATCTGATGTAGAGGACTGTGGACCATCACAACCAACTAGTGATGATCAGCTCCTCTCTTCACACTGTTCTGAATCTGACATCACTGAAGACAGTGATGAGTGGGATGAGACCATGGATGACCAGTCTGGTTTAAACACACTGGAATCACACAATACACAACACGTGGGAGGAAATAGTTTGTCATTAAGCAACAAGCTGCTCCATGACCTTGAACCACCAAAACAAAGTCACTCCACAAGCCACAATAAAAAATATTTTAGTTGTGCAGATTGTGGCAAAATGTTTAATCACAAGGGAACTCTGAATACGCACACAATGATTCATTCAGGGAAAAAACCCTTTACATGTACAGTTTGTGGCACAGGCTTTAGTCGAAAGGATAATCTAAAATCACACATGTTGACTCACACAGGGGAAAAGCCCCTTTACGTGTACAGTTTGTAGGCTTTAGTCGGATTGATATTCTAAAAACACACATGCGTCGGGAAAATCTATTCAATGATGAGTGTTATAACTGATATAACAATATGATAATCAGTGTTTGTCCAAATGTGATTGGGAATTCATGCACTATAGTGCAATTGTAATTTGTCTCTGTGTGTTGACATGTGTTGTTTCAACTATTATTATAATAGTCTATTTTAATCACTTAGTTTGAACATTTGTTTAGATTCCTTGTAGTATTATGTCTTCATAGAATGCATTGTACACATGAGGACACATACAGGGGGAAATCCCTCTACAAGGGATGGCAAGGGCTGTTCTCATACTGGGGATTTAACCCATTTTGGTCGGGAACCCATTTTGGTGTTAGCATCATGTTATGCTTTAGCTATTGAAAAATAGCAGATCTACAAGCTCATAGCGCGCCACCGAGTGGCGCGCTCCGAGCTTGTAGGTCTGCTATTTTTGAAAAAAATTGAAGAACGACTGACATTTTTAAAATCTGATCTCAGGTCAGAATGGGTTAATCAGACCAGTGTGTGTCCAGTGGAAACCTCGTATGAATCTGATCTCAGGTCAGAATGGGTTAAAAGCACACCTGATGATCCATGCAGGGGGAAATCCCTTCACAACTTGGATAATGCTGATATGCTAATATGAGAAGCCGTGTTTGCCCACATTTGTCAGCAATTAAAATGTCATATTCATGAATATTCATGCACTAGTGGTAGTGAAACTTGTCTCTGTGTGTTGACGTGTTGTTTGAACTAGGGTATGTGGACTGGTGTATTTCAATCACTTAGTTTGATTATGTGTTACGATTGTCTGTAGTATGTTTTCTTCATAGCCTAGAATGCATTGTAACAGAAAATATTTACTCTGTAAAAAAACACTGTCCGTAATTTCTTCTTTTTCAAATAAAGGTGTGACAGCTACGGATCCTTTGTGTGTTCATTACAGAAAGCTCATCGCATCACATGTGTTTCACCTCCTATGAGGCGTATGGACGCCTTGTACTGTGTGGACAATACAGGCTTCATTTTACATCCTTCATACCAAACTGTTACTACCAAGCTGCTAGGCAGCTCTCCCATTGTAAACAATGGGGACTCAATTTCCCATAACCCAATTTCCCATAACGATGACGTCATCAAAACACGTCTCATATCCCATTCTGTCCGGTGGATTGCCCATATTATGATTTAAAACTGAATAATAAAACGTGGATTAAACAATGAAAACCGAACTTGGGCAACTTTCTACAATTAATTAACTTGAGCAACTCGTGAATAGAAGTCAAAGCACAGTAGACAGTACATAAGTAAATGTACTTCCGCCACTGCTTACCAGTAGATCAGAGACGTTGCCAGGGTTCTCTCTTGGGTGACTTTCCGTGTTGTACTGGCCCTAAAAAAAGAAAAGAACGGGATGTCATTACAGTGATATCAATTAAGACGTCGTTATACGGATTCGATAAAACTGTCAAACCATTAAGAAAATGCTCGCCAGATAATTTCTTATGAAGAGAAGACTTCCGCACACCTGGCTCAGTTTTAAGCAGATGCTTTGGCGACAGAAAAAAAAGAAAGTTACTATGTTTACCCAGGGTAACTGGACTAAGCGCAATAATTTGTTTACAGCCAGGCCCTGCTCATAGAACATTTCATGGTAGAGGTTCAATGCCTTGTCCAAGGGCACTTCAGCGGTGGTAATTTGAACGTGCCGGTCCGGGGATACGAACTAGCGACCTTTCCGATATCAAGACCGCTCCGCAAACCGTTCGGCCACCAGTGAGCAGCAGACGTGTAGGAGAAGGAGGCAGGTTCAAGAGCTTTTATTTTAGTTCAAAACTGGCTGACATTGTCACCAAATACATTTCAAGATGTGTGGACAACCAATCAAAACGCATGCGATAATCATTGAATCCATTTTGATCTGAGATCAGATTCTATAAATGTCTTCTACATCCTGACAGTTTTCTGAAAAAGCTATGTTTCTATGTCAGTCGTTCTTCGATTAAAAAAAATAAATAGCAGACCTACAAGCTCATAGAGCTTGTAGATGTTTAGTGACAATGTCAGCAAGTTTTGAACTGACGCCTGAAGAAGGTCGCAAGACTAAAACGTTGCACGTTTGACTCTAAGTAAAAGCTCTTGAAGTGACAGTGTGCTGGACCTCCCTCCTTCCCCTACGGGTCAGATATGATTTCTCAATTATTTTTACGACAGACCTGTTGGGCACACCAGCTCAGTGGCCTTGTCGTTATAGTGTCCGCCCAGAGGCTGGAAGGTTTGTTTGATTGATTGATTGATTGGAAATTGTATTCACAGATTGTAGAATGGGTACAGTTCAAACGAAAGTACAGGTGAATACAAAAACTGCTACGAGTTTAAAACCAGAAAAACCAAGACATGTTCACATCAGGGTCCTCCATTTTCAATTAATCAGAACATTTATAGGAGGTACAGATATACACTTCTATGAAAAATTGAAATCATCCTATATATACCGTTAAAGAAACGTTTTTTCTTACAGGGGACCGTTTTGAATTGCAGCCGTCCGTAAGTGCTCTGTGAGAGCGGTTTCGAAGGAGTCTAGGGATTAACATTTCTTAATGACTGTTGGTAGGGCGTTCCACATGTTAGTGGCATACAGTAGATAGCAGCAAAATTAATTTCTTCCCTTGTTTGAGCCGATTCTGGGTTTGGTCCCCGGCCGGGTCATATCAAAGACTCTGAAAAATGGGACCCAGTGCCTCCCTGCTTGGCACTCAGCAGGTAGGATTGGGGGCAAGTCCCTGCGACATACAAGCGTCATGTCCAGGGGGCGTAAATCCAGTCTTGTACATCAAGCTGCCTCATGCTACAGAAACAGGAGATAGGCCCCTGCCCTATGGGCCTCATGGTTCCTGCCCTAAGTAAGCCATGGCTCAGCAAGGCTTTCTTACCGGTTCGTTCATGCATCTCTGAGGTCCATGGATGTCTTGTGCCGTTGGTCCTAGACCTGGTCCCTGGTGATCACCTGCTGGCCCCTCTTGTCTTTAAGAAGGAATAAAAATAATAATATTAATAATATAGCTGCAAGCAGCAATAATGCAGGACAAAGAAAGAAGACAATATGCAATAAGAATAACAATATGCATACTAATTTTGGCCAAACAAAGCATGAGTTATGACTGTTCAAAGTGTCATTGCCAACGGTCAAACGGTTCATAAGCTATGCACGTTCAAAGTTAGCATTTTCAATTCAGTGCTATAGCGCCACCCTTTAGCCAATGGTCATGGGCTTTGCATAGTTGGCATAGTTTGGCATGGCCCTCTACCATGTTGACACGTTTGGCGAAAACCGAATGCACAGTTCAGCCAGAACAGCTATTTCTTCGGGACTTCTTGGTCCCTTAATAATAATAAACAGTTGACAAATAACGTACAAACAGATAAACATAAAACGATATTGTCCGAGTCGGGTGGAAACTGTTACTTTTCAGGATTCAAATTCAAAAACAGCCAAAGTAGCAGATCTACAAGCTCAAAATGTGTCATTAAGCACCACGTTTCGAGCTTGGAGATCTGCTACATTTGATGCTTTTTGAATGATGCTGTAGTGTGATCAAGTATGGCGTTAATTTATGAAACGGAGGTTTCAGCCAAACCGGCAATCGCGACGACATAAATAATGTTCCTGTGTAAGATAGAAGTCAGCCTGGTGTACAGAAGACCCTGCTGTCATAGTAATAGAAACAACAACCACCACCAAGTCAATCCAGACTTACATCCCCTTGGCTCTCTCCGTCTCCTCTTCAGCGGCGTCTGAAGAGCTCTTCTTCCTTCTTTTCCCTTCATTCACCCGATGATCCTCGGACGGCCATTGCAGACGACGTGCGCACGGCTCAGGGACGTCCGGCGTTGCTCTGGCACTGTCGGGGAGTCTGTTGGCCATAGAGGGAGCTCTCCCGCTGAAGCTAGGCTCACTTGCTGCTGCTGGCCCCACTTGCCATGGTCCCATTTCCGTAGGCTCGGGAAGCCTCTGCCTGTTGGCCACGTCTTCGCCCCTCGGATCCTGCCTACCCGCTCCGCTAGCGTCGCCAGGTCTGCTGGGTTCCCCGTCTAGAGACCGCCCCCGCTGTGGGTGAGCGCCAGGGTAGAGCGGTCGATAGGGATTGTCCTCGGAGTAATAAGCCCCGTCTTCACCCTCGCCTCCAGGGTAGGGTCTTTGGTGGGGCTCTGATCTGGGGTTCGAGTAGGGCTCGTCGGGATACCGTCTTTGCCCGAGGTGAGTGTCGATGTCAAAGGGAACCCTTCCATGGGAGAAATCTATGGACGAGCCTCCTGGCTGGTAAGCACGACTGTGAGGGTCACCTTCTGCATATGTTGCCCCGTGCGGGTTGTGACCTGGATAGGCTCTTTTGCGAGACCCCACGATTTCGGCAGAAGGAACGCCGTGCTCGGCTCCCGTAAACCCCCCGAGGGGGTTTTCTCTTCCTGCCGAGGGCTTCCTGTAAAGAGGAGCCTCATTGTGGTAGGTTGGTCCGTGAGTCATCTCCTCCCTAAAATCACGCCTGGTACCACCGCCGGACTCCTGGTGGAAGTTTCTTCTGTCCTCAGAGTCCATTCCATATTCCCTGTGATAATCGTCACGTCTGTGCAGATGATGCCCCTCGCCGGGATAGGCAGTAGCACCTCTCTCTGCGTCTGCCGACATGTAGCGGTCATTTGTGTGATAGGGCGGCATGTTTGGGTCAGGACGCCCCGAATGGTGGTGGGGGTACTGCCCTGGATGATCTGTAAAGTCTTGTGACTGAGACGACACGCCGGAATCCTGAGATGACGACACGCCGCTAGAATAATCCTGGCCTAGATTGTTCAGGGGAAAATAAATAAAAATAGAAAATCTGTTACACATTCACACATTCAGAACTCAGTCCCAAAATGGGTTAACAAAGAGTCTGTTGAGATTATTTGTAAACTTTACAATAACGACCTGCTATAAAGCATTTATAAACATGTATAAGCTGTTTGTTGATGAGTAATAATCATGAACAGACTTCTTGTTGACATCCGTAAATGTTTACCTAAACATTTATAACTCGTGTATACGTTATTAGTAAGTAAAGACAATTCATTATTTCCTGTTTCCTGTCTGTTAATGTGGCCTCCATGTTTAATGTTTTTAATGTTATAAATAAGTTATAAATGTTTTAATAATCATTTACAAATGACTTATTCATTAATAGTTAACTACTTACTAATAGTGTAGATATGATTTTTAGCTATAACAAATGTCAATGTTTAAAGATTCTTAACTGTTCTATTATGTTATTATGCATTTTATAACAATTTACCATATACCATATTTGTATATAAATAGCTTCTACATTATTATTATTATTATTATAATTAGAAAAAGCTTATAAATATTATATAACTTTAGTTACAAAGAGTGTATTAATAATAACACATTACTAATAACGTATAAATTAGTTATAAATGTTTGCGTAAACATTTGCGGATGTCAACAAGTCTGTCCATGATTATTACTATGTACAAACTGCTTATAAATGTTTATGCATGCTTTATAACAGGTCGTTATTGTATCTGAATAACAATCCTTACCTTGGAAAACCAATTGATCCTTTAGTTTCTGCCAGGAATAAAACAAGGAGAGCATGAAGTCAAGTCAGTCAGATGCACTGAACAGCATTATATGGTCATCTGTCCACATGGTCAAAATGAACAGTTTCACCACTACTAACAGAGACATGGTTATATCATGATGGGAACACACATCCCATCGTTAAAGACCGCCATTTCCATTAATCTACGTCAACTAAAGGCAATTAATCGATGTTACGCTTAGCGGCATAGCTCTACGGCAATTGGGCTTTTAAAGTGCTTTTGATTGATCAATAGTCATAATGCTAGTACTCGCGTTAGCGTCGGGTTGCTAGCTGGTGCTGTCAATAACACAGGATCGCGTGATCATTATCATCGTGCCCATAAACACCCATTCTATCCGTTTCTTTCAAATCGCCTGTATCTCCTATTCCTTGTCCCAGATGGCATTTTTGGTCAAAACAAGGTTTATTCCACGGCCCAGAGCAGACTCTTTATTACGTTCCATTAGACTCCATTAGAGATCTTGCATCGTCACACACCCTATTATACGTTCATCACTTCCGGTCTGGAAATTTGGCTCTTCAAAATAAGAGCCGGATAAACAGGGAAAAATGCTGGCGTGAATTATATCATAATTTAGCAATAAATGCTAGCGGTTTAAGTGTTAACCAAGTCCACAGCTCATCTGAGGTGTCGTCGAGGTGAAAGACAAGAGTTAAATAAACATGAACTTATTTTACCAGCATTCGTAATCTACTGAATTTCACATGTTAG
This sequence comes from Protomyctophum bolini, assembly GCF_963924005.1. Lineage (NCBI taxonomy): Eukaryota > Metazoa > Chordata > Actinopteri > Myctophiformes > Myctophidae > Protomyctophum > Protomyctophum bolini. The sequence goes on along the minus strand of NC_137878.1, from coordinate 40,533,253 downwards.
GCATTAGCAGTGTATTGACTATATATACAGACCGCAGCCATCTTGCCATTGGAGTTTGGAAGCACTCGTTTTCAGTAAAGCAACATCCTGCATTATGTGAAAATTCAAAACAGGTGGTATGAAGGGCTGTTGAGTGATATCCAACAAGCACTTCCAAACTCAAACACTTAGAAACAAACACTTTGCGGACTGAAAGAGGATAAATTAAGCTTTTCGTACAGCTGCGTTGTTGGTGAGTTTAATGTTTTTTTATAATCAGATATAGGACTTTTCTTTTGGCTGTCAATGGCAAACTAACTTAATGTCAAGATGGCCGCGGTCTGCATATGGTAAAGTTCTACTACTACTAGCCCTCTTTTTGAGCGGCGCTAGCCCCTCCTATGCCCATCGTTGTGTGTTTGTGTATCCAAATTTGCGATGATTTGATTGGCTGAGCACAGAATGCGATGATGTATGACAATAAGAGCGCCCCTGACTTCACACAAGTGTGTTTTTTTTCCTATTAAAACACTTAGCCCGCTAGCATTTATTGAAAAATTAGGATCTAATAGCTCTTATTTTGAAAAGCCACATTTCCAGACTTCCGGAAGTATAGTGTTATCCTTGTAAGTTTAACGGGTCTCGTTCAACTGTTGTTTACAAGATGGGTCTATAGGGGGCACTGTAGGCCTCCACAGCGTCGGCTCTGTGCCATCAAAGAAACGTTCAAAGAAAAGTCCATCTCCTATTCTGGGAAATAGGAGATACAGGCGATTGAAAGAAAACAGATAGAATGGATTATTATGGCGAGGACGATCTAAGATGGGCGATCCATTGTCATGACAACAACAGGTAGCTACCCGATGCTAACGCAAGTATCATTATGGCTTGATCGATCAAAAGCACTATAAAAGCAATGGCAGTAAGCGTATTAACCCATTCTGACCTGAGATCAGATTCATATGAGGTTTCCACTGGACACACACTGGTCTGATTAACCCATTCTGACCCGAGATCAGATTCTAAAAATGTCAGTCGTTCTTCGATTTTTCAAAAAATAGCAGACCTACAAGCTCGTAGCGCGCCACTCGGTGGCGCGCTATGAGCTTGTAGATCTGCTATTTTTCAATAGCTAAAGCATAACATGATGCTAAACACCGAAATGGGTCCCCGGTCAGAATGGGTTAATATAGGGGGAAAACAGTTCTGTACCTTCAAGTGTCCAGGAGTGGTCAGGTGCATTTGGTAGCATGAATAACCCCTTATGGTTTCATTGCAGACCTGGAGAGAGAAAAGATGAGGACAAAATAAATAATCAGCATGGTTTCTCTCCACTTGTTATGCATCCCATGGCTCCATTTACACTGGCAGCCACATCTAGCCTGAATCAGATCTGTGCCACATCCAGATTGGAATCTGATTAAGTCTAAACGCAGACAGGTCATGCATGGAATCAGTTGTTTTGTGTGACTTGAGCCACATTCAGAGGTGGTTTCATATCCGATTCAGTCTCAGTCTGAATGCAACGACCTGATCTAAATCGGATTGTTTGCGTTTAGACTCATTTAAACAAATCAGATTCCAATCTGGATGTGGCACAGATCTGATTCAGGTTGGATTTGTCTGCCAGTCTGAACACAACAGATTTGTGACAGACTGTAGTGTGAACGGTCGGGCCAAAAGATCAGATTTGAGAAATAAATCAGATTTGAATCAGATCTGACTGGATGTGACTGCAGTCTAAATGGGACTAATTAGAGGTGCGATGCGTTGTGAGCTTGTAGATCTAATATTTTCCATCCATCCATCTTCAACTGCTTATATTATAGTCTGGTCGTGGGGGCAACAGCTCCACCAGAGAGCTCCAGACATTCCTCGCCATAGCAACATAACGATCTTTGAATCGTTAGCGTGAACTGATTTTGATGCTATAATTAACTTTATTTTTTTATTTTTTTACCCCCAGGATTTTTACACTCTCAGAGTTAAAGGACAACTTTAGTTTTTTTCAACCAAGGTTCATGTTTTAGGTTGATATTAGAGAAAGTAAAAGTTGAGTGTTAATTTTTTTTTTAATTTGCTGCTTTCTTTTGTTTTAGCGATTTTAGCTATTTTTGACAGGGGGGCGGGGGCATTCGAACATGGGGCTAAATACGTATTTTTTTCATAGCGATACCTTCACATTCAGTAGATCTTGTGATCTTTTGTGGCCAGATGTAATTTCTTGCGGTCTAGTAGGACTATAGTAAATACAAAAATAAATCGCCATAACATTTAGAAAAGAAAGACGTATAGCCCCAAAAATAGCTAAAACGAAAGAAAGCAGCAAATTAAAAATAAATTACACTCATCTTTTACTTTCTCTAATAACAACCTAAAACATGAACCTTGGTTGAAAAAAACTAAAGTTGTCCTTTAAATAAACATAGATTTTAAAGATATATAAATGCCATTAAATGGGGGTTCTTAATGCATGGAATGAAACAGGTTGAGAATCACTGCTAGAGCTGCAAAATAATCTTCTCTTATGGGGGTCCCTGGCATATCTTTTCAAATGGGGGTGCAATTAATTAGTGTCAATGTGTGGGGGTCCTTCATTGGACTAGACTTCTTAGAGCAGTGGTTCCCAAACTGTTTAACGCATGGCCCAAAACAGAAATTAGATGTTTGCCCGGAACCCAAACAAGTGAAAATAACAATCTACAAGCTCACAACGTGTCGCTTCACTTGTGTGCTTGTAGATCGGCTATTTTCACTACTTCTTAGATATTTTATCTAATTTATGGCATTTCTCCAGTAGTTTCCAGTAGTTTCTTCATGAAACTACTGAAAAAAATCATTGCATTTTAATAAAAAGCTTTTTTTTTTTGGGAATGTTTTTTTTTTTTTTTATGTGTTTAAATGATAATTATAAGCTAGATGCAGTAAACCAAAAATAAGGGGACCCATCATAATGTGTCCACGACCCACAAATGGGTCCCGACCCAGTGTTTGAGAACCACTGGGTAATAAAGAGAAGCAGTTCTCAGTCTCACTCAGACAGACAGTGGAGTGGGCGGGGTCTGTCTATGGTGTGGACTGTGGACCCCCAGGCTACAAATGTTTAACAGAAGTTCAAGCAGACAACTTAGGCCCCCAAAGTTGGGTCTGGGGACCCCCAGGGGTCCTTGAGGGAGTTCCAGGGGGTCCCCAGCTAAAAGATAGTTGCTGTAGGAACCACGTGGACCCTTATGGGTCTGTAAATCTGAGTGTGCAATCCATTTGCACACTCTCAGAGTTAAAATAACATTGATTTTACAATATAAACCGGGTGTCCCGGAGATAGAAATGCCATTAAATGGGGGGTCCGTAGACTAATGCATGTCAAACTGGGGGTCCTTGATATTAAACATGAATAGAATATCACTGCTAGAGCCGTAAAAATCTTCTCTTATGGAGGTCCCTGGCATATCTCTTCAAATGGGGGTCCCTGGCATATCTCTATAGGGGTCCCTGGCATATCTCTTCAAATGGGGGTCCCTGGCATATCTCTTCAAATGGGGGGTCCGCGGGCTAATTAGTGTCAATTTGGGGGTCCTTGACATGAAAAAGTTTGGGAACCACTGACAATGTATAGGCTACTGTTTCCACGAGGTGCTTTGTACTCGATTCATAAAAACAAAAAAATTAAAAGATTGCTCGATGCTAAAATTATGATGCCAATTGCAGTACAGACACCTAACAACAATACAAGTGCAGTGACAGCAACAACAACATGTGCAGGCTCAAGTCAATTATTAATAACCTGTAGACCAAAGTCCTGCAGCACCTGTAGAACTAGAACATGCACAACACAAAACTAACCAGGGCTATGCAATAGAAAATAGCAACACCGTTGAAAAAAAAATGTAGGCCACGATACAACACGTATATTTAATTGTTTATTTGAGCGGAGAAAATGAAGGCGAGCAACGATGGAGGCACTATAAAAAGGTGCATTCTTTTTGTTGTTTTTTTTCTTCGAAAACAAATACAATAAAATAAAAACGGCATCACTCCTCATACTGCAATAATAAGCTCCTCTGCTCCATGCAGGGAGAACAACACACGTACAGTAGTAGGCCTACACAGTATAGTATACAATTAGTCAATTACTGCACACGTTGGTGACAAACATTTCCATCATGTGTGTCTGCACTCTGCAGGACTGCAGCCTGCAGCTGCTTGTGTTTTGCTCACCTCGCATTGGATGAAATCGGCCGTACTAGCTGTGTCCACTTCATACGGTCTTCCTCCACCCAGAGCCTCCATTGTTGTCGCTCTCCGTGTGTGTGCTTGTTGTTGTTTACAATGTAAATATTAAAGATCCAACCCGTAGCTTATTGTTTATCTCACTTTAAACCAAAATGAACCCGAGCGAGCCTCCATTCCGGTGTTGCCAGATTGAGTGAGAGACACAGTCGAGAAACAAGCAACCAGGTCTATGAAAACAAGACCAAAATAAGCGAAGCCAAAAACAAGCCCAAAGTGGCTTATAATTAGCAGACATGGCAACCCTTGCAACCTTCTTCTTCATGTGACATCCGGCGGACTTGATGCCTTTCTGCACATTGCTGCCACCCACCGGCCGGGAGCAGGCCTATACCTCATTTGTGGTTCTCTTCTCAACCAGTGGTCCTTGAGGGGGTTCCAGGTGGTCCCCAGGCCCTCATAGATCTTTCTTTAACTCTTGAGAGCGTAAAATGAAACCAAATGCACCTGTATAGTACGCTCTCAGCTCAGTCTATACAGGTCTAGACAATTAGGGAATGTATTATTTTGATGTGTGCACACACGCACACGCACTCACACGCACACACACGCACGCACACGCACACACACACAGAAATATATTTGTAATTCATGAGAAGAAAGTAGGCTATTATATGTTTTCATTATTAGTCTACCTAGGCTTAGTTTTTGAGACACCCCTCCACTGACACCCACTCATGGATTGCCATTGAAAAGAAGATATTAAAAAATATTCTCTCCCAACACTCTCCTCTTTCCAGCCCCTAGAACCCCCACTCACACCAACATAGACCATTTTGTTATTTTGAACAGTCTCAAAATCTGGCAAACAAATTAAAAAGTAGCTACACTAAACTACCAAATGCATACACTCCAATATACACAACCTACATTTCCCCCATCCCTCTCAGACATGTCGTTCAACAGTTGGAGGCTCAAAGGTATAATCACTTTGCTTGGGAGGAAGACCTAGGTATATATATTATAATATAATGAATTGTGTAATGTAAACATGCTATAAAATGCATAAATTATGTATTGTAAAACATGCTGTAATTGCAAATGTGAAATGGTGTCTTATAAACCCATGAGGGTTGGGCACAAGGTGTGCATGACACGAAAATAAATAAACAATCAATCAATCAATCATATGCAGATTGGGAATGAGGAGGGTCTTCGTAGAATGTGGTCGACGTCAATTAATACAATTAAAAGTAATACATAGACTCCATTACTCAATAACAAAATGACATAGGATATGTCCAACTACCTCCCCACTATGTGATCGATGTGGACATGGCAGAAGGTACAGTATACCCTGGCCTGAACACACCTCTTCTGCACATGCCCAACATTGTATACATTTTGGTGTGATACATTTAAATGGTTTTCAGATTCTTATGCATGGATGTGACCGCACTTTTTGGTTCTCCTCAAATACTGTCAAATCACAATGTTTCTGTACAAAATACAATGATGTATATCAGGGATACTCAAATAGATTTACCTGTGGGCCACATTACAAAAATGGCAAGGGGCCCAGGGGCCAGTAGATAAAGTTACGACATTAATGATATACTTGATAACTTCTCTCTTTCAATTGCTTTATTTTCGCAAAATGTATCAAAGTACAATGTGCATGCACACGATATGTAAATAAATAAATGTGTTACATTTTCTTGCATAAACACAAAGAGCTGTTTCCATAACTGCACAAATTATTGCACATAACATGAGTAGCTGTTATAATAACATAATAACATAACATGAGTAGCTCTTTGCCTGCCTGCCTGCCTGCCTGCCTGTCTGTCTGTCTGTCCATGAGTAGTTATTTGTCTGTCTGTCAATGAGTAGCTGTCTTACTGTCTGCCTGTCTATGAGTAGCTGTCTGCCTGCCTGTCTATGAGTAGCTGTCTGTCTGCCTGCCTGCCTGTCCAATTGTCCATGAGTAGCTGTCTGTCTGCCTGTCTGAGTAGCTGTCTGCCTGCCTGCCTAATTGTCCATGAGTAGCTGTCTGTCTGTCTGTCTATGAGTAGCTGTCTGCCTTCCTGCCTGTCCAATTGTCCATGAGTAGCTGTCTGTCTGTCTATGAGTAGCTGTCTGCCTGCCTGCCCAATTGTCTATGAGTAGCTGTCTGTCTGTCTATGAGTAGCTGTCTGCCTTCCTGCCTGTCCAATTGTCCATGAGTAGCTGTCTGCCTGCCTGTCCAATTCTCCATGAGTAGCTGTCTGTCTGCCTGTCTATGAGTAGCTGTCTGACTGCCTGCCTGTCCAATTCTCCATGAGTAGCTGTCTGTCTGTCTGCCTGTCTATGAGTAGCTGTCTGCCTGCCTGCCAGCCAGCAAGTTGGTTAACAGAAAATAAATTGTTATGGCTGAGTAAAATAAAATACAATAAACACAATTTGCCTGAAAATAGATTACCCAGCTATGACCTTTTTCATGAAAAAAAATGAGTAGTGATATGGCTGACTGAGTAAAATAAAACAATCTACCTGAAAATAGCTATAAGTGAAGAGCAATTTCCGCAATTTCCGCAATTACCATTTCCGCAATTTCCGCAATTTCCATTTCCGCAATTTCCATGTCCGCAATTTCCTCAATTTCCATTTCCGCATTTCCGCAATTTCCATTTCCACCATTTCCGCAATTTCAATTTCCGCAATTTCCATTTCCATTTCCAACTATTAATGGCAGCTGGGTTTCATCATTCAAATAAAATAGAATTCTGTCCGTTTAGCTATAAAATTATGTCAGGGAATAGGGATACACAGTATTCAATTCAATTCAATTTCAATTCCAAACCCGCTTTAATGACTTCATGACTAGTATTAAATGACTAGTACTTATGACTAGTATTAAAATGTATTTTTTGTTTTTGTGGCTTTCACCTTTATTTTATATTCTTTATGGAGGGATGGGGGGATGACATGCAGTAAAGGCCGTCAGGATCGCGAGTCGAACCCGCAGCACACTGCCAGACTGGATTGTCATGTTATTGTCTTTTTGTGTCCAATGTAGTTATGTTAACAGTTCATATAGTTAACATGACTATAACTAAATGCATTTGAAATTCAATAAAAAGGTTAATTTTCAGGATTCTAATTCAAAAATAGCAAACAATTATTCAGGTTTTCAATTCAAATATAGCAAAAATAGCTGATCTACAAGGTCGAAATGCGTCGCATTGCGACGTGTTTTGAGCTTGTAGATCAGATATTTTTTTGCTACGACAGTAATGCACTGTGGCCCCTCTGGAGTGAGTGTTGAAATATATCTGGCCCTCGCCATCGTCAAAGTTGCCCACCCCTATGTACTAAAGCAACCTAAATGCCAATATTTGGTTCTATAGTGAAGCTGCCGTTAATATAATGCGTTATTAGAGGCAGAAATAGCCAAAAGCATCTAACTACAGTATCAACAATCAATCTATTTACTTTGACTGCCACTTCATATTCATATAGAACCTATTATTCTCAGGTAATTTCATGGACCCCCAGTTTCGCACGCATTATGCTACGGACCACAGATTTAATGGCATTTCTATCTCTGGTACCCCAATTTATATTGTAAAACCACTGTCAATTTAACTCTGAGTATGTGCAAATGGAACCAAATGGACCTATTAGGGTCCAGGTCCATGTGTACACTCTCAGAGTTACAGATCCATAAGGGTCCATTTGGTTCCTAACTATCTCTAATTGAGCTAGGCATCCCCTGGAAATCCCTCAAGTACCCCTAGGGGTCCCCAGACCCCACTTTGGGAACCACTGCTCTACACCTCAAAGCATCAAGAATGACACATTATTGAAATTGTATTCTATAGGTCAATATAGGCCTATACCATAAATGCAGCATGGTTTAATGCTGTAGAATTCACAGCTGTGTGCCATTCTTAAAACAGCCTATTTCTAGGATGTTATTCACGTTTGAAGTTTTATTTTCCAACTAACTGGTAGTTGTAAATAGCCATGCCATATCTCATTTTAGAGAGTGAGTTGTCTAGTTCAATAAAAATAAAATAAAAAACGTTTCTCACATGTACCACTGTGGTTATTTTGCCATCTATAAGTAGCATGGTCAGTCATGAAAAAGCTGTATTTTGTCTGACCAACTGCCAATATCTCTGAAACGGGGTGCGCACGCTTTTCCGACACACCGAAGATCCGAAGCGGGGGGGGACATGCGATGCGATAAAGCGATGGTACGACATGCGCTGCTCCCGAGCTTGCGGTTAGGGTTAGGTTAGGGTTAGGTTAGGATTGAGGTTTCGGATCAATAGTATGTCGGAACTAAAGCCTGCACCCGATAGAAACTGGAGGAATTATTGATTTATTTAGGGTATAAATACCACTCAAGTTAGTATTACAAAGGTATATTTACCACTCAAGCTATTATTAAAGTATTTTCCTTATATATTGTGGGAGGTCGGGTGGGAAATACAACTCAGAGTGCAGTTTCAGGGGTTAGACACACGATGGCGCCCCTTGCTTTATTTCTCCAACAGGTTCAAACAAAGTCAGTTTTCACAAACAGAACTCAGACAGTAATATTCTTTGCATGAGGTCCCGGCTCCGAGGCGGGAGTCGTCACTGCAGAGGATGAGAGGGGATGTTAGCATACGGTCAGAGCACAAGGTAAGTACAAAGTTGGGGCCTGAGACACCCGGTCTAGGCAGTCTACCAACTGGACCTTTGTATAACTCTTTCTCTTCTTCTTTTCCAGGTTCCAGAGGAGGCCAGGAGGCTCCCCCGGAGGTAGGTAAGGGGGTGCGTATCTTTCTCTATCCACAAGGCACAGAAGAGTACTTTAGAGTAGAAGTACTCGGATCCGGGGTGGTGAGTAATTAGAGTAAAAGTACTTGGTATGGTACCGGGCGGGGATGGTACGGAGGGCCCCTTAGGCTCGGCCAACAGGAAGATACACAAGCATTTATATTCTTATTTCTCTCTATCTACTGGGTGGCCGTGTCGGTACGACAACGGCAGTCAGGGGGTTAACACAAAGTAAGCGCTCTAGTTTCTAACGGTCTTCTTTCACCGGGCCTGGCGGCGCAAGCCAACTTAAAGTCTCTTCAAGGGTGAAATAAACATAACACGGGCCTGTCTTCTTTCACAGGGTGTACGTGACACTTTATCTAGAGCCTGCTAGCTTCCATTAGTCTCTACGGGGTTATCTTCATTCAACAATCTTCAGTGTACAACACCACGGTGACACTCTTCATTCACAGTCTTCATTTAGCATCGACAGGGTGACTTCCTTCATTCACAATCTTCGTTATTATCCTTAGCTGCTCATTTGCCACTATGAGTGCCTCTTCTTAATAACACGGGTGATAGATAGTGAACGGTTTGTCTTACTGCGACCTTATGGAGCTGTGGGGCTGCCGTTTCCATACGGGGGTCCCGTCTTCCGCACTCGTCCCCGATACGAGCCAGGTGGGTCTCCAGTATGCATGCGGCTCTCCGTGTATACTTGTCTATGGGGGGCACACGCTCCTGCGTGTGCTTCCAGCCCCACTCCTACAAGCCATCCAACGCCGAGTGGACGGCATATGCTGCGCGAGCGTCTGTGTGTAGCAGGGATCTGATACTGCTAGGTGCGCAGGCTGTTTATAAAGGGCGCGGCTGACAGGCTGCGGCTGTCCTTAATTGCTAACCAGGGCGGCGGCCGGAATGAGGCGCAGCTGATTTAGAATTGCTCTGGGATAATACACTGAGTCTATGACCCGGCCATGGGCGTGCCTGGTTGTCATGGTAACTCGCCCCTCCCCCTGAGGTGAGACCTGACAGACTCCACACACTCCCCCCCTAAGTTTCTTGCTACCGCAAGGAGCTTGACTACTTCCCTCGTCTTCGTACAGTCTTGAGAGCGCGTCCGCGTGTTTCATCTTGGTCCCGGGCCGGTGCTCTATCTCGAACTTGTAGCTCTGGAGCTCGACGAACCAGCGGGTGACACGGTCGTTGCGGTCTTTGTTCGCCGCCATCCACTTGAGTGGCGCGTGGTCGGTCACGAGGGTGAACTGTCTGCCCCATAAGTAGTACCGGAGGTGATGGATGGCCCATTTCACGGCCAGGCACTCCTTCTCGACAGTGGAGTAGTTACGCTCGTGCTTCAGCAGCTTCCTGCTGATGTACAGTACGGGATGCTCATCTCCGTCTAGCGGCTGGGACAGGACAGCGCCGACCCCGGTGTTGGACGCATCCGTGGCGAGGATGAAGGGCCTTGTGAAGTCCGGCGCCACGAGCACCGGCTCGCTGCACAGGGCGGTCTTCAACGTGCGGAAGGCTTCGTCCGCCTCGTCCGTCCACTGGACGTGGTGGGGAAGGTTCTTCTTGGTCAAGTCGTGGAGGGGGGCCGCGATCGTGGCGAAGTTCTGGACGAACTTCTGGTAATAGGCGATCAGGCCGAGGAAGGACTTGACCTGCTTCTTGGTCACCGGGCGTGGCCAGGTCTGGATCTTCTCCACCTTCCTCGTCTGTGGTCGGATGCACCCTCGGCCGATGGTGTAGCCGAGGTAGTCCGTCTCGGTCCAACCAATGCGGCACTTCTTTGCGTTGGCGGTCAGGCCGGCCGCCCGTAGGGTGGCTAGGACTGTGTCGACCCGCTCCAGGTGCTGTCCCCAGGTGGCGCTGTGGATGATTACATCGTCCAGGTAGGCCGCCGCGAAGGCCTGGTGGGGTCGCAGTATCCGGTCCATCAGCCGTTGGAACGTGGCGGGGGCCCCGTGTACTCCGAAGGGCATCACTCGGTACTGGAAGAGTCCATCGGGAGTGATGAAGGCCGTCTTCTGCTTGGCTCTCTCCGTGAGGGGAACCTGCCAGTACCCTTTAGTCAGGTCGAGGGTACTGATGAACCGGGCGGGCCCCAGCCGGTCAATCAGCTCATCGACGCGGGCCATGGGATACGCGTCGAACACGGAGATCTCATTTAACTTCCGGAAATCATTGCAGAAGCGGAGTGTGCCGTCGGGTTTGGGGACAATCACGATCGGGCTCGACCAGGCACTGTGGGACTCCTCGATGACCCCCAGCTCGAGCATCTTCTGGACCTCTTCTCTGATTGCCTTCCTTCGTGCCTCCGGGATCCGGTACGGCCGTAGTCTCACTACCTGGCCGTTAGGGGTGTCGATGTCATGCTTTAGCACGGAGGTGTGGCCCGGTAACTCTGAGAATACGTCGCGGTTCCGATCGAGTAGCTCCCGCAAGTCCTGTGTCTGCTGGGGCGTCAGATCCTCACCAAGGGCCACGGCCGGGGCCTGCGGGGAGACAAAGGTTACTAAAGCGGGTAGGGGCACTTCCTCCGGCGTAGGCCACCGTTTCAGTATGTTCACGTGGTAGATCTGGTGTCCGCGTCTTCTACCTGGCTGACTCACCCGGTAGTTCACGTCTCCTTTCCTCTCTACGACTTCATATGGGCCCTTCCATCGGGCCAGGAACTTACATTCGCTGGTGGGGACCAACACCAGCACTTTATCGCCGGGGGCGAACTCTCGGATCTTGGCACCCTTATTGTAGGTGCGCGCCTGGGCCGTCTGGGCTGCGGCCATGTGCTCTCTTACGATGGGCCAGATGCGTTTGGCGCGCTCCTGGAGCGCGTCGACGTGTTCGATGACGCTGCGGAGGGGGGACGGCTGGCTCTCCCAGGCTTCTTTAGCCAGGTCGAGGAGGCCACGCGGTTTCCTCCCGTACAGGAGCTCAAAGGGCGAAAACCCGGTTGACGCTTGGGGTACTTCGCGAATGGCGAAGAGTACAAACGGGATGAGGCGGTCCCAGTCTTTGGCGTCCTCTTCCGTGACGCGTTTTAACATTTTCTTTAGCGTTTGGTTGAACCGTTCGACCAAACCATCCGTCTCAGGGTGGTAGGCGGAGGTCCGTATACGCTTGACCTTCAGCCATTTATACAGGGATGCTAGGACTCTGGACATGAAGCACGTGCCCTGGTCGGTCAGGATTTCGTCCGCTATGCCGACGTGGCTGAATAGCATCAGCAGCTCGTGGGCGATGGCCCGGGCGTTGGCGGTGCGGAGGGGGATGGCCTCCGGATAGCGCGTCGCATAATCCATGATGACTAGGATGTACCGGTGGCCCCGGGCGGACTTAGGGAGGGGTCCGACAATATCCATGGCGATACGGGAGAACGGTACATCGATAATTGGCATTGGAATTAGGGGGCTATGGGGCACGCCGCGGGGGGCGGTTAGCTGACACTCGGCACAGGAGCGGCAAAACTCCTCAATGGCCTTCTTAACGCCTGGCCAATAGAAGCGGGCGGCGACCCGGTCGTAAGTCTTTTGTACGGCCAGGTGGGCCCCTAACTGGTGGGAGTGGGCGAGATACATTACTCGGGACACATACGGTTTGGGGACGAGTAATTGTTCGACGACCTCCCCAGCGGGGTCCTTGCAAGCGCGGTACAGCAAGTCGTGTTGGACGAAGAAGTGTGGGAAAGGTTTCTCACTCACCCCCGGGTTCAGCTTCCCGTCGACGGCCACGACGTTCCGCCTGGCGCCAGCCAGGTTGGGGTCGGCCCACTGAGCGGTGGCGAACGATCCTTGCCGCCGGGGGGGCGGCGCGTCTATTCTGGGGAACTCTAGGAAGGGGTCTTCACCGAGGGCCGGCGTGTCGTCTGCGTCGGAGGCCTCCGCTTCTTCCGGCCCGGGTTCTGGCTGGGGACTTCCTCGGCCGCTGCTGGTGGACGAGGTCCCGTCTTCGCGGAGGGCGGGGCAGGCGACGAGGGGTACGCTACTTCGGCGGCGTCGGCGGCGCCGCGTCCTGGGGGGCCCTCGTCGTCCCGGGTTCCAGTATTTCTCGAACAGCGGACAGTCCGTTCCGATCAAGAGGGGGACGGGGAGTTCGGGGACCACTCCGGCGGCGACCAACGCGGAGCCACGGGGGGTCTGTACGGTCACGTGGGCGACGGGGTACCGCCGGACATCTCCGTGGACACACGTGACCGGGATGGTGGGTCCATTGGTGGCGGAGGCGAGGTCACCCCGGACCAGCGTCACCACGCTGCCTGAGTCCAGCAAGGCATGGGTGTCGGTCCCATCAACCCGGGCGGGGAGGGTGGTCTGTCGTCGGCTCTCACTTCCGGTGTGGAGGCAGGGGCGGGGCCCTCTCATGCTGTCCGCGGAGGGCATGGAGACATCGGGGCCGGGGGGCCGCTCTGGGCAGGCCCAGGACAGGTGGTCCTCCCGATTACAGACGTAGCACCTGCGGATCCGCGGGCTGCGGTCGGGGGGGCCGGAGGCACGGGGCCGGACCGGGGCCGGCGGGGTCGGCGGGGCTGGTCGGCGTCGGTCTCGGCGGTCGTCTGTCTTGGGGACGGCGTCGCTCTTGGTCTGGCGGAGCATATCCGAGCAGACGTGGTGGTTCTCCAGGAGGGCGATCAGGGCGTCCACGGATGTGGGGCTGACTCGGGCAACATATTTCTTGGCGTCGGATGGCAGGGCACGGACACACCGGTCTATGACTAATCTCTCAATCCACGGGGTCTCTCCGCCCGTGGTCAGCCAGCTCTGCGTCAGGCGGTAGAGGTCGGCGACCTGAGCGCGAGGGGGCTGGGCCTGCTGATAGGCCCACATGTGGTACCGCTGGGCCCGGGCGGGCAGGCTGTAGCCGAGGGTGGACAAGATGGCGGCCTTCAGCGTCTCGTAGTCTCGAGCGTCTCTGGCGGGAAGGTCCCGACATGCGCGTTGAGCCTCTCCCGAGAGGTAGGGCGCCAGTATGCCGGCCCAGTCGGCGGCGGGCCACTGCTCGCGGTCGGCGGTGCGTTCGAAGAGTTCGAGGTACGCCTCGATGTCATCCTCGGGGGTCTGCTTGGAGAGGACGGCGTTGGGGGTCCTAGGGACATCACCGTGTCGGTCTAGCCTGCGGACAACTTCACGCACAGCGTTCTGTAGTTCAGTCTGACTTCGGAGAAGGGCGGCCAATTCGGGGCTGGCCATGTTTAGGCGGTGGTTGAGATCAGATGAATACCCACATTCTCCACCATATGTGGGAGGTCGGGTGGGAAATACAACTCAGAGTGCAGTTTCAGGGGTTAGACACACGATGGCGCCCCTTGCTTTATTTCTCCAACAGGTTCAAACAAAGTCAGTTTTCACAAACAGAACTCAGACAGTAATATTCTTTGCATGAGGTCCCGGCTCCGAGGCGGGAGTCGTCACTGCAGAGGATGAGAGGGGATGTTAGCATACGGTCAGAGCACAAGGTAAGTACAAAGTTGGGGCCTGAGACACCCGGTCTAGGCAGTCTACCAACTGGACCTTTGTATAACTCTTTCTCTTCTTCTTTTCCAGGTTCCAGAGGAGGCCAGGAGGCTCCCCCGGAGGTAGGTAAGGGGGTGCGTATCTTTCTCTATCCACAAGGCACAGAAGAGTACTTTAGAGTAGAAGTACTCGGATCCGGGGTGGTGAGTAATTAGAGTAAAAGTACTTGGTATGGTACCGGGCGGGGATGGTACGGAGGGCCCCTTAGGCTCGGCCAACAGGAAGATACACAAGCATTTATATTCTTATTTCTCTCTATCTACTGGGTGGCCGTGTCGGTACGACAACGGCAGTCAGGGGGTTAACACAAAGTAAGCGCTCTAGTTTCTAACGGTCTTCTTTCACCGGGCCTGGCGGCGCAAGCCAACTTAAAGTCTCTTCAAGGGTGAAATAAACATAACACGGGCCTGTCTTCTTTCACAGGGTGTACGTGACACTTTATCTAGAGCCTGCTAGCTTCCATTAGTCTCTACGGGGTTATCTTCATTCAACAATCTTCAGTGTACAACACCACGGTGACACTCTTCATTCACAGTCTTCATTTAGCATCGACAGGGTGACTTCCTTCATTCACAATCTTCGTTATTATCCTTAGCTGCTCATTTGCCACTATGAGTGCCTCTTCTTAATAACACGGGTGATAGATAGTGAACGGTTTGTCTTACTGCGACCTTATGGAGCTGTGGGGCTGCCGTTTCCATACGGGGGTCCCGTCTTCCGCACTCGTCCCCGATACGAGCCAGGTGGGTCTCCAGTATGCATGCGGCTCTCCGTGTATACTTGTCTATGGGGGGCACACGCTCCTGCGTGTGCTTCCAGCCCCACTCCTACAAGCCATCCAACGCCGAGTGGACGGCATATGCTGCGCGAGCGTCTGTGTGTAGCAGGGATCTGATACTGCTAGGTGCGCAGGCTGTTTATAAAGGGCGCGGCTGACAGGCTGCGGCTGTCCTTAATTGCTAACCAGGGCGGCGGCCGGAATGAGGCGCAGCTGATTTAGAATTGCTCTGGGATAATACACTGAGTCTATGACCCGGCCATGGGCGTGCCTGGTTGTCATGGTAACTCGCCCCTCCCCCTGAGGTGAGACCTGACAGACTCCACAATATATATATAGGGATGGAACAGGTAATAAGGGGAAAAGGATATGTAATCATATAATGTGCTACTAAATACTACCAGGCCTCTCACAAGGTAAAATCATTGAACTAACTATATACTATAGATATAGTATATAAAGTACACAGACACATCTTTCTTGTTGACACTCTTACTTAGTTGATCTAAGTAAGAGTACATAATGACTGGCACATTTTAAGGGAACACCTCACATACACACACATAAGAAAGGTGATCTCATAATGACTGGCACATTTTAATTGAACACATCGCATACACCCACGCGTGCAAGGAGTAAAGTCCAAGAAGAATCCAAATGACCAGATCGGGACAGGAAAGAGAGAGAGATTAAATGTATTGTCAATGTACAGTAGAAGTACAGAGGGGCCCAGTTGCACTCCCCAGAAGCAAACCATGAACTATGCATATTTGTCAACACCGGAGAGATATAAATGTCTCTGGATCCCATGACATTTTTACTCTCTAGCAACATAGTAGGGGGTCCAGAGGTCTACCGGTAACCATAATTTGTGGAAGAACTCTGTCGGTAACATCCATATTTGATTAATTACTATTGTAATAGACTCGTATCATAATGTTGTAGGCTATAGGGTCAAGCATAATTGTAAACTATAATATAGGGCTTTTATATTAAAACGAATTGACATAATTATAACTCTCTGCTGTGTATTTATTCCTAAGGTTGGTACAAGTTATGGAAATAATCATGTAAATGAACGCGAGCAGATTCAAAGTAGTAACTATCTCTGGAGGTTAAAGGTGAAAGGCCAGAGGTTAAAATCTGCACCAAAACTGAAAACATATTTTTGTGGATAAAATTTGACATTCTGTTTACATAGTCCGACCAGTACCTATTTATGCATGTATCTCAAAAATCAGTTATGAAGAAAAACACAGTTTTGATAAAAACACAACCAAGGTCATTGTTTTGATGACTTGGTATATGTATCAAAAGATGGACTTGAAGGTATACTGTCTTCTAAAAAAAATATTGCGTTCTTACCATCTACCATTACAGAATAATTCACATTGCAGTACAGTTCTGCACTTGACGTTGACATTGTGTGTGTAGGCCACCCACCCACTGCCCCCCGAACCACCGGAGATACAGCAGGTTAGCCGCACTGTTGCACACACTATTTTGACGTTGCCATTGTATGTGTAGACTATACAGGGTATATTATATTGATGTTGACATTGTGGGTGTAGGTTTTCAAAATAAGACAGAAAAGGAAAAAAAAAAGAAAAAAAAAAGAACAGTTACTCAAAGTGGTGCTTGAGATAACTTTCCTTGTGGTACAAGAAAAAACATGGGAACAAACACAAGGGCACCACACAAACAGGGCAGTAATACTGGGTCGAACGCCGGATGGGTTTACCATTGGGACCGTTACTGAGGAGGTGCATCCTGCAGTCTTTCTTTGTGGTCTTCAGCATCACATGGCCACCCAGATGCACTTCAAATCTCCTATCAGACTGGCCTGTCCTTGCCCTGACTGGACGACCGACATCACCCCCCACTGCCCCCTCCTCCTCCTCCTCCTCGTCGTCCTCTGGTCTCGCTGGTCGCAGTGACGTCCACTTCTCCACCACCAACATCATGTAGTCCAGGAGCGACTTTGTCCTCCCCTGTTTGAGTGTGTGCAACACGAACGCATTGTGCAACGCCAACTGGAAGAGGTAGAGGACAAACTTTACGGGCCACTTGAGTGTCTTCCGCGTAAACACGCAATAGGAGATATGTTGATCTCGTTTGTCGACACCGTTCATGTACTTGTTATACTCTGCAACACACGCTGGCCTCCGTTTGGTCACCATCTCTCCATGGCCTTTCTTAGCCCTCTCAGTGACTGTGATCATCGTGTGTGGGTGGATGGTGTTGCACATCTTTACGATCCTCTTGTCTCTCCAAGCCAACAGCATCACCCCGTCATTGTTGTGGCGCATCAGTGTCTCGCCTGGCTCCATGTGGCCGATAAGCTGCTTCATCTCTGGTGGTTCCCCCCTGTGTTTACGCATTGTCCCACATACCTGGGTTCCCAAAGACTGAAGTAAAGTACACCTGTCCACTGAGTTGTAAAAATTGTCCATGTATAAATGGTAACCTTTGTTGGTCAACGGTCCGAGAAGCTCCATAACGGTTGTGTCCAGGCTACAGCCTAGTCCTGTGTGTGGCTTCATGTTCCAGAGGTAGCCCGTCGCCGCCTCGGCCAGACAGTAGGACTTGATACCCCATTTCACTGGCTTCATGGGATTATAGCACTTCCAAGACAGTCGACCTTTCCACAGCAAAATGCCCTCATCAATGGAGATGTTCTTCTGCGGAGTGTACAGAGACCGAAACCTGTCCACCAGGTAGTTCAGAACATGTCTGACCTTATATATGCGGTCCCATGTGTCTGGAGCCTCCTGGTCACTGAAGTGGAGGAACCGCTTGATCAGCAGAAACCGGCCTAGTTTCATGGTGTTCCTGAAATGGGGAGTCTCCACAGCGTCACGCCGAGACCAGTAGGACACCATGGTTGGCTTCTTCACAATGCCTGTCAGGAAGTTGAGCCCGAAGAAATTCTTCATCTCTATCAGAGTGACGTCCTTCCATTTCTTCAATCTGGAATATGGGAGCAGTTTAGGGACCTAGATAGATAGATAAGTTAGATTTATTTGCAGAAATTACCACAAAGTCATCAATTTGGGAAAACATCAATGTGGAATATACAGAGTAGAGTGACCGGATGGAAACCCTACCCTGGAGGTTGCCAGTTAGAATCCGGGCTCCCCCAGAGTTAGTGTCGAAGTGTCCTTGAGCAAGACACTGAACCCCTAATTGCTCCCGATGTGCAGGTTGGTGCCTTGCATGGTTTCCCCCGGCATCGGTGTGTGAATGTGTTAGTGAATGGGTGAATGTAATGCCCAGTCTCTGTAAAGCGCCTTGGATAAAGGTGCTATATAAATGCACCATTTACCATTTACACAATACACACCTTTGCGATGGACTGCGTCGCAAAGCGATTGGTTTCATCGCAGATGTACTGGAGCAGCTCATCTGTGAGGAACAGCTCAAAGAAGTCCACTGGGTCATCGTCTGCACTGAGGTCACAGTGAACACCCGGCTTTCCCGTAAATGGGATGTGGTGCGGCTTCCACCCACCATCAGACCACCGTGGAGAAGCAGCTGGGTAGTCATCACCTAAATTACAGAAATACCGCAATTATTAGCATAAAATCATTGCTTTATATTCATGTAGAATACATCTGGAGGAGCTGTAACATGTGATGAGACTATAAACTATTATGATATACATAATTTTGTTCTGTGCATTGTATTTATACCTGCTTCCCTGGAAACAGAGGCAGGATCTGCAGATGAGATGGTTGGCTGTTCATCGTCTGAAAAACAATAACAATTTAAATAAATTAGAGGCATGGTGTAGCGTTCTCCATAGTGCCAAATGCAGACAGATTTTAAACATTTAGCCACACATGCACGCACACACACCTCTCTAGATAAAGACTACATTTCTCACCTCCAGCCACACCAGGGTCCATCTCATCTTCATCTTGCCACTCCTCACCCGGTTCTAAATAAATAAAAATAAATAATAATTTAGCTGGAGTGCACGCTACAATACATTCCTTTGGTGTAACCTATAATTCATACAAAAATGTAACCAATCACATATGAATTGTGGCTAACAAATCCATCTATTCAGTGTTGATCCATTTTAGCCAACATATTGTAGCCAACACAGGTTGATCATCCATTTTATTATCACAAATTTATGTTACAACAAAATGCCTGTTGTTGGGGGGGTGTAATGCAGGCTGCATATTATACTACATCTATATAGTATTGAGCTTGCATGATATTCAAAATAATTTATTGTACCATGGCTTATAGGCTAAATCATATAAGATGATCGCTAGAAATATGATTTGGATTTTTTAGCATGCACGATAATACTTGTACTAATATAAAATGTATTGATGATGACGAAGGTTTGGAACAGGGGGCTGCAGCCTCCTGTAAAATATGTATTTTTAATTTCCTCAAAAAATTACATTTTGGAGTTATGAGGTTTCCTCCAGATAGCAGAGATATGGAGTATACGGTTGTCATATACACGTAGATAGCACCAGTATAGGTACCGTTAGCAGTATAGGAAATCTAAGGTTTAAGCTCAAACAAATTGCAACACAAACTCTTTCAACTTTTTTTGTTTCATAAACACATGGAAAAAAGAACATCATGGAATGTGTCACATGTGTCCCACATGGAGCCAAACACATACCCTTACTAGTGAGGAATTCACACCAACCTTGGCTAAAAAAGTGTGAAGTGAGCGGTGCAACTCCCGTTTGGGGGTCCCCGGGTGTCTCCAGACCCATAGGACGACGGCCAGGGTGCCTGCCCGGCCCGGTAATTTTGTTTTTGTATTACTATAAACCCCCAAAATAGGAACTTAGCTTTAACTGTGTGGTATAATTATGTACTGTGGACCACATCCATATGGCCAATAGTGGTACCAAGAGGATCTGATGTATTGTCAGATGTCCAGCTTAACATCATATAGCCATACCCTCATCTATGGAGGCAGGCTTATGCAGGTGTTTGCCAAGCCCCACTTCATTGATGATTTGAAGCATTCAACCCAGTGGGTAGGTGGTTCAGGAGGGTCCATTGCCTTGTGATAGCATCCCCTGGGTACCAGATGTACTGATGGATTTGTGTGGGTCGGGCCGTCTCCCACTCCTGCTTCCAATATCTCGTCAGCCATGCATTGATAGACAGGTCCTCAGGGATAGAACAGAGCAACTCTTGCACTTCCTTATTGTAGGGATGGCATGACTTGAGTCTGCATGGAAGTGCTGCTGTTATTGTGGTAACATGCAGGATGTGCCAGTCATGTTTCTGGGCTTTCCTTGCCAGGGTGACGGTAGCAGCCTCCCGTCGATGGCTGGTGTCATCCCATGAGGACTGGCAGTTGGACACAGGGTGGGCTACAGACAACCAGCTATGATGTGGAGTGAGCTGTTGATGGCAACCTCAAACTTTTTGACATGTAGACTTGGATGGGGCGCTGCATTTGGAAAGCATTAGAGAAGACCCAGGGCTTTTCTTGGCAATGACTCGCCGTGCAGGGCATGCAGTGAGGCCTTGATGACACCTTGGTCTTAATATCTTTCAAGTGTAGCTTGAAGGACTGTGTCCTATCTAGATGTACGCTGAGGTGGGGCTTGGTCGAATTCCAGGCACAACAAACGTATGAATTTGCCAATGCTGAGCTACAGATCAGGTATCCTCCGGCTGTAGGATACCACATTCAATAATAATTACACCCGTTAGATCCCATGGGAGAACTTCAGTTTTCAATTAGGTGTTAATTGTATACCCCTCACTAATTAGCCAGGGCCGGGAATTGAACCTGGGACCTTCTGCTTCCGAGGCAAGCTCTCTGCCTATTCAGCTATGGCCACCCTGTTGTCTTTGCTTCCATGTTGGTCATCACAGCATGATGGCTTGGTCGTCCACGTAACCATATCTTCTAGATGTAAAACATTATATCAGGTAGTTTATGTCATGTTAAACAGATCATTGGGGAGAGAAGGGGACAGACCCTTAGGGAACACCATTCTGCAGACTTCTGAGCCTGCTGTGCTGGCCAACGCTGGTCTGTAGAGTGAAGTTGCAGTTTGACAGCATCTCCACGATGAAGATCAGCATAATGCAGATCAGGGATTATCCTCAGCAACTTGAGGTGGATTCCATGGTTCCAGACGGTGTCGTAGTCCAACATCGACTTGGATGTGGTCCACAATACATTTTTTAATTTCTACTAGGATTTGGGGGTAAAAAAACACATAACAATAATGCAGTGATGACCCCCACAAATGGTCAGAGCGCCTGTTCAGGGGGGGGGGGGGGGGGGGGGGGGGGGGAATGGGTTACACCCTCCTAGTGATACCCTTCACTGTCAGGTGAAAAGAAGATGGTGGCTTGACGGCCTGGGTATCGGAGGAGACACAAGGCTATCTTCACCCTCCCAATGACTTATCGGAGAATGGGGGATTTGCTCACTTAACAAATTGGGATATTTTTTTGTCTGGGAAAAAAACAGCTGTTTTGAGGCATAGACCTGCCTGAGAAACATCCTTAAATTCCACATGAATATATAAACTGAAAACATGGCATCAAAATATATGTCCTGTTATTAAGCAGTAATTTAGTTTGTATAGGCATTTTACAGTATTAATCAGGATTAGAACAGAAGGTATAGGACGTTTCTGCATTTGAATTTACAAATCTCACGGATACATTTCATGACTTTTTAGGTGAAAGTAAAACGTATAACCTTCAATTTCTTGAAGCGGACAAGTCAAAGTTATGGAAGAACAAGGTCAAGTTTTGTTATACCCCTGATAGAAGAGTAGGAGCAGCATTACATGAGAATGTAGCTATTTCCAGTAAGACGCCTGAGGGCGAGAACTTAGAAGCCTTTAGGTCTAGGCAGACTGCTGTGTGAGCGCTGGCGCTTTGGCATGGGGGGGTAAGCAAATGGACAGGTGCCCAAGCACCAATAGTCCCCCTCTGCACATGGCTGCATCTCTATAAGAATGATGACAACCAGCAGGTAGAAAGAATTGATCCACTTTCAGGGTGCGTTTTTTGCAGTGGTGATCACTTCATGAATGAATTGTATGACTTTTGCAGTAAAGGTAAAAGTCATGCAGAGGACATCTTAAAAATATGGAGAAAAAAAAATCACATTTTGTTGATAAATAGTAGGATCAACATTACAAGAGAATATTGCTCAGACAAGTCACCTTTTTGCTATTTCCGACTATTTAAAACCTTATATAAAAGGCTGCTGATTCACAATAGAACCAAATATTGGCATTATGATTGTTATGGTATGTAGGGATATATGTAGACAATTTGGGAGGATCTTCTTGGAACTCTCTCTTACAGAAAGGCGTTTTTATGTTGTGAGCCACTTCATGGATCAATTTCAAGACTTTTGCAGTAAAAGTAAAACAATCTATTTCGTGAAGGGAACATCCTAAAGATAAGAAAAAACTATGTCCCGTTTTGTTAAACCCCGGGGAGGGGTAGAGTGAACTTTTGGGGCTTTGGTTCCTGCACTAGAACTTCAAGTGCATGTGTGAATTCTGTGAAATAGGCCTATACTATAGCCTATAGGCTACACCCTACACTTTTTGTGCACAAATACGAGACAGAGGATGACTATTGGCTGAGTGATTCAGTGATATATATATATATATATATATATATATATATATATATATATATATATATATATATATATATCACTGAATCACTCAGCCAATAGTCATCCTCTGTCTCGTATTTGTGCACAAAAAGTGTATGTATATATATATATATATATATATATATATATATATATACATTATTACAACAGTATTACACACATAGACTCCCAGGAAAGTGTTCTAAATCTTCTGAGCGTCATTAACATATATATTTTTGCAAAAAGGGTGAAGTGTCCCTTTAACCAAGCATCTCATTTAGAATATTAACGCTTCTAAAGAAAGAGTAGATGTGACAGCGCAAGGTAGTAACGGAAGATTTGGGGATGCTGTGGGCACTGGGGCCGTGTTCTCTCCTCCGCGTCATAAGTGGCCATACCCGAGGCAGGGTTGGCGAAAGGGCCTTTCTGTGTGGAGTTTGCATGTTCTCCCCATGTCCCCTAGGGTAGGTACCCTCACAAAAAACATGCAGTAATCCTGGTCTCTAAACTACCTCTGGCCAGCTGGGGCATCTAATGGATGGGAAAGGAACTGGCCGGAATAACGTATTCCTTCCGTGCTCTACGTCCGGCCGGGGAAACGCCCCTGTCAGGTGTGAAGCAGCCGACTCCTCATGCATAGAAGGAAGCATGAGGTCAGTCCACTGCCCCCCAAGGTTGGCCGAGGAAGTGTAGCGCCCAGGATTATATTAGATAATTGACACTGGGTGAAAAAAGGGGTTGCAAAATTGTGGGGATAAAAAAGGTGATGTATCGGGATGTATCGGGACATCTCTAATGCTAAACTAAACAAATCATGCAGCTTTCAAATAACATCCATGAAAACGTGAGGTTGGAATTCATGACATGTACAAAGATAACACATGTATGTACAGTATGACATTTGAAGAACTAACCTGAATCCGCTAGATTGCGGTGGTATTCAGTTCACAGGTTCCCTCCTCCTACCTCAATCTGGTCTCACTCAAGCAGAGACGATGAACCGAACCAGCGGGGCAAAAATCTGATATCTCCATAATAATTTCAAGTTGTAGTCATGTTAGGTTGTGTTTACATGTGCGCTGTGGCTGCAGCTTCAATACAAAATCAGTATTTCCTTGATCCCGCCTCTAGCGGCCACTGATTGGTTTGAAATCCACTGGTTCGGAGTACATTGTCTGTGAAAGACCAGATGGAGGTAGAAGGAGGGACTCACTACTGCCACCATCTGGCGGAGACAGGTTAAAGCCGACCCTCATAACACATTTCTCCGTGGCAAAAGTAGCCAATCTGCAGGAAATAACACAGCGCTCTCGTTGGGAGGGGGGGGGGGGCAGAACAAATATATGCGAGCATGGCAACCATACTGCTCCACTACAGCTCAGAGACAATTATTGTACTTTTTCTCCACTACAATTATTTGAAAACTTTAGTTACTAGTTACTTTATAGATTTTTATTGATTTTATAAAACATACATCAAACACTTCAGGCCTATATAGGCCTACATTTAGACCCTTTGAAAATAGCCGATCTACAAGCTCACAATGCACAGGCATAACGTGACGTGACATGCTGCTCTTGTATTTTTTTTTCACATAGGGTGCAATAGTTTCAAAGTAAATCCATGACATACTTATACTGTTGCATGGGAGGTCTTGCGTGTAAAACACTAAAAACTAAACGTTGTGAGATGGTAGATCTGCTATTTTTTTAATACAAACTTTATTTTTTTAAAGATATTTTTCAGGGCTTTTTGCTTTTTTGATAGATTACAGTAAGGTTGACAGTAAAGGGGGAGAGAGATGGGGGGAAAGCAAAGGTCGTTGGGATCAGGACTCGAACCCGCGACACTCTGTCAGGCTGGATTACCAGCCTAGGTGTCTGGACCGCTCGGGCGACCCAGGCCTACTTTTACTTTTTGTACTTTAACACATTCCCTCCCCACTTTTTATTTTATTTGTTTTATTCACCGTTTATAATAAGTTTTAAGACTTAAAGGAGTTCCATCGGACAGAGTGGGATAGGTGACTTATTCGGATGACGTCACCATAAGAATATCTATTATATGAGAGACTGGCTTGCTAAGGCTTCAGGGAAATTGAGGCCTAATGCTTTGTTGTTGATCGGCAATTTGGATTATTTTTCAACAAATGATCACACCATTTTAAGGTGGATTTTCATTTACTTTTACTCAAGTACATTTTGAATTACGTACTTTTAGTTTTTAAGTATTTCTACATTGCAGTATTGATACTATTACTTAAGAGTACTTTCTCCTAGCACTGACCATTTTATTCAGCATTGGCATAGTCTTTCCTTGAGTGGTACAGTGCGAAACACTTCCCCTTGTGCAAGGCGATAAGACAGATTTTGCAAAAGTACCTCGTATCGCTTCGCTTGGACTTCCTGGCACAAACCCTGCACTGCTTCGCTGGATACTTCTTTTTTGGGGTGGGCGGGATCGAAACGAGTTTGTGGGCTGCAAAGTTGCCATCCAGCCTGCACTGAGGGTCCGTGCTTGGTGCCTTCAGTCTGGGTGCAGGTGGAAGGTCATATAGGGGACCTGACAAGCCCGCCCATTGATGTATGACACTTAACATAAATGTGAGTTGGCATTTACTCTTGCCCCGTGGGTTTTTAACTTTGTAAAGGACAAACGCATTGTACAAACAGATTTCAAACATGTAGACTACAAATTTCTTTGACCATTTGGCTGTCTTCCTGATAAACGGGTAGTACATAATGTTTTGGTCCAGTCTATCGACTCCGTTCATTGACTTGTTGTATTCTACAACGCAAACAGGCTTGTGTCTTGGCACCTTTTCCTTCCAGCCTCTCTGCCATACCAGAACTTCTTGCATTTCGTCCTGGTGGAACGTTGAAACCATTTTCACTATGCCATGGTCCTGCCAGGCCAAGACCATCACCCTGTCATTGTGAAGCATGATTGTTTGCCCATTTTTCAGGTCAGATTTTTTAACTTGTTTAAGGGCTCCTGGTTCACCTCGATTTTTTCTTAGTGTACCGCAGACATGGGTTTTCAGATCAAGTAGATTTGTACACAGTGCTACAGAATTGTAAAAGTTATCCATGAACAATCTATAGCCATAACCTACTAGGCGATCAAGAAGGAAGATAATTGTTTCACCCAGGGGAGTAGCATCTCCACAGTAGGGCTTCATGTTGAAACAATACCCTGTCTCAGAATCACACAAAATATAAGATTTTATGCCATATCTGTTAGGTTTCTGGGGATTGTACACTTTAAAACTTAGACGCCCTGTCCACAGAAGCGTACCTTCATCAATGCAAATGTTAGTGTTTGGTTGAAACATTTCACGGAATCTGCAGAGTAAGTAATCTAAAACCGGGCGGATCTTGTACAGCCTGTCAGTACCATTGTCTAATGTGAAATCACTGAACTGGAGAAATTTCCATATAATTTGAAACCTGTTGCGAGTCATGGTCTTGTTGAAGTAGGGGCTAGCTAATGATTCATCTTGAGACCAGTACATATCTACTGTAGGCTTATGAATGATACCAGTGAGAAAAAGGAGCCCTAGGAAGAGTTTTAGTTCATGAACCGTGACAGGTTTCCATTGGTGACATCTGGAATGTGGTACTCTGCCGATTGTTACCGTTTTAGTGAACCTCTTTGCATAGTTGTTAGTCTGATCAACCATATACTGGAGCAGCTCATCGGTCAAGAATAGCTCAAGAAAGTCAACTGGTGCGTCTGAATCAAGAGCAGCAGCATCATTGATAAGTCCAGGCTTTGCAGTGAAAGGAATGTCCTCTGGCTGCCAGTTGGTTTTAGACCAACCAGGACCTGCAGCTGGACCACTTCCGCCAGGCTCGTCACCACACTCGCGCTCTGGAGATGTGCTATGTTCACCTACACCAACATTGTTCGCTTTGCTTCGTTGCTCTGTTTGACCTGAAAATGATACAAGCATTGAACAAACAGATCTCCAACAGATATAGGATACTGTTAGATAATTATGATATGTTGTTTACATGTCATGTCTTGGCTACTCCATCATATTCTGTTGGTCAGCAGAGACAGAACTTTAGCCCCGACCGTGTTCCAGATAGGTCATTCATATTGTCAGCTTGCTCTTATTCTCCCATATCATCATTGTACTCTTAGCCTACTGCCTGTTTACACAGCGTTGTTCCTCTTATCATCATTAATGTCATGTCATCCATGTTTATGGCCAAAATATGTTTTCATTTGTCCCAATCTTGTTCAGTCTCCATGCGGTGTCTTCTCAGTCATTGAGTTAGGATACGGTAGGCGCCGTTTTTAATTCAACATGCAGCTGC
Organism: Protomyctophum bolini; assembly: GCF_963924005.1. Lineage (NCBI taxonomy): Eukaryota > Metazoa > Chordata > Actinopteri > Myctophiformes > Myctophidae > Protomyctophum > Protomyctophum bolini. The sequence goes on along the minus strand of NC_137878.1, from coordinate 40,506,001 downwards.
TGTGTTATCAGTCTAGTTTGATATTGGCATAGTAACTTAGTGCAGGGAAAGAAGTTATCTACAGGTTGCCTGGCAATGCCAGCCTCTGTGCTTTCCCGGTCTATAGCCATCCATGAATGAACCAAGGAAGATGAAATCTACGTCGCTACGCCATCCTCATCATCTATGCGGTGGACCAACCGACAACCAGCGCTACAGCCAATTAACTTTACATCAACAAATCTGACGTGATCTGCAGTATTTGGCCTGGAACAATAATGTGAAGTGGGTGGTTCGGTTTGTGGTTCATTTGGAATCAACAATTGATTATTCTAAATTATATTGATGTATTATACTATAATATTCTGAACCATGTAGCACATTCTCTATGTAAATTGATTTTATACCTACTAAAATAATGGTTAAACCTTAAACTTTCTCAGAACTTTATTTCTTCTGTCTCCAAATCATTTTTAAGGTATCTTTCTATTTTTTGTTACAGTGATTGTCATTTAAAGGGCTACTCACTAATTTTTAAGGTAAATACAGCACGGTATTTTGTCTCCCTACAGGGTTATTTGCAGGTATAGATTTACAGTTTTTCCAAATTATACAGTCCTTTCTAAATTAACATTATTATTTTATTTTATTATTTTTATTTCCATCAGATACAACTGTATTTGTCCACTTGTTTTACAAGCGAATAGCACACCTATTTTGGTCCAATCTTTTCCATTAATTTTGTTCTTACCTGTATTTTCACTTCCAACAGATGGTGATCTAGATGTTGGCCGTGGCTCCTCTGTGTCTGAAATTACATGAAATCAATTCATGCATTTAGCAGAAGGTCTTATCCAGAGTGTCTTACAATGAGCACACATGTAATACATCACTTGCAGATATGCATAGTTATATAGTACCGACGCATCTAATGTCAAACATAAGCAACATTGTAAATATCAAATATATCACATGCATAGATAGATACATATCTCTGTCTGTGTGAAATCCACATAACTTGAGAACCGTTCGCCCCAATAAATTCAAATTCGACACACTCGTTCCACACCACCACAGGGAGTGCAGTGCCAGGTGTTGAGTCGGTCGGACCCACGGTTGTCCAGAACTGCCACAAAAAGGCCTCTGCTTGGGCTCTGGACAGGGCCCCTGCTCAGGGTCCATATATGGAGCTGACCTGTTCTGATCATTCCGACGGTAAATCCCTGTAGGCTACCCACATATTGTTAGCCTATATTAGCCCAATATTGGCGTTATGCATTTCACTTGAATAATGTTGTGTGCGCACGTGCGCGTGCGTTGAAAGACAGTTATTTAATGAAACTCAAGGTTATAACGTCCTGTCTCGCTGCCGCGGCGCCGCCGTGTATAGCCTGCATGGCTATTCCTGTGTGTGTGTGTGTGTGTGTGTGTGGCGTGGCGAGAGAGAGAGAGAGATCGCGGCTTCCAGGCGTGCGTGTGTGTGTGTGCAAGCCAGGCGTGCGTGTGCGTGTGTGTGTGCAAGCCAGGCGTGCGTGTGTGTGTGTGTGTGTGCAATCAAAAGTACTCGGCAGTTGGCTGGCATGCGAAATAGCCAATGCGAACCGTGTAATCGTAATATTTAGGCACACACCAACTACTGTCAAAGAACAATGTTGATGTAACTAAGAGATTCGCTGAGTGCGCTATATTTTACATACAGAGATTTAGAAGGAATAAGCAAAATCGTTAATTTAATTTCATCTCAAACATCAACATGTAGGTCTTCTCACCACTGGCATCAGAATAACTCATTGGAGGTGACTCCCTCACCGGTGTCCACGTCGGGTCATTCACGTCTTCCACGTCTGTGTCGGAGGAATCCGAAAGAGTGCGTTCACCGCTTCCCACGGCTTGACCACATGAAATGAGTGCACACACACACACACACACACCAATTTAAAAAAGCATAATTCATAACCGTTTGCATAGCTGTTTTGCAGTAATGAAGCGGGGTCGTCACAAAACCCCACGGCACACTGTTTGGGAACCGCTAGGGGTAGGATAATACATACTGGACTAATACATCAAATACCGTACATAGTTACCATGCATCTACTGTCATAAATACATAGGCTACATCACAAATACACCACGTAAAAAATACATTCATCTCATTTCATCTCATCTCAACACGATCAAAATGAACTATTCTACTACTTACTAGCGGTATCTAGGAATGGAGTACATCTGCTCGGTGCCCTCGGCACCGAGCATTCTTCATCCGACTCCGCCTCCGTGTCGGAGTGTAATCTGAAGGCGTCCGATGCTGCGCGGCTGCTTTCGGCGGCTAGACGACGCGAGACGTCAGACTCGTTGTGCAGGTTTGAGAAAACGAGCGCGCGCCGTTGAGGTTGACCCGAAGGAGGAGGTCGACTTATATGATCCCGCGCATCCTGCCCTCGTTCGTCACTGTCCCGCTGCTGCTGTCTGCGAGCTTCCTGCGGTTGCCTGCGTTGGTTGTCAATGGGCCTGTCCTGTGGTTCTTCTTTGAAGTCACGCTGGACTGGAACAGTCTGACTGGAACCTTCGGTGAGGTTTCTGTCACGCTCCCCTGGTGCAGGCGTCCGTTGGCCTTCACGAGGAACTGCTGTGACGTTTAAGTCTTGCTGGCCTGGAGGAGTTGCTCGTTGCTCGTTGCTCATACAGGGGAGATCAGTCGACATGCCTGCACGGCCAGGGCTCTGTAGCTACGAGAATGGATGACGATACACGATTATTCATTCAATCACCCCCCTCTTTTAACCCATTCATGACAGGAAACCCTTTTGGGGTAGTTGTTGACATGTACAGTATATATAAAAAGCACCTAAGTCTGACGTCAATGTCGGTAGAGGGTTTAGGGTTGATTCTACAGATGTAGTTAAAATCCTAACAGGTTTTATGTAAAACTTCTGTTCAGTGGTTCTTAACCTTTTCCGTGTAAAGGAAATGTATTTGGCCCGCCGACCCCATATCAAAATATGTTGTTCCAGTGACCCCCAGAAGGGTTAAAAAAAAAAAATCACAAAATTGTGAGGTGCGCTCTCTGTATTTATATAGTCACTTTCAGTCTACTACTGAATAGTGACTGCATGGACTAATTTATCTCCAAAAGCACTTGAATGTGAAGGAATATGATTAAGGCTCACATTTCATATCACACACACACCATGATTCACTAGCCCCCCTGAAAAGCTATTTTTTGTTGCTGCTCTTATGACAAGCATGGCGCGATTTAATTCAAGCATGGTGTGATGCCATGCCAATAACATTGTGCAGTAAACCCTGCAATGCCTCCCCGCTCGGCACTCAGCATCAATGGGTTGGATTGGGGGGTTACATAAAACCTGTTAGGATTTCCATGTTAAACCCTGCATTCAACGCTCTGTATCTCAGAAAGGACATTGAGGGGGCCGTTTCTGGTGAAATCAAGGGTTTTCAACGGGCTGTAGCAGGCGGGCTGACACTCGCGGTCGGGGTTCTCCATCGCCGAGCGGGACACCAACAATCGGTCATGACACCACACACAGCAGTATGTCATTGTAACATCCGGTTGCGGATATTCGGCTCTTCAAAGTAAGTGTTACGCACGATAAAACATTGGCAATACGCTATCGAGGGATTAATTAATGCTGGTGTGAATTGGGTTAATAACATGCATGCTGTACCTTATCCATCGTCTTCTCCAGCCTTTTCTTGGCCTGGAAGTCTTTAAGAAGGTTGCAGAGTGTGTTCTTCAGGAAGTCTGCATCGTCCCCACCCTCAATCTCAAAGCTAGAAATTGTTTTCTAGTAGACGACAGGAGAAAAAAGTGAACATATTATAAGTGGAATCACTTCCAAGTTGGCATTCCATTTATTTTTACTTTCACAGATCGGTGAACCAATAGGATCCAGTTGGCTGTTTTTCGCCCGGAAATTTGAATCCGCCCCTCTGTATCATGTTTTACATTTTGGATATAATAGCTCTTTTGCAATGTGAATTACCAGCGAATTCTTAATCCTTTTCCTTGTCTTTGTGGGCCAACTTCTAAAAGCTGCATGCTTTTATTGTGAAAGCAAAGTCCGCTAGATATTAAGGACTGTTTAGGGTGTGTTTTAGCAGGGATTTCGCCTGGAAGGCTCTATGGAAACACTCACTCTTGAACGAAGTTCAATATGAGAAAGTGACGTTCACACAAGCCAGAAATGAACGAGTTCACAATGACATTCATCAGGCAGAAATACAGTACGTTCAGGTCATGTTCAACCAAAATATGAATGCGTTCGTGAATGATCGTTCTTTGAACGCGTTCACCGTTCAGGGAAACCACTGTCCGCCACTGCTTACCATTAGATCAGAGAGGTTGCCAGACTGTGGAGTTTTCTCAGAGTCAGGGTTCTCTCTTGGGTGACTTTCCGTGTTGTACTGGCCCTAAAAAAAAGAACAGGATGACATTACAGTGATATGCCACATCAATGAAGACGTCACTATACGGATTAGATAAAACTGTCAAACCATTAAGAAAATGCTGGCCGGATATAAATTCTTATGAAGAGAACTTCCGCACACCTGGTACAGTTTTATGCAGATGCGTCACCCGCTGGTTCCAGAGCTTTTATTTTAGTGGCATAGGAGCAAACTTCACCACTTTTCAACCTATCTTCATATAACTGGTCCTCACTAATAATCATGAAAATATGGCGCAATTTCTTTCTACTCGGTCTGTGTCTCATAGGAGGGTTGTGGGCGTTCAGAAACCGTCTTCCAGTGACATCATCAACGGGGAATACAAGCTAATAAAAACTGCAGGCTTTCTAGTCCTGAGAAGTTGCAATGCGAAAATGGAAGCCATCGTTCTCACGATAATGAAAATCTAAACATTTTTGTAAAAGAATCTTGTTTAAAAAAGAATCTGCCTAATGATGATGTCACTGGAAGACGGTTTATAAACTGCCCACAGCCCTCCTATATGAGACACAGACTGAGTAGAAAGAAATCGTGCCATTTTATCATGATTATTAGTGAGGACCTATTATATGAAGAGAGGTTGAAAAGTGGTGAAGTGGTCCTTTAATTGAATCCCTTGTTTGAGCCGAATCTGGGTTTGATCACCAGCCGGTTCATATCAAAGACTGTAGCCTACATCATGTCCAGGGGGCATACATCATGTCCAGCCTTGTATATCAAGCTGCCTAACACCACAGAAACAGGAGATATGGTTCCTGCCCCAAGTAAGCCATGGCTCAGCAAGGCTTTCTTACCGGTTCGTTCATGCATCTCTGAGGTCCATGGATGTCTTGTGCCGTTGGTCCTAGACCTGGTCCCTGGTGATCACCTGCTGGCCCCTCTTGCCTTTAAGAAGGAATAAAGTAATAATAATAAACAGTTGACAAATAACGAACAAACAGATTCTGAAGATGAGTTTCATAAAATGATATTGTCTGAGTCGGGTGGGAACTGTTACTTTTCAGGATTCAAATTCAAAAGCAGCAAAAGTAGCAGATCTACAAGCTCAAAATGTGTCGCTACGCACCACGTTTCGAACTTGCAGATCTGCTACATTTGGTGCTTTTGTGCGACGCTGTAGTGTAGTGTGATCAAGTAGGTTAGTAGGGCGTTACTTTATGGATACTCTCTGCTGCCCCATCTGGCGGAGTCAGTGTACAGAAGACCCTGCTGTCATAGTAATAGAAACAACAACAACCACCACCAAGTCAATACAGACTTACATCTCCGTCTCCTCTTCAGCGGCGTCTGAAAAGCTCTTCTTCCTTCTTTTCCCTTCATTCATCCGATGATCCTCAGACAGCCATTGCAGACGACGTCCGAACGGCTCTGGGACGTCCGGCGTTGCTCTGGCACCGTCGGGGAGTCTGTTGGCCATAGGGGGAGCTCTACCGCTGAAGCTAGGCTCACCTGCTGCTGCTGGCCCCTCTTGCCATGGTCCCATTTCCGTAGGCTCGGCAAGCCTCTGCCTGTTGACCACATCTTGGCCCCTCAGATCCTGCCTACCCGCTCCGCTAGCGTCGCCAGGTCTGCTGGGTTCCCCGTCTAGAGACCGCCCCCGCTGTGGGTGAGCGCCAGGGTAGAGCGGTCGATAGGGATTGTCCTCGGAGTAATAAGCCCCGTCTTCACCCTCGCCTCCAGGGTAGGGTCTTTGGTGGGGCTCTGATCTGGGGTTCGAGTAGGGCTCGTCGGGATACCGTCTTTGAGTGTCGATGTCAAAGGGAACCCTTCCATGGGAGAAATCTATGGACGAGCCTCCTGGCTGGTAAGCACGACTGTGAGGGTCACCTTCTGCATATGTTGCCCCTTGCTGGTTGTGACCTGGATAGGCTCTTTTGCGAGACCCCACGGCTTCGCCAGAAGGAGGAACGCGGCCATGCTCGGCTCCCGTAAACCCCCCGAGGCGGTCTTCTCTTCGGCTTTTCTCTGCCGAGGGCTTCCTGTAAAGAGGAGCCTCATTGTGGTAGGTTGGTCCGTGAGTCATCTCCTCCCTAAAATCACGCCTGGTACCACCGCCGGACTCCTGGTGGAAGTTTCTTCTAGACATGTCCTCAGAGTCCATTCCATATTCCCTGTGATAATCGTCACGTCTGTGCAGATGATGCCCCTCGCCGGGATAGGCAGTAGCACCTCTCTCTGCGTCTGCCGACATGTAGCGGTCATTTGTGTGATAGGGCGGCATGTTTGGGTCAGGACGCCCCGAATGGTGGTGGGGGTACTGCCCTGGATGATCTGTAAAGTCTTGTGACTGAGACGACACGCCGGAATCCTGAGATGACGACACGCCGCTAGAATAATCCTGGCCTAGAGATTGTTCAGGGAAAAAAATAAAATGTGTTACACATTCTTATTATGTATAACCCATTGTTGAAATCAAATAAAAGTATCCTTACCTTGAAAATCCAATTGATCCTTTATTTTCTGCCAGGAATATAGAAAAAAGGAGAGCATGAAGTCAAGTCAGTCAGCAGCACTGAACATTATTTGGTCATCTGTCCACATGGTCAAAATGTACAGTTTCACCACTGCTACTAACAGAGACATGGTTATATCATGATGAGAACACACATCCTATCGTTTCAGATAACAGTTAACCAAGTCCACAGCTCATCTGAGCCTCTGAGGTGTCGTAGAGGCGAAAGACAAGTTAAATCAACATGAATTTATTTTACCAGCATTCGTAATCTACTGAATTTCACATGTTAGGCATTAGCAGTGTATTGACTATATATACAGACCGCAGCCATCTTGCCATTGGAGTTTGGAAGCACTCGTTTTCAGTAAAGCAACATCCTGCTGCTTCCTGCATTATGTGCACATTCAAAACAGGTGGTATGCAAGGCTGTTCCAACAAGCTCTTCGTACAGCTGCAATATTAGTGAGTTTAATGTTGTTTAACTTTTTCTCTGCTTTCTACGTTAATAATAATCGTAGCTAAAGCTAAGAGTTCTAAAGGCGCTAACTACGTACATGTTCGTAGACATCATACATCATACATTCCCCCTATTACATAGAAAACAGTTCTGTACCTTCAAGTGTCCAGGAGTGGTCAGGTGCATTTGGTACGATGAATAACCCCTTATGGTTTCATTGCAGACCTGGAGAGGGAAAAGATTAAAACAAAATAAATAATCAGCATTAAAAATAGCCAACCTCTCCATAGCACCCCAAGTCATAATTTTCTGGAGCCGTCGCTGTCCATTTACACTGGCAGCCAAATCTAGCCTGAATCACATCTGTGCCACATCCAAATTGGAATCTGATTAAGTCGAAATGTGTGACAGGTCACATGGGGACCGTACCTATGTTCCCTCAGCCCTATGTTCCCTCAACCAAGTGTAATTATCAATTAATGAATTTAATTATAATTAATTAATTAATTGAACAAAAATAATGAATTAATTAAAATAATAATAATTAATCATATTAATTAATTAAAATAACATTAATAGTAATTAATTAATTAAAATAATTCTAATAATATTTATTCATTAATCAACTTAAGTGCAATAGTGTAATAACTTAATACGTGTAATAGTGTCATAAGTGTAGTTGTGTAATAGTGTAATGGTGTAATAAGTGTAGTAGTGTAATAGTGTAATTAGTGTATAAGAATAATAATAAGAATAAAACTTTATTTGTATAGCACCTTTCATGACATGAAATGCAGCTCAAAGTGCTTTACAGAGCAATGGAGAATAAAAGAAAAGAAAAGCAAGGCATAAACATTAAAAAACAAGAGCAGTAATGCAATACAGTGAGGACATGAATAACAAAAAATAAAAGATAAAAGATCAATTAAAAGCAAGGGTGTAGAAGTGGGTCTTGAGCTGTGCTTTAAAATGTCTACAGAGGCTGCCTGTCGAAGGTACAGTGGGAGTTTGTTCCATGCCGTCGGCCCGTAGAAGCAAAAAGCTGCTTCCCCGTATGTATTAGGGCCGATTCATACTCCTATTTTACCGCTGTTTCGGCGCTGTAGTGCCGAAATGATTTCGGCTCGTCAGAAAATTTCAGTAGCACCGAAGAGCCGACTTTAGGACAGTACCCACCCCCCCGAACCTCAAATGACGTCACATTGTAGGCTCTACAGCGCCGAACCGACTTTTATTCGGCTCTAAAATAGGAGTATGAATCGGCCCTTAGTTGCCATTTTTTTAGGCAAAGCGAGCAGCCCAGCAGTGGATTGGGACATATTTAGGCAGGAAGGTGCGAGACCATTGAGAGCTTTATAAACAAGTAAAATAAAATTTAAATCAATCCTAAAAACAACCGGAAGCCAGTGCAGTGGAGCCAAAACTGGAGTAATATGTTCTCTCATCTTAGTTCTAGTTAAAACTCTGGCTGCTGCATTTTGGACAAGTTGTAATCTGTCAGTTGTTTTCTTAGGCAGTAATCAAGCCGAGAAAAAACAAAAGCCGTGGATTAGCGTTTTTGCATCGTCCAATGACAAATAGGCTCTGATTCGTGCAATATTTCTAAGGTGAAAAAAGGCAATCTTGGTAACATGATTAATGTGTGAATTAAAATTAAATTCAGAATCAATAATGACACCCCAAGTTCTTTACTGTACTGTTACTTTCTACAGTCAGTAGTAGTGTAATAAGTGTAGTAGTGTAATAGTGTAATACGTGTAGTAGTGTAACAGTTTAATAGTCTAATAGTGTAATAAGTGTAGTAGTGTTAATAGTGTAAAATAAATTGAGATACTCAATTTTAATTTAGCATAAACAAATATGTAACTATATGCCAAATTTGGCTCTATTACACCAATTACACCATTTTACACTTTTACCCATTTTACACTTTTTACCATTTTACACTATTACACTTATTACACTATGAATAAGTTGATTAATTAATAATAATTATTAATTATTAATTACACTTGAGGGAATATCGGGCTGAGGGAACATAGGGCTGAGGGAACATAGGGAATGACCCCGTTGGACAAAATTGAAATAATGTTTATTGCAAAAACATGCTTTTTGGGGGAGAAATCCGCTATTTTTGCGATAGCGTATAGCGTACGTGCGCTATAGCGAGACAGGACAATTCCCTCCCAATGAGTAATGTGATCTCTTACATCGCATTACCCACACTGTACATAATTTGTTGTTCAATATATTCAGAACGCGTAAGGTCTAGTGTAATATAATTCACTAAATGAATGAATGTATTAATGAATGAATGAATCTGAATGTTTTATTTCCGTGTCATGCCACAATGTTGGCCCATCCCATATGGGATTATATAGACTACTATGACACATTATACAAAAAGAAAAACTGACATTCACAATACATCCTGTTCATATTACGCCCTGCCTTTATCACATATATATACATATTCCACATCTATCCATAAATGCACCGTGTCTCTGTACGTCTGTAATGCACGCAAGTCGCCCCGCCCACTTCAAATTCGACACACGCGTTCCACACCCCCACAGGGAGGGCAGTGCATGTGGCCCCCGGGCCGCCAGTTTGCCCATGTATGGCTTAGACTAGGGGGTTCTCAACGTTTTTTGCCTGGGTGGGGAGACCCCCGGAAATGCTTTGGCCATGTCTCGCGACCCCCGCCCTTGCCCCCCTTCCCCACCCCCAATACAAACTGACTGCAAAAATAACCTTAATAATAGAGAAAATATATCAGACATAAATTAATACTGAAACCAGATCTATTCATTAAGGAAAGTTTATGCATGTACTATGCATGTACTAATACTATATCCCAGCCATTCAGTTGCAGTATTTTTTTTTTTTATAATTTGGGGACCCCCAAAACAATTTGGCGACCCCCCCGATGGGTCGCGACCCAAGGGTTGAGAACCCCTGGCTTAGAGCAGTGGTTCCCAAACTTTCTTTTTAAATATATATATATATATATATATATCCTACTACCCTAATAGACAGGGGGTACATAAGCACATGGCCGTTTATCTGCCTTTATCCGTGCTCCTTCTCCGTGCAAACCACACTGTTGGCACACATCTCTCCATGCAAAATAAAATCTGCACGCTACAAGAATACATCTGCACTACATTGCATCAACGCAACTGTCATATTTACTGTACAAATATTGTTTTACATCACCACACGATCCCACGGGCCAACTGGAACAACTTTCTGTGACATCATAATCGTCACAAACTCTCCACTAAGGTCTCCACCAGCACAGAGCCCAGCCATCCGAGGCCCCTCCCCCTTTCACTGCTCCTGTGTGTGACCTACTCTCTGACTGCACTGTACTACTGAACTTATTGGACAATGTTGTCTGCCCCAACCCCATGTGAAATGCACTCAGCTGCAGTTCATTCCACAGTTTTTCATTGTATTCCTTTGTCTAAGTGCTCCCCCCCCCCCCAATAAAGTTGTTTTAATTTGATTTATCATGGCCCACCACACAAAGCACATTTGACTATTCATATAGACACTTTATCTGTGTCTATAATAGAGATAATATATCTTAAATTAATACTGAAACCAGATATAATCATTAAGGAAAGTCTATGCATGTACTATGTGTACCATATAAACTCTTAATTTTCATATTCCAGCCATTCAGTTGCAGTTTTTTAATTATTATTATTTGGGGACCCCCCCAAAAAAATTGGCGACCCCCCGAGGGGTCGCAACCCACGGGTTGAGAACCCCTGCCCTAGGGGACACGGGGAGAACATTCAAACTCCACACAGAAAGGCCCTTTTGCCAACCCCGACTCGGGGTATGGGCATAGAGGAGGGAACACACCGACAGCGTCCCCAGCAGGAATCGAACCCAGGACCTTCTAGCTGTGAGGCGACATCACTACCGACTGTGGGAATCGAACCCAGGACCTTCTAGCTGTGAGGCGACAGCACTACCGACTGTGGGAATCGAACCCAGGACCTTCTAGCTGTGAGGCGACATCACTACCAACTGTGGGAATCAAACCCAGGACCTTCTAGCTGTGAGGCGACAGCACTACCGACTGTGGGAATCAAACCCAGGACCTTCTAGCTGTGAGGCGACATCACTACCGACTGTGGGAATCGAACCCAGGACCTTCTAGCTGTGAGGCGACATCACTACCGACTGTGGGAATCGAACCCAGGACCTTCTAGCTGTGGGGCGACAGCACTACCGACTGTGGGAATCAAACCCAGGACCTTCTAGCTGTGAGGCGACAGCACTACCGACAGCGTGCCACCGTGCCCCTCTGTTCCCAAACCTTTTAACCCATGACGCAAAACAGAAATTAGATGTTCGCCTGGAACCCAAACAAGTGAAAATAGGCGATCTACAAGCTCACAACGCGTCGCTTCACGCCCAGTTGTGTCCTTGTAGATCGCCTATTTTCACTGGGCTACTTCTTAAATTAGACTTCATTCATAGAATTTCTTCATCATCATATATACAGTTAATATGTGTGTGTTAGGTTGCGCACAGGTGTTGAAAAACAACCATGCTGTTTTCGTGCTCATAGCCTACCCACACATAGCTCCGTAAGACAGTGGTTGCACCGCTCAAAAAAAAGCTGTTTTTTTCTGGGGGGGGAGGGGCGCGGGAGTTTCAAGCAGACAACTTTAACTTAGGCAATGTATGTACTGTTTCCACGAAGTGCTTTGCACTCGATTCATTCAAAGAAAAGATGATTGCTCGCTGCTAAAATGATGATGCCAATTCCAGTTCCCTAACAGACACCTAACAGACACCTACAACAGACACCCAGGCTACAAGAAACTATCGTGGCCTTTCTTAGCAAACAAATAAGGCCACTGTTGGTCGGGGTGGTGTTGCAGTCTATTGTTGTTATATTACTCGCGTCGCCTCTCTTCTTGATTAAAAATACTCATGGAGATCGGCTTGTTTTGTCAGAACAAATCATATTTATTTCTCCTTCTTATAACATAAACTTTGTATTCAAATAAACAAAAAGAGCCTGTGAGGCGCGGTCAACAAACTTTGAGCTTCCCCGTCTGTCACATTCTCTCCCAGCAGGGAGTCACCTGTCTGTCATTGCGTGCCTAGCACCTACAAATCATTTCCCAAAAGGGGAGGGGAAACCTCCATTCAAGCCATCAAATTCATAGCGCGATTATAGTAATTTAAATGACTACAAAATAAACAATACATATAGCAGGCAATAGATATCAGATTAAATGCAAATTATCATAAATAGAAAATGGCTCTAACATACCAGCCCCGAATTGCTTATTACAAAGCAATTACCAAATATTTACGGAGCCATTCAAAAGAAAACATAGGACGTCTGTCCTCAGCATATAATATGCATAATCAAGTTCATTATTGTTTCTTCTTTGCGTATTCAAGTCCGTAGTTCAAGCGACCAAAGTCTGTACGATCCAAGCGAGTGTGTGTATGAATGTGTGTGTGTATGTGTGCGTTGTTCGGGGGGGGGGGGGGGGCAGACAAGAGTCTAAGGTCCATATCCACTAGTCAGAGGTGCACTTGACCAGAAGAAGGGGCTTAGTAGGCTCAGTCGGCTGCCTCCAAGAGCAGACAGAGCTTGGTGATGGGTCTTTGAATGATGTTGGTCTTGGTTTTTACCAAGACGCTACGGACAAGTCCTTGAGGTCCTGGAAGGGTCTTGACGACTCGTCCCAGGGGCCACGAGTTCCTCGGTGCGTTGTCATCGACGATGACAACCAGATCTCCAGGGTTGAAATTTCTCCTGATTTCATTCCATTTGTGACGTTCCTGCATAAGTGGAACATATTCCCTGGTCCAACGTTTCCAAAACAGGTCGGCGAGGTATTGTACCTGCCTCCATCTCCTCCTTGAATATTGGTCATCTTTGTGAAACAGCCCTGGGGGCATGATTGGGTTTGTTCTCAACTGGAGCAGATTATTTGGTGTGAGGGGTTCCAAATCGTTTGGGTCGTTTGTCACTGTTGTGATGGGCCTATCATTCATCACAGCCTCGACCTCGCACAAGATTGTGTGTAGAGCATCATCGTCCAGGATTTGTTCTTTCAGGACTGAATAGAGAATCTTTTTGACCAGTCGAATTAACCGCTCCCACACTCCACCGTGGTGAGGTCCTGAGGGAGGGTTGAATATCCAGTCAATTCCCTTTTTGAGCAGAGTTTTCTGGATTTTGTCGTTGTTCAGTGGTTTCACGGATTCCTCCAACTCCTTTTGTGCTGCAATGAAATTGGTACCATGATCTGACCTGATGGTTTTCACTGAGCCTCTGCGACAGATGAACCTACGAAGAGCATTAATGCATGCATCTGTATTCAGGTGACTGGCAACTTCCAGATGAACAGCACGGCTTACTAGGCAAGTAAAGATTACTCCCCACCTCTTGACATGAACACGGCCACGTCTCACCTCGATGGGCCCAAAGTAGTCTATACCCACATGGGTGAACGGGGGAAGATCGGGTGTTATGCGGTCTAAGGGGAGATCAGCCATTTTCTGCTCACCGGCTTTGGCCTGTAGTCGTCTGCAGAAAACACAGTTCCTGATGATCTTCCTTGCTGAAGAATTTGCACCGGACAGCCAGTACTTCTGGTGAAGTTTAGAGAGCATGTGCCCTCTTCCAGCATGTCCAACTTGTTGGTGAATGCGGTTCATTATCAATTTAGAGACATGAGAAAGTTTAGGTAGGATCATTGGATGTTTGATCTCAGTTGGCATAGCCATCCTCCTAATCCTTCCTCCCACTCTCAGAATTCCAGAGTCAATGACAGGGTCCAGCTTGTAAATGGAGCTTCCTTTACTGCACCGTTTTCTTCTCTCCAGTGAGGACATTTCCTCCTTGAAATGCTGTCTTTGCTCGTAGCCAATAATGGCGTTTTCAGCATTTTCCAAGTCCTCCATTGAAAGTGCATGGGTTGAAGCCATTTTCAACCGAAGCATCTGGTCCTTCAGTGACTTTACTTTGTGACTTGACCTGAGTGAGTAAGTCTCTTTCCTCTTCTGAGTCATCTCCAGAAGAAGTTTCTTTATTTTCATCATCCAGGCTACAGCTCTCTTCAGGCTGTGCCATGACGAGTAGTACTCAATGAGCTTGCTTGTTGGAGTTTTGTCTGTCGTATTGGTGACAATACTGGAAACAATTGCTTCTTTCCTAACTTCAGGGTCCTCTGAGAGGACGGATCCAAACTCTGGAGTCCTTGGCCATTGTGCCTCAGATTTTCCTAGGAACTCTGGTCCTTGAAGCCATGTTTCAGAGCTGAGGAAGGAGTCAATGTTCAGTCCTCGCGATGCATCATCAGCGGGATTTTGTTTGGTGTCGACAAACCTCCACTGGCTAACTTCTGACAGGTTATGGATCGCTGCAATCCGGTTGGTCACAAAGGTGTGGAACCTCCTGGTCTTGTTTCGCAGATATTTCAACACAGACTGGCTGTCAGTCCAGAAGATGGATGGCTGGAGCTCTATTTGGAGCTCTGATCGAAGCATTTTGTCCATCCTTGCAGCCAGTGTCGCCGCAGTGAGTTCCAATCTGGGAATCGTTATCACTTTAAGAGGAGTGACTCTTGATTTCCCCATCACAAAGGCGATGTGAACTTCATCTTTGCTATTTGTGAGCCTCAGGTAACTTGCAGTTCCATAACCTTGTTCGCTTGCATCACTAAAGTGGTGCAATACTGCAGTTTCAACTTGACCAAAGTTTTTTGGTTTCACACATCTGTCCATTCGAAACCTGGACAGCTGGTCTAGATCTTTGAGCCATTGCTGCCATGGTTTTGACAGTTCCACTGGAACAACCTCATCCCATCCATATTTGTCCTTACAGAGCTGCTGAAGGATTTGCTTCGCCTTCAAGATGAACGGCGCAAGGAGACCAAGGGGATCATACACTGAGCTGGTAGTAGAGAGAATTGACCTTCTGGTAAGGGTGCTGTTGTTAACGGCAACACGAAAACTGAATATGTCACTCTCAATGTCCCAGTACAGACCGAGGGCTCTTTCATTAGGCAGCTTCTCCCTGTCAAGATCCAAATTCTTGATTTGTTTTGCCTTGTCATCGTTAGGGATAGATGCCAGAACCTCTCGACTATTACTAACCCACTTGGTCAATTTGAATCCACCTAGAGAGCAGATTTGTCTCAGGTCTTTAACGAGCTGTATAGCGCGTTTCTCCGTCGCTACAGATTTGAGACAGTCATCGACGTAGAAATTTGATTTGACTGTGTCAGCTATTTCTGGATCGAATTTCTCACGGTTGTCATCTGCAGTCTTTTGCAAAGCAAAGTTGGCACAGGTCGGAGAAGATACAGCGCCGAAGAGATGAACTCTCATTCTGTACTCCTCCAAACTTTTGCTGGTGTCGCCATCTGGCCACCACAGAAATCTGAGCAGGTTTACATTCTCTTCGTTAACACGCACTTGGTGGAACATGCCCTCAATATCTGCCATAACAGCGATGGGTTCCTGCCGGAACCTGAGCAGAACACCAATGAGCGAGTTGGCTAGATCGGGGCCCTGAAGGAGTACCTTGTTGAGTGATGTACCTTTATAGGATGATGCACAGTCGAAGACCACACGGATAGTTTTCTTGCGTTTATGGTAGACACCATGGTGTGGTATGTACCACAGTTTGCCATTCTCCTGGTGTAGCTCTTCTGGTGGTACCTTTTCCGCATATCCTTTCCTGATGATGTCACTCATGAACTCTTTATACTCGGCTGCATAGACCTCATCCCTTTTGAGGTACAATGCTCGTTGTTCAGCCATTTGGTAGTTGTTCGGCATGATGGTATTCTGATCATGAAGTGGCAAAGGTAAGTGGTAGTGACCGTCTTTGAGTGTAACAGAACTGGATGCAATCTGTGTGAACTTTCTGTCATCAACCGACATCTCTCTTTTCTCATCATACTCCTTCTCTGGGAAGTCATGAGTATATTGTTCTTTGAGGAGGTTCTCAATGTGAATAATTGAGATGCGATTTACTAAGGCCATAGGTTTCTCATCCACAGCAGTGGAAGCATGAAGTGGTCCGTTCACCACCCATCCTAACAATGTCTTCACTGCGTAGGGGCCGTTCTTCTGACTGTTGATGATTTTCCATGGCTCCATAGCCTTTGGAGTATTCACTCCAATGAGAAGCTCCACATCAGCATCAATTTCTCTGACCTTGATCTCCTGCAGATAAAGCCATTTATCAAGATCCGTCTGGGCAAGTATGTTTCTTTTTGTAACAGGTATCTTGTCTTGGGTGTACAGCTTGGGCAATGTTAGGTATGTACCCCCTTCCATATTGCTTACTTCTAGACCGGTCAGCTCGAAGCTTTTCACAGTTTTCTCTGTTCCCATAGTCTGCAGGAGAACTTCAGTTCTGCGTCCTTTAGCATTAAGCTGCCTCATGAGCTTCTCTGTACAGAATGTATCTGTACTACCTGGGTCCAGGAAGGCGTAGGTGAGTACGCTCCTATTTCCACTGCAAAGTTTCACGTGAACTGGCACTATAGGAAGTATGCAGTCTTTACCAGCCCCGGTTCTTTCACCCTCTTCAAGTGACACCAGAGCGATGGTGACAGACGATGTTTCCTCCTGCCTCACATGCTGTTCTGCTCTATTAGATTTGGCCATCTCTGGTTTGGCTCTGTGCAGAATAGTAGGGTGTTTGCCATCACAAATCTGACAGGTCATTCTTCGTCTACAATTACGACCCAAATGTCCTACTCTTATGCATCCGAAGCATAGGCCCTTTTCTCTGAAAAACTGAACCTTAGTTTCATGCTCCTGTGCATTCAGTTTCTGACATTCAGATAAAGGATGCTTGCCTGTACAGTAGAGACATGAGGAGTCGTATCCACCAGACAGCGTGTTGCTTTTGCTGGGTGACTTTTCAGCTTTGTTGTCAGGCACTGCCACTGTAGTAGCAAAACTACTCCCCCTGCCTGTAGATCTGCTAGATTTAGATTCCACAGCAGTTCTGGGTCTTGAAGTCTTCACATTGGCAGGTGAGTCATCAATGTCACCGTAAAGCGGGTTTTGCAGTATACTAGCCTGATTCTCCATAAATATAACCAAGTTGGTCAATCTGGCTCTCCTATGAGTCCGTTCCAAAATGTCACAAGCTGTTGCTCTCCATTTTTCCCTTAATTTATAGGGCAGCTTGGACACAATCAGTTTCTGGTTAGAGTTCTTATCCAGCTCCTCTATATCCTCCAAATCTCTCATTGCATTACAGCAGCCTCTCAGATAAAGTGCATAATAGTGCAATGCATCTCCATCCTCTGATTTAATAGAGTTCCAATTCAGAGCTTTTTCCATATAGGCACTTGCAATCTTCATGTCATCACCAAAATGCTTCTTTAACAGGGTTTTGGCCTGAATGTAGCCTTCGTTAGCATTCATGTGAAGACAGCTCCTAACCAATTCTTTGCAAGGCCCTGAGGTATATTGTTGTTCCAAGTAATATAGCCTATCTTGGCGGCTTTTTGTTTTTTCCTCAATACAATGTTCAAATGACCTCATAAATGCCTGGTAATTTAGAGGGTTGCCATTAAAAACTGGGATTTCTATAGAGGGAAGTGATGTCATTTTTTGCTGAACAATCAGTAAATCAGCAATCTCATTTTGCCTCTGTATTACAGTCAAGAAGTTGTCATTGTTTGACACTCCAGTTCCTGTCCCAAATTTCATTGGTTGCTGCTGTTGGGTCCTGTGAATTGATACTGGTGGTGCTGGTGCTGGTGGCCGCCCTGGGCCACGGTTTGACATTCCTTGAAATGTTGTTTTTTGTCTGGCTCCAAGTGAATAAGTCAGGTTTGGATTGACTGGAAATGGCTCAGCTGGGTCAACTGTTGCATTTGCGTTTTTGGTTTTACTTTCATAATAATCATTCATGGCATCATGTGATTTTGACTGTGGCATTTGTGGTTGTGATTTAAGATGTGGCATTTGTGGTTGTGATTTAAGCACTGATGGTGGTTGTGAACTGCTTTCATAATCCGCCAGGACCATTAATCTAGCGTCCGATTCAGCCAGGCTGATATCCAGTTCCATTTCTTCCAGTCTGGCTCGTATTTTAGTCTGCTCAATAGCTTGCTGCTGGTCCATGTTAACCTGTTCCATTTCTAGAGCCTGCTTTGCCTTTAATTTTGATGCCCTTACAAGGAGTGCAGCCTTATCTGTCTCAGCCCTGAGTCGGGCTGACTTGACTGACGAAGTGGTAGATTTAGTTGATTTTGCTTTTGATCGTTTTGACTCATTTGACACATTTGAGGCACTGTCGTGGGGTTCCACACTCATTTGTTGGTTTTGTTCATTTACCCACGTGTCAACTTCATCCAAGAACTCGTGAAACACAGTTAGTTTTGGTTCATACCATGTATCATTATCATCCTTCTTTGTCTCGTGAGACAGGAGATTTTGAACCAACCCATGATAGTAAACGAATTCATCCAGTGACATTTTAAATGAGGCAACATCATTATTAACCTCTTTCACATTTCCACCCGGTACCAGCAAAGTTTGAACCTCTCTCATTTTACGAGTGCAAACACCAAGTTTCCCTCTGCGCGTTCCACATAGTGATTTAACATCATCCTCCGCCGCGGCGGGGTCAACCTCCTCCATATTGTTAAATCAGTAACGTTCTCCACACACAGTTTGAATTTGATCAAAGACTTTATTTGATAACCTCCCTTTGATTTGATTTCTCAGTTATGCAAAGCATTGCTTCATTTCATTTTGCTTTTCATTTAGTTTCATTTCAAAGCATCCATTTTATTATTTCCCAAAATCAGCGCAGCATTTATTTTTCGTTCCAATTAATTTCAGCGCATCCATTTCCCAACAGCGCATCAGCGCGCAACATTTGCTTTTCGTTTAATTCACTCCAATAAAGCAACAGCGCATCGGCGCGACATTTCATTCATAATTTGAGCAGCAGCTCCTTTGTTTTTATAGCCTTGGGCTAGGCTACTACTCACGGCCCGTTGGGGAAACAACTTCAAGTCCAAGGTGAGGTTGTCGTCAATGTCGCCGTTTCCAAGCCGCTTGTAGTTGTGAAATGTTGCCGTCCTTTACTACCGCACCATGCGGAGTTTGTTGACTAATATCGTGGCCTTTCTTAGCAAACAAATAAGGCCACTGTTGGTCGGGGTGGTGTTGCAGTCTATTGTTGTTATATTACTCGCGTCGCCTCTCTTCTTGATTCAAAATACTCATGGAGATCGGCTTGTTTTGTCAGAACAAATCATATTTATTTCTCCTTCTTATAACATAAACTTTGTATTCAAATAAACCAAAAGAGCCTGTGAGGCGCGGTCAACAAACTTTGAGCTTCCCCGTCTGTCACATTCTCTCCCAGCAGGGAGTCACCTGTCTGTCATTGCGTGCCTAGCACCTACAAATCATTTCCCAAAAGGGGAGGGGAAACCTCCATTCAAGCCATCAAATTCATAGCGCGATTATAGTAATTTAAATGACCACAAAATAAACAATACATATAGCAGGCAATAGATATCAGATTAAATGCAAATTATCATAAATAGAAAATGGCTCTAACAGAAACAGTCCAAGAGAAGTGAAAACAACAACATTCCTGCCTGCAGGCTCCCAAAGCAAACATCAAGTAAATGATATAAACATAACCTGTTGACCAAAGTGCTGCAAAAAGTGCTCAAAAGTAAATGATATAAACGCAGAACATGCACCCAAAAAAAGACAAAATAAGGGACATATGCAATAGAAAATATAGCAATTCACTGTTGTTGCACAATACCACACTTATTTATTTGAGCGGAAGATTTAAGGCGAGCACGATGGAGGCACTATAAAAGGTGCAGGGTTTTTGTTTTTCTTCCCGAAATAACGGCGGACAATTGCAAAACGAAAAATAAAAAGGCATCGCAGCAGACAGCATTTGCATGCAGAGAGAACAACACACAGTACTGCACATGCATGGTAACCTCGCCTCGCCAGGCTTTCCACCACCTCGGAGGAAAACATGCATGGTAGCCAACGTTTCCATCATGGATGTTACTTGAAGAACCGCATGTGTGTGTGAATGTGTGTGTGTGTGTGTGTGTGTGTGCATTTTGTGTTTTTTCTGCTCACCTCGCATTGGATTAAATCGGCCGTATTAGTGTCCACTTCATACGGTCTTCCTCCACCCAGAGCCTCCATTGTTGTTGCTCTCCGTGTGCTTGTTGTTGTTTACAATGTAAATATTAAAGATCCAACCCGTATCTCACTTTTAAACACGATGAACCCGAGCCTCCATTCCGGTGTTGCCAGATTGTGCGAGGGACAGTCGAGAAACAAGCAACCACGTCTATGAAAACAATTAAGACCAAAAGAAGCAAGCATTTGATTGATTCATTTGAACAGTTTGATTGAACAGTTTGCAGAATTGCGGTACACGTCTGTAGGTGCCCATAGAGGCTATTTGATAAGATGCTTTGTGAGCTTGTAGATCTACAATTTTTAACAACAAAAAATATCTTGACATTTTGGGGGAAAAAAGTGGAATTTTCTATAAACATTTTTAACAACACAAATCTTGTATTAGGGTTCCTGGCATAACATGTTTTCAGACGGGGGTCCACAGACAAATATATATTAATTTGGGGGTCCTTGACTTGAAAATGTAACCCTAGTTTAAACAACATTAGGTACAAAATATTTACAAGCAACTTCACTGATAAAAACAAGCCCAACGTGGCTTATAATTAGCGGACATGGCAACCCTGCATTCCTCCTTCTTCTTGAATCTTCATGTGACTTCCTGCAGACTTGATGCCTTTTCGGCACATTGCTGCCTCCCACCGGCCGGGAGCAGGCCTATACCTCCATTGTGGTTATCTTCTCAACCAGTGGTTCTTGAGGCGGTTCCAGGTGGTCCCCAGCTAAATGATGGAGAAAGCAAATGGACCCTCATAGATCTTTAGCTCTCTCAAGAGTAGTAGAGCAGGTCGTCCAATGTTCCCTGGGTCGGCGGTTCGAATCCCGGCTCCTCCTGTCCACATGTGTCCTTGGGCAAGACACTGAACCCTGCATTGCCTCCAATGAGTTGGTCGGTGTGAGCTCTCCACCATTGGTGTGTGAATGAACCATTGTAAAGTGCTTTGAGTACTTGGAAAAGCGCTATAAAAATGCAATTTATTATACAAATTATGCAATTCATTAAATTATTGTTAAACATCTGCATTACAAGAAGTCTAGACAATTAGGCCTATTCACCTTTTTCCTTGGCTGTGTGTGCACCAGTTCCTGTCCTCATTATCCTTGCCAATATTCAAGAAACATCTGAAGAAATATCTTATTTATTCCTCTGTAGATTACATTATTTACTTTGATGTTATATTTTCTTTTGTGTTTGTTGTTGTATTGTTTATTTACCTTTTCTGTGCAGTCTGTGTTTTTATTTCTTTACTGCACAGCTGCCCCCCTTCGCCAACTTGTAGACTTTTGTATTGTTCTTAATTCACTTTTAATCTGTTTAAATCAATGACCTCTTCCATACAGGAAAGGATTCCAAATAAGCCAGCTGGCTTCTTCCCCTTCCTTGCATTGTATTTTTGTTCTTATGATATGTTATTGTCTATTTGTTGTACTACTATACGTGCTAAATAAATAAACCTAAACCTAAACCTGTTATCTCTCCTAATGGTACCACATCAATACCGCATGGTCATGGATGGAATTGTGGACAATATCATATCCAACGACAACAAGATATCCTGGGTGAGGGCCTGAGAGGCTAAATGTCATCAAAATGGCGGTCCGTGGCTCAAATGAGGAAAAAATAATGGGCCTTTATTTTACAATCTTTTTCATTCGGAGACTCCTGAGTTTAATATTGCTTAATTGTGACCGTCACTGCTGCATATGCATCCTCTTTATTCTGCATACCGTGCACGCACGCACGCACACACACACACACACAGTTTGTTTGTTTCAAAATATAGGCACCAGAAATATATTTAAAATTTATGGAAAGAAAGTAGGCTATATTATATTATATTGGTATCTGTGTTTAACAAGGCCTAAGAGCCTAAAACCCTGCTGTTCACAATACAAGCCTATTTTAAAATATCTTTCTGGTTGCTTTGGGGTGTAGGGTTCCTACCTGTAGACACTGGGGACATAATTTTTAGGCCACACCCCATTTGCGCGCACACACTCACGCAGCAGCATAGTATTGTACAGTACAGTCTGCAACAGTACAGTACAGTCTGCTAGGGTACAGTACAGCACAGCACAGTACAGTAAGTAGTCTGCTATGGTACAGTACAGTACAGCACAGTACAGTATGTTACAGTACAGTACGTCACAATACAGTACAGTATGTAACAATACAGTACAGTAGGGTACAGTACAGTATGGTACAGAACACTGGCCACCTAGATGGCGTGGCTCGGCGCTAGAGTGAGGCCTGCCGAAAGCCGGTCTTACATGTGCGCGGTGGATGCAGCTTCAATACATCATCAGTATCGCCTTGATCCCGCCTCTAGCGGCCACTGATTGGTTTGAAATCCACTGGTTCGGGGTACATCGTCTCTGCTCGAGTTCCATGAGTTGTTTTCATTGATTAATTTGCCGTTTTTAATACGTTTTAAGACACACAGGGTTTCCACCGGGCAGAATGGGATAGGTGACGTGTTCGGATGATGTCACCGGAAAAAGATCAGTCGCACTGACTTGCTAAGGCTTCTGGGAAATTGAGGCTCCATGCATTCTTATTGCAATGGCGACGCAATACAGGAGCGTTCGTCTTTCGATCTTTGTTGTTGATCGGCAATTTGGATTATTTTTCAACACAACAAACGATCACACCATTTTAAGGCTTTTCATTGACTTTTACTCAAGTACATTTTGAATAACGTACTTTCACTTGTAACAAAGTATTCCTACATTGCAGTATTGATACTTTTACTTAAGCAAAACAATTTAGTACTTTTTTCACACCACTGACCATTTTATTCAGCATCAGCGTAGTTTTGCCTTGAGTGATACAGCGTGAAACACCTCCCCGTGTGTAAGGGGACACAACAGGTTTTGCATATGTACCTCGTCTCGCCTCGCTTGGACTTCCTGGTACAAACCCTGCACCGCTTACATGGATTCTGCTTTTTGGGGGCGGGTGGGATCAGAACGAGTTCGTGGGCTGCAAAGTTGCCATCCAGCCTGCACTGAGGGTCCGTGCGTGGTGCCCTCGGTCTGGGTGCAGGTGGAAGGTCATATAGCGGACCCGACAGGCCCGCCCATTGATGTATGACACTTCGCAGAAATGTGAGTTGGCATTTACACTTTCCCTGTGGGTTTTTAACTTTGTAAAGGATAAACGCATTGTACAAACAGATTTCAAACATGTAGACTATAAATTTCTTGTACCACTTGGCTGTCTTCCTGATAAACGGGTAGTACACAATGTGTTGGTCCATTCTATCGACACCGTTCATTGATTTGTTGTATTCTACAACGCAAACAGGCTTGTGTCTTGGCACCTTTTCCTTCCAGCCTCTCTGCCATACCAGAACTTCTTGCATCTCGTCCTGGTGGAACGTTGAAACCATTTTCACTATGCCATGGTCCTGCCAGGCCAAGACCATCACTCTGTCATTGTGACGCATTATTGTTTGCCCATTTCTCAGATCAGAGTTTTTTACTTGTTTAAGGTCTACTGGTTCACCTCGGTTTTTTCTTAGTGTACCACAGACATGGGTTTTCAGATCAAGTAGATTTGTACACAGTGCTACAGAATTGTAAAAGTTATCCATGAACAATCTATAGCCATAACCTACTAGGCGATCAAGAAGGAAGAGAATTGTTTCACCCAGGGGAGTAGCATCTCCACAGTAGGGCTTCATGTTGAAACAATACCCTGTCTCAGAATCACACAAAATATAAGATTTTATGCCTAATCTGATAGGTTTCTGAGGATTGTACACTTTAAAACTTAAACGCCCACGCCAAAGAAGCGTACCTTCATCAATGCAAATGTTAGTGTTTGGTTGAAACATTTCACGGAATCTGCAGAGTAAATAATCTAAAACCGGGCGGATCTTGTACAGCCTGTCAGTACCATTGTCTAATGTGAAATCACTGAACTGGAGAAATCTCCATATAAGTTCAAACCTGTTGCGAGTCATGGTCTTGTTGAAGTAGGGGCTAGCTAATAATTCATCTCTAGACCAGTACATATTCATCGTAGGCTTATGAATGATACCAGTGAGAAAAAGGAGCCCTAGGAAGTGTTTTAGTTCATGAACTGTGACAGGTTTCCATTGGTGACATGATGAATATGGTGCTCTGCCTAATGTTACCGTTTTAGTGAACCTCTTTGCATAGTTGTTAGTCTGATCAACCATATACTGGAGCAGCTCATCGGTCAGGAATAGCTCAAGAAAGTCAACTGGTGCGTCTGAATCAAGAGCAGCAGCACCGTTGATAAGTCCAGGCTTTGCAGTGAAAGGAATGTCCTCTGGCTGCCAGTTGGTTTTAGACCACTCAGGATCTGCATTTGGACCACTTCCGCCAGGCTCGTCACCACACTCGCGCTCTGCAGCTGTGCTATGTTCACCTACATCAACGTTGTCCGCTTCGCATTGTTGCTCTGTTGGACCTAAAAGTATAGAAATACATTATTACCATAAAATACATTTTTGTTCTGGGTTTTAGTTTTGTAAATTATACAAGCATTGAACAGAACTCCAACAGATATACGTAGGATACAACTGCATTTGTCCACTTGTTTGACAAGCGGATAGCACACCTGTTTTGGTCCACTACATCTTCTCCATTCATTGTGTTCTTACCTGTATTTTCACTGCCAACAGATGGTAATCTAGATTTTGGCCGTGGCTCCTCTGTGTCTGTGTCTGAAATCACAGAAATGTTAAGGTAGTTTTGGTAAATATGATGTACACGAAATCAAATCAATTCACAATTGAGACATTTAGCAGAAGCTCATATCCAAAGTAACTGACAATGACCATACATCACATGCAGAGATACATAGTACCGATGCATCTACTGTCATAGGCAACATCGTCATCAATTATATCACATGCATAGATAGATACATATCTCGGTCTGTCTGTGTGTAATGCACATAACTCGAGAACCGTTCGCCCCAGAAAATTCAAATTCAACACACAGCACCACCGGGAGTGCAGTTTCAGGTGTGGAGTCGGTCGGACCCACGGTTGTCCAGAACGGCCCCAAAAAGGCCTCTGTCCGGATAGTTCCCGTTGGGCACTGGCCTACAGTGCCCCGCTGTAGAGACTCCAACGCATAATATCTGGGTGGACAACGCAACAAATCGACAAAGCAATAAATGTACGACAAAGAGTGGCCCTGGTCCATTTTGGTTTCATGTTTCGCTCTCAAGGGTGAACACATTCAGACCGTACGACGTGTGAAACCACCATAACTAATCCAACCGACTGATCCAGTGGACGTGTACACACGTCTCCTTCTGCACCATACTCCTTGCTGGTTGCACATGCGCGCTGCCGTTCACTTCCTTCTTGCTCTGAGTGATTTTGACCAGATGGCTATACTACGGTCTTCATTTCTGACTTCAACATGCCTCTCGTTTAAAATATTAACGCTTCTAGAGAGATGTGATAGTAATCATAGTGAGGTAACCAAGCAACATTATAGAGCGTTGCTGTCCCGCCCCCTTTCATGATGGCCCAGGAAATAGTTCCCAATGCATTTTTCCCATGAACATTTCAAAACCTATTTATTTAAAGACCTTATAAGCGTCGTACAAAGCCAACTCTTGTCGTGACAAATCATGACAACAAACACAATATTTTGGACCAAACAAATAATTACAAAGAAGAAAAACAACAACAAAAGTGTTGTAACCTGCCGTTTTCTTCTTCTTTATAATTATTTGTTCAGCCGAAAAATGTTGTTTGTTGTCATGATTTGTCACGACAAGAGTTGGCTTTGGCCGCGGCGTAAACGTCTTTAAATAAATACTTTCTGAAAAGTCTATTTCTCCCGGCTTTTGTACAGAACGGGTGGGCTTTCAGACTAAAAGCTGCCATATCTGCCCGGCACCCCGAGCTCCTATTTTGAACGAAATCCCGGCACTGATTAAGTATTGTCAAACATCTGCATGACTTAATTTACACAATCAGAGAATGTAGAATAATTGTTATGTTGATCAACGTTTGCCAAAAGCGACAGAAAAATATTCTTTAGTTTTGGGCTGAGAGGCTAAATCTAATGGTGGTCCGTAGCTCAAATGGGTCTGAGAGGCTAAATGTCATCAAATGGTAGTCCGTGGCTCAAATGGGTCTGAGAGGCTAAATGTCATCAAATGGTAGTCTGTGGCTCAGATGGGTCTGAGAGGCTAAATGTCATCAAATGGTGGTCCGTGGCTCAAATGCCGAATAATATAAATACAGTAATTGGCCTTGATATGAAAATGGTTGAAAACCAGTGCTCTATAGCATCACAGAGCAGTGGTCAAACATGTTGGTGTCAGGACCTATATAACAGTGGTTCCCAAACTATTTAATGTCAAGGACCCCCACATTCACACTTATTAGCCCGCGGACGCCCATTTGAAAAGCTATGCCAGGGACCCCCATAAGTTGGTGTCAAACATGTTGGTGTGTTTCAGTGAGTACTCAAATGCTTTACTTAAGTAAAAGTACCAATACTGCAATGTAGAACTACTCAGTTGGGGGGGGGGGGGGGGGTTAGCTTTGTAAATGAACAAACAAACAGATCTCCAACAGATATAGGATACAAATGTATTTGTCCACTTGTTTGACAAGCAGGTAGTACACCCGTTTTGGTCCACTTTCAATTCCATTCATTGACTTGTTTTGTTCTTACCTGTATTTTCACTGCCTACAGACGGTAATCTAGACGTTGGCCGTGGCGCTTCTGTGTCCGAGTCTGAAATCACAGAAATGTTATGGTAGTTTTGGTAAATATGATGTACATGAAATCAAATCAATTCACAATTGAGACATTTAGCTCTTATCCTTACTAAGAGTTAAGAGTTACTTACAATGAGCACACATGTAATACATCACATGCAGAGATAACATTGTCATCATCAAATACATCACATCTATGAATGCACCAAGTCTCTGTCTGTCTGTCTGTAATCCACGTAACTCGAGAACCTTTCGCCCCAAATGACTTCAACTTCGACACAGACATTCCACACCACCATGGGGTGTGCAGTGCATTTCCAACTTGCATCGTTCCAAGAAGGCCAGTGCCCCACGGGCACCGCTCTAGTACAGTATGAATACGGGTACATTAGTTTAATTTCATCTCAAACATCAACATGTAGGTCTTCTCACCACTGGCATCAGAAGAACTCATTGGACGCGACTCCCTCACCGGTGTCCACGTTGGATCATCCACGTCTGTGTCGGAGGAATCCGAAAGAGTGCGTTCACCGCTTCCCACGGCTTGACCACATGAAACACACACACACACACACACACACACACACACACACACACACACACGTTTGCATAGCTGTTTTGCAGTAATGAAGCGGGGTTGTCATAAATACAGAGATACCGTACAATGCGTACATAGTTACCATGCATCTACTGTCATAAACACATAGGCTACATCACACATACAATACGTAAAAAAAGACATTCATCTCATCACGCCTGTTCATGACGTCATCATTTTTATAATTAATAATAAATTATTATTATTATAAATGTATTTATTTATTTTTTGTCAGTGTGTGTTATCGGACTTCAAAGCATGAACAGCATACAGCAAAGCCAAGTAGAAAAATACACAAAAGCAGCTTGATTAAAGAATTATTTTACTTCGTCTGGAAATTACTGGTATAACAGCATAGGCTATACAATGCAACGTGGCATGACAGGTCGAGTACCTGCAGTGATTATTACCTGCTGACAACTAGTGGTAAGGGAACGTACAGGATGAGGCTGAATAATTATTGACAAGGCTGATTGGAAGGCTGTGATGCAATGCAATATTACTACTACTACTACTACTACTACTACTACTACTACTACTACAAAATAATAATAATAATAAATGGGTTTTTTGGGGGGAGGCCCCTGGAAGCTCGAGGCCTGTTTCAATTGAAACGATTGAAGCATACTGTATGTAAGGCCGCCACTGGCTGCTACTTACTAGCGGTATCTAGGAATGGAGTACATCTGCTCGGTGCCCTCGGCGCCCTCATCGGTTTCCATTCTTCATCCGACTCCGCCTCCGTGTCGTAGTGTAATCTGAAGGCGTCCGATGCTGCGCGGCTGCTTTCGGCGGCTAGACGACGCGAGACGTCAGACAGAGGAGGGTGGCGACACCCGCCGTGGCTTCCATCATCGCGCGCATCCTGCCCTCGCTCGTCGCTGTCCCGCTGCTGCCGTCTGCGAGCTTCCTGCGGCGGCCTTTGTTGGTTGTCAACGCGCCTGTCTTGTGGTTCTTCTTTGAAGTCACGCTGGGCTGGTGCAGGCGTCCGTTGGCCTTCTCGAGGACCTGCTGTGACGTTTAAGTCTCGCTGGCCTGGAGGAGTTGCTCGTTGGTCGTTGCTCATACAGGGGAGATCAGTCGACGTGCCTGCACGGCCTGGGCTCTGTGGCTACGAGAATGGATGACCATACATGAATATTCATTAAATCCCACCCCTCCTCTTTTAACCCATTCATGACGGGGAAACCCTTTTGGGGTAGTTGTTGCCATGTACAGTATATAGCAATTTTCCACCACTTCAGAAAGTACATCCCCACGTGGAGATGTTGTAATAAGTTGACCCGACAGTGTCCGCCCTGAAACTGGGAGGTCACCCGTCATGTTTCTGATTGGCTGATCACCCCATAGCGATGATTTGATTGGCTGAGCACGGAATGGGATGTCTGACGATACAAAGAGCGCCCCTCACTTCACACAATTCCTGGTTTTTATACAGGTTTAATGTTTGTTTTTAGTTCAATGTTCGTTTTAAGAACGCTATTGACAATGAAGGGAAAATGTACGTCATATTGTCCCTTATTACGTCATATTGTCTCTTTATGGTTAATGCCATGTAATGTCTGTGTTGACACTGTTTTACATCACCATTACATCACCTAATCAACATGAGTTAGACTTTAATATATGAGCGCCCCTCACTTCACACGGGTGTTATTTTTTAAACTCAAATCTATGCTTCTGGGGGTCACGGGAACAAAATATTTCGATATGGGACCGTCGGCCTTGCAAATACATTTCCTTTACACGAAAAAGTTTAAGAATCACTGATTTATATAGCAACAGAAGTTTTACATGAAACCTGTTAGAATGGGTCTCAGGTCTTAATAAGTAGCGTTGAAGAACCATGGGGCTCATAGGGCAGGAGCCTATATCCTGTTTCTGTAGCCATGAGGCCCATAGGGGCAGGAGCCTATTTCCTGTTTCTGTAGCCATGAGGCCCATAGGGCAGGAGCCTATATCCTGTTTCTGTAACCATGAGGCCCATAGGGGCAGGAGCCTATCTCCTGTTTCTGTAGCCATGGGGCCCATAGGACAGGAGCCCATCTCCTGTTTCTGTAGCCATGAGGCCCATAGGGGCAGGAGCCTATCTCCTGTGTCTGTAGCCATGGGGCCCATAGGGCAGGAGCCTATCTCCTGTTTCTGTAGCCATGAGGCCCATAGGGGCAGGAGCCTATCTCCTGTGTCTGTAGCCATGGGGCCCATAGGGCAGGAGCCTATCTCCTGTTTCTGTAGCCATGAGGCCCATAGGGGCAGGAGCCTATCTCCTGTGTCTGTAGCCATGAGGCCCATAGGGCAGGAGCCTATCTCCTGTTTCTGTAGCCATGAGGCCCATAGGGGCAGGAGCCTATCTCCTGTGTCTGTAGCCATGAGGCCCATAGGGGCAGGAGCCTATCTCCTGTTTCTGTAGCGTGAGGCAGCTTGAGCGTGAGTAAACATCCTGGACATGATGCTAGTATGTCGCACAATCCAACCCTTGATGCCGAGTGTCAAGCAGGGAGGCATTGGGCCGGGAATTGAACCCCGACCTCCCAGTCTCAGGGCGGACACTCTAACCACAAGGACACTGAGCCACTGAGCAACTCGGGTCTTAATAGGTTATGGAAATGCATGGTGTACCTTCTCCATTGTCCTTTTCTTGGCTTGGAAGTCTTTAAGAAGGTTGCAGAGTGCGTTCTTCAGGAAGTCTGCATCGTCCACACCCTCAATCTCCAAGCTAGAAATAGTTTTCTAGTAGACGACAGGGGGAAAAAGCACAACATGACGTAACGATATCATCCTGATGACTACAAAACAATGACTACACGTTACAACATGACGTGACGATATCATCCTGATGACTACAAAACAATGACTACAAGTTACAACATGACGTAACGATATCATCCTGATGACTACAAAACAATGACTACAAGTTACAACATCACGTAACGATATCATCCTGATGACTACAAAACAATGACTACAAGTTACAACATGACGTAACGATATCATCCTGATGACTACAAAACAATGACTACACGTTACAACATGACGTAACGATATCATCCTGATGACTACAAAACAATGACTACACGTTACAACATGACGTAACGATATCATCCTGATGACTACAAAACAATGACTACAAGTTACAACATGACGTAACGATATCACCCGCTCCCAACCCGGATCATAAACCCGAAAAGGAATGCCGCCCAGGCTACGCCCCTCTAGAGCAGAAATCACTGGCTGGGGCAGGCTGTGCGCCGAATGACTCAGGAGCTTACCATCAGTGGTGGAAAAAGTATTCGAATGTTTTACTCAAGTAAAAGTATAAATAATGCAATGTAGAACTACTCTGTTACAAGTAAAAGTCCATTTACTTGAGTAAAAGTACAAAATAATTGGCTATTGTACTTTAAGTACCCAAAGTAAAACGTACACATTTATGCAGAATGTCTCATTTCGAGTTCTCAAATGTATAAAAGGCTTTTGAAAATAGCAGATCTACAAGCTCACAAATGCGACGCATCGCGCCGCATTGTGAGCTTGTAGATCGGTAGCCTCGGAAACCCAGACGTTTTAAATTCCAGGGAGAAAAAGAAAAGTCTGGGACCGAGTCCACTTCAATTACAGCATAGAGTAGCGCAAACGCCGATCACTCTCGGCTGTTTTCTGATCGTCTGAAGCTTTGTTAAATTGACGCACACACACAGTCACACACACACACACACACACACACACACACACACACAGACAGACACACACACACTCCTCTATCTCTGTCGCTCTAATTAATCAGTCTCATGTCGCGCAGCTGCGTCTAGATTCTCCCGGCGGATCCTGCCGGGAGCAGCCTATGCCGTAGAAAGCAGGTGGACCCCAGGCCAGTAGATCGGTAGATTGGCTGCATCGTAGAGCTGAAGTGGTTACTGTATGTTTTGTAATCATAATCAAAATCTACCAAGTAACTATAGTAACTAAAGATTTAAAATAAATGTAGTGGAGTAAAAGTACAGTATTTGCCACTGAGATGTAGTAGAGTAGTAGAATGAAATGTAGCCGGCTGTACATTTTAAATACCCAAGTAAAGTGCAAATACCTCAAAAATGTACTTAGGTCACAGGAAACTAACATATGTAATTAGGAAGAAACCTGCGGTATTCTATAAGATATGGGAGAAGTTCTTGGACTTCATTAAGCGAGGTGATAGTGAAGAGGCTTTGGATGTATAGTGGTTCATTGGAGTAGTCAGCTGTGGGGTGGGGGTAGGGAACTGTGACGGACATTGTGAATCTGTTTGTTTAACTGTATGTAATGTGTTTTATTTTCGTTTTATTTTTTGTTTTGTCATTATTTATTTATTTTTGTTTTGTATTTATTATTGTCAAATCATTTCGTGATAAGATTTTGTTTGTATTTGTGCTGCCAGGGGGATGTGGGGGGGGGGGGGGGGAATATATGTAAATTGTTGAAAATACTTATTTGTACTGTAAAGAAAATGAATAAATATATGTTTTAAAAAAAAAGAAAAAAAGTACTTAGGCACAGTAGTACATAAGTAAATGTACCGCCACTGCTTACCATTAGATCAGAGAGGTTGCCAGACTGTGGAGTTTTCTCAGAGTCAGGGTGACTTTCCGTGTTGTACTGGCCCTAAAAAAGAAAGAACAGGATGTCATTACAGTGATATGCCACATCAATGAAGACGTCATTATACGGATTATATAAAACTGTCAAA
Organism: Protomyctophum bolini; assembly: GCF_963924005.1. Lineage (NCBI taxonomy): Eukaryota > Metazoa > Chordata > Actinopteri > Myctophiformes > Myctophidae > Protomyctophum > Protomyctophum bolini. The sequence continues at coordinate 40,473,376 of NC_137878.1, read as the reverse complement.
CCATTAAGTAAATGCTGGCCAGATATAATTTCTTATGAAGGGAAGACTTCCGCACACCTGGTTCAGTTTTAAGCAGATGCGTTGGCGACAAAGCAGCAGACGTGTGGGAGAAGGAGGGAGGTCCCGCACTGCATGTTCAAGAGCTTTTATTTAGAGTCAAACATGCAACGTTTGGGTCTTTCTTGGGACCTTCTTTAGGCATAGCTCAAAACTGGCCGACATTGAACTGATGCCTGAAGAAGGTCGCAAGTGACCGAAATGTTGCACGTTTGACTCAAAGATATAAGCTCTTGAAGCAGCAAGTGACAGTGTGCGGGTCTCCCTCTTTCTCTTACGGGTCAGATATGATTTCTCAATTGAAAGCCGAGTTTTACGATAGACCAGCTCAGTGGCCTTGTCGTTAGTGTCCGCCCCGAGAGGCTGGAAGGTTGAGGTTTGATTGATTGATTGGAAATTTTATTCACAGATTGTAGAATGGGTACAGTTCAAACGAATGGTTCCTGCCCTATGGGCCCCATGGTTCCTGCCCTATGGGCCTCATGGTTCCTGCCCTATGGGCCTCATGGTTCTGCCCTATGGGCCTCATGGTTCCTGCCCTATGGGCCTCATGGCTCAGCAAGGCTTTCTTACCGGTTCGTTCATGCATCTCTGAGGTCCATGGATGTCTTGTGTCGTTGGTCCTAGACCTGGTCCCTGGTGATCACCTGCTGGCCCCTCTTGCCTTTAAGAAGGAATAAAATAACAATAATAATAAACTGTTGACAAATAACGTACAAACAGATTCTGAAGATGATGAGTTTCATAAAACGATATCGTCCGAGTCGGGTGGGAACTGTTACTTTTAAAAACCGCAAAAGATAGCAGATCTACAAGCTCAAAATGTGTCGCTATGCACCACATAGCAATACCTAAACGCGTGAATCTTTTTACAATAACTTTATTTTTCAGAAAGGAAGCCATTGAGGGTTAAAATGGGTCTTAATGCTTCCAACTCGAGTAGAATTATTAATACACATAGTACAAAACATATGATGGAGACAATAAAGACTATTATTATCATTATTATTGAAGGTGGTAACAGTCCAGTTCGCATTAACACGATCTCTAATGGAGGATTTAGTTGACACAATGAAATAACATGGCGATAGTATTCAGTGTGGGGCAGACGGCCTGTCACAGCCACATTTGGGAGACCAGTAGCTTTGTTGTTGCGAGGAAAGCGGTAAAATGAGACTTTAGAGGTTGTTGATTTAGTCCGACGGGGTGGGGGTGCTTCACGGCTAAAATACTGAATCCAGACTTACATCCCCTTGGCTCTCTCCGTCTCCTCTTCAGCGGCGTCTGAAAAGCTCTTCTTCCTTCTTTTCCCTTCATTCATCTGATGATCCTCGGACGGCCATTGCAGACGACGTCCGCACGGCTCTGGGACGTCCGGCGTTGCTCTGGCACCGTCGGGGAGTCTGTTGGCCATAGGGGGAGCTCTCCCGCTGAAGCTAGGCTCACATGCTGCTGCTGGCCCCTCTTGCCATGGTCCCATTTCCGTAGGCTCGGCAAGCCTCTGCCTGTTGACCACGTCTTGGCCCCTCAGATCCTGCCTACCCGCTCCGCTAGCGTTGCCAGGTCTGCTGGGTTCCCCGTCTAGAGACCGCCCCCGCTGTGGGTGAGCGCCAGGGTAGAGCGGTCGATAGGGATTGTCCTCAGGGTAATAAGCCCCGTCTTCACCCTCGCCTCCAGGGTAGGGTCTTTGGTGGGGCTCTGATCTGGGGTTCGAGTAGGACTCGTCGGGATACCGTCTTTGCCCGAGGTGAGTGTCGATGTCAAAGGGAACCCTTCCATGGGAGAAATCTATGGAAGAAGCTCCTGGCTGGTAAGCACGACTGTGAGGGTCACCTTCTGCATATGTTGCCCCATGCGGGTTGTGACCTGGATAGGCTCTTTTGCGAGACCCCGCGGATTCGGCAGAAGGAACGCCGTGCTCGGCTCCCGTAAACCCCCCGAGGCGGTTTTCTATTCCTGCCGAGGGCTTCCTGTAAAGAGGAGCCTCATTGTGGTAGGTTGGTCCGTGAGTGATCTCCTCCCTAAAATCACGCCTGGTACCACCGCCGGACTCCTGGTGGAAGTTTCTTCTGTCCTCAGAGTCCATTCCATATTCCCTGTGATAATCGTCACGTCTGTGCAGATGATGCCCCTCGCCGGGATAGGCAGTAGCACCTCTCTCTGCGTCTGCCGACATGTAGCGGTCATTTGTGTGATAGGGCGGCATGTTTGGGTCAGGACGCCCCGAGTGGTGGTGGGGGTACTGCCCTGGATGATCTGTAAAGTCTTGTGACTGAGACGACACGCCGGAATCCTGAGATGACGACACGCCGCTAGAATAATCCTGGCCTAGAGATTGTTCAGGGAAAAATAAAAATAGAAAATGTGTTACACATTCTCATTATGTATTCCCCCCGAACTGCCAAATATATTATTTTAAATATTCATTGTTGAAATAAAATAAAAGTATCTGAATAACAATCCTTACCTTGAAAAACCAATTGATCCTTTAGTTTCTGCAAAGGAATAAAGCATGAAAGTCAAGTCAGTTAGCAGCACTGAACAGCATTATTTGGTCATCTGTCCACAATACTACAACATGACGTAACGACATCATCCTGATGACTACAAAACAATACTACAACATGACGTAACGACATCATCCTGATGACTACAAAACAATACTACAACATGACGTGACGACATCATCCTGATGACTACAAAACAATACTACAACATGACGTAACGACATCATCCTGATGACTACAAAACAATACTACAACATGACGTGACGACATCATCCTGATGACTACAAAACAATACTACAACATGACGTAACGACATCATCCTGATGACTACAAAACAATACTACAACATGACGTGACGACATCATCCTGATGACTACAAAACAATACTACAACATGACGTAACGACATCAACCTGATGACTACAAAACAATGACTACAACATGACGTAACGACATCAACCTGATGACTGCAAAACAATGACTACAACATGACGTAACGACATCAACCTGATGACTACAAAACAATACTACAACATGACGTAACGACATCACCCTGATGACTACAAAACAATACTACAACATGACGTAGCGATATCACCCTGATGACTACAAAACAATGACTACAACATGAGGTAACGATATCATCCGCTCCCGAGCGGATCATAATACCGAAGACAAGCAGTGCTCTCACTCAGTGGATTGGGCGGGGTCTATGCCTATATATGGTGTGGACTGTGTGGACCCCCAGCAGGCTACAAGAGTTTAACAAAAGTTCTACCAGACAACTAAAGGCAACTGTGCGGTTTCCATGAGGTGCTTTCAGTAGACCTACTCAATTCATCAAAACATGATAGACAGGAGGACAATGACGTTGCTAATTCAGGTCCCTTGACAGAGTGACTGACAGACACCTACCAACAATAGTGCACGTGACAAAAACAACAACATTCCTGCCTGCAGCCTCAAGTCAATTATGAATAGCCTGCTGACCAAAGTCCTGCAGCACGTGTAGAACTAGAACATGCACAACAAGACACTAAACTAAACTAACCAGGGCTATGCAATAGAAAATAGCAACACCGTTGTTGCACACAACGTGCCATAAAACAAGACGTGAGGGGGAGCGCTTGTTTAATAGCGTCCCTCCCTCCCTAGGGTGTCGGCCTCTTCTTTGGGTGTCTTACCTCAGGTAAGATTCTATTAAACAAGCGCTCCCCCTCACGTCTTGTTTTATGGCACGTTGAAAAAATCCAAGATGGCGGCTCGGAATAATAGTTGTGGAATATTTTGGACAGAAAGTAGCTCATAACATGTCTACGGGGGATTTTTATGATAAACAAGCGACACCAGATTGAAAGAGGATAATTCAAGCTTGGACTGCAGCTGCAAAGTTGGTGAGTTTAACGTCATTTAAGACCAGGAGATCACAAACCAAAAAACATGCATAGGAAGTTGATGGAGGGTATTGCAACTCTGGATTCAGCCCATTGTAAAAAAATCTAGAGTTGCAAATTGCGGCTAAGACACTGCAACGCTCCTTAATTACTCCAGACAGTGGAGCATTTGTTTTTGTTTTTTAAAGGCCATGCAGGGAGAACAACACAGTAGGCCTACGCCTACCTAACCTACATAATATGTAGGTTAGATTATACAACTACATTCCTAGAGTTTTACTTTGATCTGCATGGTGCCCTGCAGCTGCAGGCTGCAGCCCACACAGTTCAATCGTGAATCGCGCGTGTGTGTGTGTGTGTGTGTGTGTGTGTAACAGGACTGCATGTTTTTCTGCTCACCTCGCATTGGATCATGAAATCGGCCGTACTAGCTGTGTCCACTTCATACGGTCTTCCTCCACCCAGAGCCTCCATTGCTGTTGCTCTCCGTGTGTTTGCTTGTTGTTGTTCTTGTTGTTGTTTACAATGTAAATATTGAAGATCCAACCCGTAGCTTATTGTTTATCTCACTTTAAAACATAATGAACCCGGAGCGAGCCTCCATTCCGGTGTTGCCAGATTGTGTGAGAGACAGTCGAGAAACAAGCAACCAGGTCTATGTAAACAAGACCAAAAGAAGCGAAGGATTTGATTTGATTTGATTTGATTTGATTTATTGATGTATTTATTAACTTTTGGCAGAATTACAGTACATTTCAAGCACAACTCAACACAAAAACTGTTAACTGTGGATGACACCATAAGCATTACACTAGTTTACAATAGGTAGGCTATTCTGCGTAGGTGCCCTTTGAGAGCGGTTTTGAAGGAGTCTTAAGGGATTCACATATTTTCGCCCTTAAAACATGTAAATACATAGAGGCTATTTGTGAGCTTGTATTTCAACAACAAAAAAATCTTTACATTTTGAAAAGAATGTGGAATATTCTTTAAACATTTTTAACAACACAAATGTTGTATGAGGGTTCCTGGCATGACATGTTTTCGGACGGAGGTCCGCAGACAAATATATATATTAATTTGGCTTGACACTTGACTTGAAAATGTAACCCTAGTTTAAACTTAAACAACATTAGGTACAAAATATGTACAAGCAACTTCACAGAAAAAAACAAGCCCAACGTGGCTTATAATTAGCAGACATGGCAACCCTGCATTCCTCCTTCTTCTTGAATCTTCATGTGACTTCCTGCAGACTTGATGCCTTTTCGGCACATTGCTGCCTCCCACCGGCCGGGAGCAGGCCTGTACCTCATATGTGGTTCTCTTCTCAAACAGGGGTCCTTGAGGGGGCTCCAGGTGGTCCCCAGTGGTCCTTGAGGGGGCTCCAGGTGGTCCCCAGTGGTCCTTGAGGGGGCTCCAGGTGGTCCCCAGTGGTCCTTGAGGGGGCTCCAGGTGGTCCCCAGCTAAATTATGGAGAGTTGGTAAGCAAGTTCAAGTGCATGTGTGAATTCTGTGACAGCCGATATAGGCCTATATACTATAGCCTTATAGGCCTATATATATATATATATATATATATATATATATATATATATATATAGTCTATATCAGGGGTGGGCAACTCACTCACTCACAACGCAAGTTGCCTATGTATGGCCTATATACATATCTATCATATCTCATCATTTTGGACCATGGGCTATAGCCTATATCGTACGGCATACTATAGCGCGCCGTTTTTCATCATTTTTGATGATTTGACAATATTGAAAAAATGAAAAAAACGATGGGTTATATTGAAGCGTGCACCTACACACGCACAGGCGCACATGCGTATGCACACCTGGACCTGTAAATGAAAAACACAAAAACTAAGGCACTGGTGTCGGACTTCTGGTTTACCGGAACGGGGTTCAACTCCCTGCAGTGCCCTGCTCAATGTGTTGTATTTACCGGAAAGGATGGGAAACATTAGCAAATTGCGGAGGATGGGAAAAATTTGCAAATTGCGGATTGTCAATGGTTTTTTGAATTTTTTTGAATAATTGCGGAAAATTGCGGAAAAAAAGATCACTTATAGCCGATCGTTTTTTCCGCAATTTTCCTGAATTCCTCCGCAAGACTCCGCAATTTTTCCGCAATTTCGCAATTTTTCAAAAAAATTAAAAAAACCATCCGTTATAACCCAACGTTTTTTCCGCAATTTCCGCAATTTTTCAAAAAATTCAAAAAACGATGGACACTACGCAATTTGCTAATGTTTCCCATCCTCCGCAATTTGCTAATGTTTCCCATCCTTTCCGGTAAATACAACACATTGAGCAGGGCACTGCAGGGAGTTGAACCCCGTTCCGGTAAACCAGAAGTACGACACCAGTGCCTTAGCTTTTGTGTATTCAACTATTTGGGTAACATGTGAGCTTTATCCTCTAAAATAGACTATATAGCTTGTCCTTCTCAGAGGTGCTATGATCCGTTTCCTTCATTCATCTCACAGAACTTTGGCCTGATTCATAATTATCAGAGTATTATATGTTTGGAAGTGTCATGTTTCTCTCAGCTAGTCCTTTGACTGTGTGAATTCTCTAATTCTCCCACTAATTGTCTCTCAGCGGGCAGCTGGCCTTTATAGTTCACCCGTCCCTGACTGACGCGCGCGCGCGCACGCACGCGCACGCTGCGCACGCACGCACAACAATGGTTGGGGGCGGGCGGGGGGGGAATCAACAACACTGAAGAGAGGAGAAATCAAATACGTCAGCCATCATCATCGTACCCTCCCCCCTATATTATAGCTCCTCAATAGCCAGGTTCTTTCTTTCACTATTTATTATTTTCTCTCTCTCTCTCTCTCTCTCTCTCTCTCTCTCTCTCTCTCTCTCTCTCTCTCTCTCTCTCTCTCTCTCTCTCTCTCTCTCTCTCTCTCTCCCCCCCCCCCCCCTGCTGGGAAAGCACGCGATGATCCGGCTTTGTTGACGCGCGGCGGTGCGTGATAATACGGTCATTATAGCCTCTAAGGAACAGGTTGGGGCGAGAGATGGGCTTTCATTTAGTGTGTGTGTGTGGGGGGGATTTTTAGACACACACACTCACACACACACACACGCTCGCGCGCACGCAGCGCTGTGGGAAAAGAATGCTTGTTAAAGAAGGGGACATCTGTTGGGGTTGGCTCTGTGTGTGCAATGCACGCAGGCTCGTGAGGACAGTCAGTCAGTCAGTGATCACTTTCTGGAAAACACCCCGCGGTAAACTCCACCTGTGCGCCCGGGAATGGATGGACGGTGCCCGGGGGCCGAGGCCGAGGAGGGGCCCTGCATGGGCCGAGAGCTCTCTGGGTGAGCGTGGGAGACAGACAGACAGACCAGTTATCCTAGCTGGGACAGGTCTGAGTTATAAATAGACTATATTAGGCTATACAATAACAATACACATGAGGCCGATGTGTATTGATGTTATTGTAGCCCATAGGCTATACAGACAGTTTAGCCTATATAACTCATATAATAAGGATCAAAGGGTATATAGACCATGCAGAAATGGAAAGATTAGCCCCACTAAAAG
>NC_137878.1:40443352-40463352 GCF_963924005.1 Protomyctophum bolini | reverse complement strand
GGTTTATTTCACTATATATATTTCCTTCTTGGCAACAGTTTATACTAGAGTTCTGCATGGCGTGTGTAACAAATTGAAGTGTGTAGCTACAAAAGGTCGTTCGCGGGACTTGTTAATGTTGTCGCCAAGAAAAATAAATAAAAAAGAAAGCATTATATTAACACCCTTCAAAAGTTTTATTACAACATAACAAACAGCGGCCTCGGGCCGAGCCGAGCCGCGCGCCGCGGGAGCGCGCGCGTTCCTGATTGGCCCCGAGCCCCCCCCAGCGGTACTTCAAAGGCAAAGTGACGTGCATAAGCTTTCAGCACGAGCAGACAGTCTGCACACACAGTGCACAGTGCGCACACACACACACGCACACACACCAACCCAGTCAGTCACACATACACACCCACACATCTCACATAGTCAGTCACTCACAGCGGACGGAATAACATCTCACACTCACACCATGGCGCTGATCGGGGTAAGTTTCACTTCATGGACAAACTGTATTTATTTAAACTATATTAAGCTGAATGTTATAGCTGCTATACTCTGTATATGCAGTGTCGCTTTAATATGAGGATAAAAACCTGGTCTTCAAGTGGTGGCTGCGGCGGAACATTATAGGATATTATTATTAGGCTATACTTACTGTGTTTTAAAATCATGGTTGTGATTGTTTTCGTCTTATCAGCTATAGGATAAGCATCCCAAATGGGATCGGATACTTTGAATGATTCAAAGATATGGCCTGTATAGGTTTTTTTTGTGCCAGTTATGGTTCATAAAGGCTGAAGCACAACACGAGCAGGACGTATGGATACTATTTTGAATAATGTCACGTCACGGCACTTTCAATTTAATTAATTAGAATGACTCGAAAATGTTTTGGCAGGTTTTACGCATGAGTGACTCGATAGCCTATATATATATCTGTTGCTTGCCTGCATGATTAGCTGCATGTCTTGCACTGAAAAGAGCAGATTTACAAGCTCATATGCGCATGCATATAGTGCGAATCTTAGTGAGTTTGTAGATCGGCTAAATAGTATAATAGCCTATGAGATGCGCTCAACTTTAAGCACATAGAAAATCAAGCCATGGCTTTTTTACGCACGGAGCTACAGAGTTTCCAGTCTGATATAAACCCGTGTGAATCATGTGCCCTTTCGCAGGAAGAACCCCGGCTGGGCAGCACTCCTCTGGCCATGCTGGCCGCCACCTGCAGTCGGATCGGCGACCCCGGACCGTCCGCCTCGCCCGCGCTCTCCGACGGAGCGCCCCCGGGACTCGCCAAGGGATTCTACCCGTGGAAGAGAGCGTCGGGAGCCGCCGCCTGCAGCAGCCTCATGGCCAGCAGCCTCGCCTCGCTCGGGGTTCCCTGCAGCGGCGGCGGGGCGTCCCGGAGCAACGGCGCCGGGCTGAGCGACTCGTCATGCGGCGGCTCCGCGTTCTCCGTGACCGCCGCCGCCGGCGCAGCGGGCTCTCCGTACGGGAACGATTTCTCTCACCACGCGGTGTACCACCAGACCGACAACAACACCACCACCGACCAACGCTCCTTGCTGCTGTCCAAGTTCCCCTCGTCGGTGGACGGCATAGCGGGGATCTACCCGCGGATGCACCACCACCACCACCACGCGCACCCCTACGAGTCGTGGTTCAAGCCCATGGTGGGAGGAGCAGACCTCGGGAACATGAACGGCGGCTCCGCCTGGTGGGACTGCATGGGCTCCGGCGGCTGGGGGGTGCAGGACGGCCTGGGCACCCAGAGCCCCGTGGCCGGCCTGCCCTCTCCTCTGGGCGGCTACGGGGCGGACTTCAGCCCGCTGCCGCACGGCTTCAACTCGGCGCCGTCCGCCCAGCACCACCACCCCCACCCCCACCACCACCTCCTCCCCGCCTCGGCGCAGCACCTCCTCAACGTCTCCTCGTACTGCGGCGGCTCGGAGCAGACCAGCGGCGCCGTGGCCGCCGACACCAGGACGGGCACCGTGGTGTCCGTGCAGGGCGCACCGCCGGCGCCGGCGAACACGAACCCGAGTCTCATGGCTAATATCTCCGTCTCTCTGCCGGTGTCTTCGTCGTCCCGCTCCTCCTCCTCCTCCTCGTCGTCCTCGTCGCGGCGGTACACCGGCAGAGCCACGTGCGACTGTCCCAACTGCCAGGAGGCGGACCGCTACGGGCCGGGCGGCACCAGCCCGCGGCGGCGGGGCCTGCACAGCTGCCACATCCCGGGCTGCGGCAAGGTCTACGGCAAGACGTCGCACCTCAAGGCGCACCTGCGCTGGCACACCGGCGAGCGGCCGTTCGTCTGCAACTGGCTGTTCTGCGGCAAGCGCTTCACGCGCAGCGACGAGCTGCAGCGGCACCTGCGCACGCACACCGGCGAGAAGCGCTTCGAGTGCTCGGTGTGCCGCAAGCGCTTCATGCGCTCCGACCACCTCAGCAAGCACCTGCGGACGCACAGCGCGGACGGGGGCTGCGAGGGCGCCCCCCCGGAGGACGGCTTATTGGAGGGCATGGAGGACGGGGAGGGGGACCCGGGGCTCCTCGGAGGAGGAGGAGGAGGAGGAGGAGGAGGAGGAGGAGGAGGGAAGCCCGGGCCGAGCTGCAGCGACACGGACAACAGCGCCGCCGGGAGCCCGAGCCAGTCTCCCGGCCTGCTGGCTCTGGCGCACCCCGGCGACGGAGGACACAACCCGGGCGACTGACTGATGATGATGATGGTTAGGATAATAAGCCTTATTATATTCCGTTTATATTTACCAGCAGCAAGCAGTGGGTTTCAACCAGCTCTCAAATGAGTTAAATTATCGTTAAACATCCGCATTATATACTTAATTCAAACGAAGAACTGTAAAATAAGTCTATAGGCCTATAGCCTATACACAATTAGAGAAAGTGGTAGAATTGCTATTTTTCATCAACGTTTTGCCTGTTATCTCTCTCTCTCTCTCTCATAAAACACAAGTTTGGGGTCTGAGAGGCTAAACGTCATCAAATGGTGGTCAAATAAATAATGGACCTCCATATGAGAAAGGTTGAAAACCACTGGACTGGCATGATCTACAAGATCACACACAACAACACGTTTGTGAGCTTGTAGATCAGTTATATATATGGACGTCAAGACCCGCGATGCAAAAAATAAAAATTAAATAAAAACTTCGCCATGAATTAACTGATGCGCAAAAAGCAACACTTTGTTCGGGGGTGTGTTTGTTTGTTTGTTTACATTGAATATGAATATGATAGCCTATATTAAATATGGAGTGCGTTTTCACTTCATAAACTGCTGAACTGGCACTTTATTCATTGTTCTTCATTCTGTGGATGAAAATATTAATATTTCCCAATTCCTTTATACCTCAGCTGTGTTTTTTGGGGGGGATTTGTTTTATTATGTATACGTATAATGTGGGGTCTGTTTTACTATATATATATATATATATATATATATATATATATATATATATATATATATATATATATATATATATATATATACACTTTGAGGGATGTTATGATTATGTTCAGTTTTTAGGCTAATAATTATTTTTTAAATAGTCTTGTTTTTATATCCAACCAAACCTCCTATATTTGTTGAATTAAATAGACCAGGTGGTTGAAAAATTGTTGAAATCTATGAAGTCGCACTTTGTATTAATTGGTATTTAAGTTTTTCTTATGTTTTTTTTCCAGTATATTATATTTCATTTTTGTTTGGTTGAAAAGTCGTTTTAATTTATCTGCGCATGTATCTGTTTTTTATTATTATTGGAAACAATAAAACGGGTCAGATTCTGATCATCTGCGACTGCCACGGGTATATTTGTATATATTTCGTGAACATTAATGTTTAGATTCATAAAGTACACAAACTAAACGTATATTGGCTGCATATACTTCATATAGAATAGATATTTATTTGTCATTGCAACGTGTAGGCTACAACGAAATTAAAAGTGTCAACCAATCAGTGCATCTGATCATATCACAAAACAACAGCTAAAACAAAACACACATGACTTCTTGTTAGCACTTGTAATGCACAAACATGTAATTTTAGCTGTTATCGCACAAGATAGCAGAAAAACTAAACATGTGTCGCAGCAACAGATAATTTTATAGCAGCATTGAGTGCAACTATACGGCTGTGGGATAGAAGCTGTTATACTGAATCTGTTCCCTGACTTGATCACTCTGTAGCGTATACGTCTGCCTGATGGCAACAGTTCAAACAGTGAGTGAGCGGGGTGGGAAGTGTCTTTCATAATGTTCAGAGTTTTAAGACAGCGGTCTCTCGTCTCTGTGTAGTTCTTGCAGTGTGGGGAGAGGGCAGCCAACGATCTTCTGTGCTGTATTTACAGTATTTATGACCCCCTGGAGCTTTTTAAATAGTTGCAACGTGTGAATCTATAATTCATCTTGAGGACAATGTGGGAATCCGTATGCTGCCCTAAATGTAATGTACAAAGGCAAAGTACAGTTTAACGATACGTTTTGGACACACAGATGTATTGATTTATAGCCTACTTTGTCCCAAAGGTCAAATTATTATAGCCTTCTGTTATTTTGAGAGATAAACAAGTTACAAGATCAAGAACCATAGCTCTCATTTGGCTGACCATGCAGTTTAAACACTTGTAATCCCATTACTTTATAGTTTGGCTTTGTATTTCAGAGGTAATATATTATAGTATAATGCTACAATTTTGATTTTCAAACAGACAGTCCTCAAATCAGCATGATTTCCCTGGGTACATGGCAAACTGCAAATCTCATGTATAGGCCTATTCAATACCTACTTTATTTGCAAAAGTTAAATCGAATTAATTAATCTAATTAAAACTTTGTTTTAGTTTTGTTTAACTTTCAATTGCATATATAGGCTGTTTGAAAATGTGACCGTCACGCGCTGTTTTGTTTATTCTAATGTCCAATAGGCTGCATGCAAATTATGTTTACCAATGATGTTCACTACCGTGAAAGTAGGAGGTATAGGAGTTGCGTTTGTCTTAATCTATGACGATGAATCTCTGAAAGTAGGAGGTATAGGAGTTGCGTTTGTCTTAATCTATGATGATGAATCTCTGAAAGTAGGAGGTATAGGAGTTGCGTTTGTCTTAATCTATGATGATGAATCTCTGAAAGTAGGAGGTATAGGAGTTGCGTTTGTCTTAATCTATGATGATGAATCTCTTCAAAATAATCTGAATTTGTGCTTAAATGTTCGACTGGTTATTTTAACCTTGTTTAATTTGATATGACTTGATTGTCAGATCTAGAAAAAGCCATAAAAAGGTTTATATATAATAATCGTGGATATTTTCAATAGATAGACCTATTGAAAATATTCACGATTATATTTATAGGGCCGTCTCCCCAATAAATACACTTTTTAACATAGTGTAATTTCCTGCATATATAGTGCTCTGGTGAATTTTGGTAGTGTTGATACTTTTATAACTTACAAGGCTTGGCTTGCTATACTAAAGCATTGGAAAATGATGCGGGTTGAAATTTAAGACATGCATTAAAATGGAAGAAGTATTAGAAATGGATTTGACGACTGAAGCAATAAGTATAAGTATAAGAGTATATTATTTAAGCGAACATCTCATGCATGATTGCGCTTGCACTGCCCCCAAGCGGGAGGTCTAGGGCATTACAAGGGCATTGGTTAAGTCCCAACCTTTTACTGATAAGTATCACCTCAGAAAATATGTCTCTCCAAGTAAGTAAGCACCAACATAATAACCGATGTTAAAATACAGGAGCGTATATACCTGCCCTTTGTGTTCCATTCCTAAGCCAATAATGCTGCTGCTCTGACACAACTCTGTCTAATAACTAATCAGCGCAACTGATGATATTTCTAATGTCATTAATCTGTTCTTTAATCTTCTATTAACGGCTATAGGTGTGCTGTCATGCTCATGTCAGCACGGCTGGAGAGCCTATTTCAACCAATGGCTTGGTCAGAATAACTACCTAATATATATAAATATTATTTCATTCCACTTTTGTCTTTTCTTTCTCCTTTTTTTGGGCGACTCCTCTGTGTTACCTGCACCAGAGGTGGGCTCAAGTACACCAGCCAGTGGTACTAGTACCCCAGTGGTGGTTTGGGAACCTTTGGTCTATAGGGCAGGGAAGGGAAACTTTGACGATGGAGAGGGCCCCTCTGGAGTGAGTGTGGAACTATATATAATTCCATGCACTCCAGAGGGCCACTATAGTTCCATACTCACTCCAGAGGGCCACTATAGTTCCATACTCACTCCAGAGGGCCACTATAGTTCCACACTCACTCCAGAGGGCCACTATAGTTCCACACTCACTCCAGAGGGCCACTATAGTTCCACACTCACTCCAGAGGGCCACTATAGTTACACACTCACTCCAGAGGGCCACTATAGTTACACACTCACTCCAGAGGGCCACTATAGTTCCACACTCACTCCAGAGGGCCACTATAGTTCCACACTCACTCCAGAGGGCCACTATAGTTCCACACTCACTCCAGAGGGCCACTATAGTTCCACACTCACTCCAGAGGGCCACTATAGTTCCACACTCACTCCAGAGGGCCACTATAGTTCCACGCTCACTCCAGAGGGCCACTATAGTTCCACACTCACTCCAGAGGGCCACTATAGTTCCACGCTCACGCCAGAGGGCCACTATAGTTCCACACTCACTCCAGAGGGCCACTATAGTTCCACACTCACTCCAGAGGGCCACTATAGTTCCACACTCACTCCAGAGGGCCACTATAGTTCCACACTCACTCCAGAGGGCCACTATATTTCCACACTCACTCCAGAGGGCCACTATAGTTCCACACTCACTCCAGAGGGCCACTATAGTTCCACACTCACTCCAGAGGGCCACTATAGTTCCACGCTCACTCCAGAGGGCCACTATAGTTCCACACTCACTCCAGAGGGCCACTATAGTTCCACGCTCACGCCAGAGGGCCACTATAGTTCCACACTCACTCCAGAGGGCCACTATAGTTCCACACTCACTCCAGAGGGCCACTATAGTTCCACACTCACTCCAGAGGGCCACTATAGTTCCACACTCACTCCAGAGGGCCACTATAGTTCCACACTCACTCCAGAGGGCCACTATAGTTCCACACTCACTCCAGAGGGCCACTATAGTTCCACACTCACTCCAGAGGGCCACTATAGTTCCACGCTCACTCCAGAGGGCCACTATAGTTCCACACTCACTCCAGAGGGTCCACGTTGCATATTACTGTCATAGCAAAAAAAATTACCGATCTATTTTTATAGCAAAAATAGCCAATGTACAAGCTCAAAACGCGTCGCTATTTTTGCTATATTTGAATTGAAATCCTGAAAAAAATGTGGCAATTTGTTTTATCGGAATCCTAAAAATGTATATATATTTTTTTTAATTTCAAATGAATTTAGTTATAGTTATGTTAACGTTATGAACTAAATCCAAACACATTGGACACACAAAAGCGGGTCATGTTTGCATGCATGCGGAATTGTAACCAGCTGAAATCAATACTATTATCACTATTCTGATATTAACCTCAGGGCCACATTAAGTGATGGTGGGGGCCGCATGTGGCCCCCGGGCCGCCAGTTGCCCATGTATGGTTCTATATGTAATTGGCCGCCGACCCCCATCTGAAAATATGTAGTTCCAGGGACCGCCCCCAGAAGCAAAGATTTGAGTTAAAAAAAATTCGCTCTGAAAGAATATATTCAAAGTTTTCAAACGTTTTTGGCCACATTTTCATGATTTTTCAAAAATAGCAGACCTACAAGCTCATAGCACGGCACTCTGTGCCGTGCTATGAGCTTGTAGCTATTTTTGTAGCTATTTTTCAATAGCTAAAGTATATAACATAATGCTTAAAACACCAAAAGACCTGAAAAAGGTGTTGCCCTTTTTCCCCTTCTTTCTAATTATTTGTTCGGCACAATTTTGTTTGTTTGTTGTCATGATTTGTCACCATCCGAGTTGGCTTTGTCTGAGTCTAAAGCGCCGACCAACACCAAAGGGTCACCAATATGCAACTCCTTGGGTCCAAACGGTTGCAAGGAGTTAACCCTAAAACCGTCTCGACCCTTTGGTGTGGTTTTGGGGCCGTTGAATTCCATGCGTTGAATCACTAGGGTCAACGTGGGTCAAACGTGCAACAAGCACGCTCTCCCCAGGTTGGCGGAGGGTGTGTAGAGCCCAGGATCACATTAGATCATTGACACAGGGGTGAAAAATGGGTTACAAAGTAGGATAAAAAAAAAAACATCAGTACAGGCCATAGGTATAAATCTATAGAAAAACATCAGTACAGGCCATAGGTATAAATCTATAGAAAACATCAGTACAGGCCATAGGTATAAATCTATAGAAAAACATCAGTACAGGCCATAGGTATAAATCTATAGAAAAACATCAGTACAGGCCATAGGTATAAATCTTGCATTTTTATTTCGGTGAAAACATTCATGCTACTCGTCTATAGACACGTCAATTTACAGCAAAAACAAAATAAAAAAATAAAAATCATAAGAGGAAAGAAAGTGCTCTTTGTTACTTCAAAGTCAATGCCCAGATCAATGAGATGATTAAGACCTTATTATTATTATTAATATTAATATTATTATTGCTGATTGATTCATTCTCACATGCGCAGTGTGACCACAGCGTGTTCTTCAAAGGAGTAGATCAACCAAAAAAAAAGGACATTATGGTATTTTCTACCAATTACACACGGCGCTTTGAATTCATGGAGATATATATTTAGTTCCTAAGCCAGTGGTTTTCAACCAGTGGTCCGCCAGTGACCACCAGTGAGGAGGTAAAACCAAATGGACCCTTACAGATCTTTAACTCTTTAGTGTATAATATACAATGAAACCAAATGGACCCTTACAGATCTCTAACTCTTGAGAGTTACAGGTCCATTTTGTTTCATTTTACGCTCTCAGGAGCGTAAAATGAAACTTGATTTAAAGAGAAGTCTACAGAATTAGAGGACGTAGAAGAATTGTTATTTTGATCATCGTTTGCCTGTTGTCTCTCCTTCTGGAGGTTTGGTCCTGAGGGTCAAACTATAAGGGCTGTATTTTGCGTGTCTTATAAGTACCAGGTCTTATTCCCTATATAACTTGAGTAAACCAAAGACCTGGAGGCGTGATCAATGCTCTTTGGCCACTCAGAATAGCCAAATGGCATTGATCACGCCTCCAGGTCTTTAGTTTACTCAAGTTAGGTAATAAGACCTGGTACTTATAAGACACACAAAATACAGCCCTATATATCTCATCAAATGGTGGTCTGACGGTCCGTGGCTCAAATGCAGAACAAATACCTGGACCTTGATATGAGAAGGGTTGCAGACCACTGTCCTATAAGCCAATAATTTGATGCCCGGGGTCATGGGTCAATTATGGGAGATACAGTCTAGAAGTTTATATACCGGCATTCAAGCTATTCATTGGATGTGTGATCGATAGAAAACAAGTCATTTTTTTAAAGTAAAGTTGGGTAAAGTAAAGTTGGGTGAACTACACTACACCCCTTTCATACTTTAACCACTTAAACCGCAGCGGAGAAAACCCTCAACAGAAAAATATAAAATAAATAATTTGACAAAAGCTCAAAACAGTGAGAAAAAGTGTCACGAAGTTTGTGAGCTTGTTGTTGTCAGATCTGCTATTTTCAGGGAAAGCTTTGCCCACAATAACAGAAAATACACTAGCATAGAGCCCTGAGGAACTCCTGCTCAACCATATATATATATCAGTGGTTCCCAAACTGTTCAGGTCGAAACCCCAAGAGACAAATTAGACGTTTGCCCGGGCTGGGACCCATGAAACAATAGTGAAAACAACAGATCTACAAGCACAATAATGCGGCGCTTCGTGCTGCGTTGCGAGCTTGTAGATCGGCTATTTCCACTATACTTCTTAAACATTTTTATTCATGGGATTTCTTTGTTTGTTTTCACATTTAGGCTATATAATTACCGGTATTTATATAAAATGGGATTTCGTGACCCATAAAACTTGGTCTTAAAACGTCCACTGTTTTGGAAACGGTGAGATATATATATATATATATATATATATATATATATATATATATATATATATATATATATTTATATATAGGGTTTTCAGTGGTTAGTATAAAGTACGTAATATGTATAACTGCCTGAATGTCAAGTATAGGCTACCTATAGCGGCCGAATATTTTAGTACCACCAAAATATACACAACAATAATTATGTCAAATAGAAACAAAATGAACAAATCACAGAGGAGGGAAATACAAACCAGAATAAATAATTAGTGTTCCGAACTATATATAAAAATTAAAAAAAGGAGCTACTGATGTAAACATCGTGTTAAATTAATACAATAAAAATAAAATCATCAAAAATAAGAGAAATGGCTTTTGTGGAAACCATGGAACAGGATTGGACCGGAATGGACCCACCGCCATCCATGGCTGTTTGAACAAAGGAGGTGCAGGTGATACAAATCCAGTCCATCTAAGTTCCACCGTGGCTTTACTTTAACCCAAAAAATCTCTGTACCTTTTAGTAGGCTATACCCCAAAAACCTGGGCTGGGACTGTCTGCCTGGTATAAGAATAATAATTGGTCCAATTACGCCATCCTGTGTTCATACAGTGTTACTGCATTTTAACCTATCGACTCCATGATATAAAGAGAATAATCAGTAGATGTTCTGTCTGGGGAGGGGGGGATGGGGGGGGGGAAGAAACCTCTCAACTCCACATGCTAAGTCTCTTTGTACTTGATCACCAGTGTTGTTTTCGTCGACTAAAACTAAGACGAAAAATGTTCGTCGACTACCTTATTTTCACTGACAAAAACTAAATGTAAACTAAATGAAAACGAAGCTATGATGACTAAAACTAAGACTAAATATATTGACAATTTCGTCAACAAATAAAAACTAGACTAAAATGTTAGGAAGGGACTTTAGTGGACAAGAGATCCAGTATAAGACATTTTACACTTGGTTACAGCAAGTGTTAAAAGAAATTCATTGTGGCGGCATCAAGGCTAAACACATTTTAGTCGACCAAATAAACTGTAGATTTAGTCGACTAAAATCGTATGACATTTAGTCTAGACTAAAACTAGACTAACACCAAGACATTAGTGGTGACTAAAATGTGACTAAAACTAAATTTAAAACTATCGAAGAGACTATGACTAAAACTAAAATCGATATTTGCTGCCAAAAACAACACTGTTGATCACACTACACAGGGTCATGTGACGCAGAAGCCTCGAAAGTAACGGATCCACAAGCTCGAAATGGCGAAGCTTTTTGAGCACTTTTCTTTCCTAAAAAGAAAAGTGTATAAATAGGTGTGGAACATGTTATGTTTCCACCACGACACAGAGATGCCTTCACATCCACTGAGAGGTCACACGCGTTCTGTGGATGCCTGGTAATAATAAATTACTATAAACGATAACAATCGTTTCCCAGTTTACAATCAGAGAGGAGTTTTCTTTTCAGTCCGCTGTCACAAGTCCAGTGTGGTGGATTTTGTTAACCCATTTTGACCTGAGATCAGATTCTACAAATGTTCTTCTACATCCTGACAGTTTTCTGAAAAAGCTATGTTTCTATGTCAGTCGTTCTTCGACCTACAAGCTCGTAGCGCGCTATATGAGCTTGTAGATTTAGCTATTTTTCAATAGCTAAAGCATAACATAGTGCTAACATAACATAACATTGTGCAGATAGATAGATGGATTAATGTAAAGGCCTAATCATATATCAGACGTTCGCCAGATCTATGAGCTCACTACACGTGTCACAACTGAAAATGTACAGCTGTCACTCAGTTCCAGTTTTTTTTAAACCAAACAATTCTCCATGAATTCAAGTCTTCACTGGGTTAGTGCGTAAGGGATGGAAAATGAGGCATTTTCCTCTGTAAACTACATCCTTTAAGTAACCTGGCGTCACCAGGCCAGGAAAGCCTGGTGTGTGTGTGTGTGCCGTAAGATGACAAAGATGATCACGGGAGATTTTGGGTACTTCCGATTCCGGTTCGTGGTTTTCCTGCCTGATGACTACAAACCAGTGACTACAACATGACGTAAGTTACCATCCGCTCCAGAGCGGAACATAAACCCTGAAATGGAATGCTGCCCATCATGCCACCTTTAGGTGGAAATCCTGTTCCCTGAGTCTCCACACACCCCACCCCACTACACCCTAACACCACCCTCCCACAGGACCCTAGGGTGACACACCTATAGAGCGTCGCAGTCCCGCCCCCTTTCATGACGACGCCAGGCCCAGGAAATAATTCCCAATGCATTTTTCCCATTGACATTTCAAAAAGTATTTATTTAAAGACCTTTTAAGTGTCGTACGAAGCCAACCCGAGTCGTGACAAATCATGACAAAAAAACACAATATTTTGGACCAAACAAATAATTACAAAGAAGAAAAACAACATTGTAACCTGCCGTTTTCTTCTTCTTTCTAATTATTTGTTCGGCCTGAGAAAATGTGTTTGTTGTCATGATTCGTCACGACAAGAGTTGGCTTTGTTCCTTTTTTAAAAGGTCTTTAAATAAATACTTTTTGAAATGTCTATGAGGAAAATAAACAGAGAATCATTTCCTGGGCCCTGGTGGTAGGGCGCGGGACTGTGACGCTCTATATAGGTCTGTCACAATAATTACATTATGATCGTCATAATCGTTGCCATACATACAAAAGTATACAGCGCCGTAAACTTGTAGATTAGCTATTTCATCTCTTCTTTTTTAACTTTTTTTTTAAAAAGTAATTTGTAATGGTGACAGTCCCATACACACCACCCTCCCGCCCGTGCGTGACCCCCCCAGGGCCCCCCGGTGACCCCCCAGGGCCCATCGCTGACCCCCCAGGGCCCTATCGGTGACCCCCCAGTTATTTCAGGAATACTGGACAACCCGTTTTTCCTACCGGAATTTTCCCCAGTGAGGGGGATGACTTTGTAATATGCTATTGGCTGTTTGTATTCTTTTTGGAAAAAATATAAAAAGATACTCCTGTGGAAAGGCTATATTATTTTATATTGACCCTATAAACAATTTATGTAAGGTTTTGCCCCCTCAAATGGTACCTCGTCAGATAATCCCCCACATATCCTACAACAACTTCTGTGAACAGACTTCACTGTAGTAGCTTTTCATAAATTATATTTGTACTTAGGCTGTCTGTCTGCTGTCGTGAAAGTTTATAGTTACAAAGTCCAGCCGTCTGCTGTCCAGCCTCTCCCACCAACCCCTCACTGGGGAACGTTCTGGGAGGAAAACAGAAACGGGGTGAGTTGTCTCGTCACCTTTTTCAGTAGTACAATGCAAAACAAAAATAACCGTCCTTCTAGTGCAAGTCTAACCAGATTACCGACAAACAATTAATAAACATGCTCATTTGACATGATTAAAAACAAAAAACAAAACAGTATTATAATAATATTCTCGAACAAGGCCAAGTTGATTGATAAACCTCAGAAGACGCAAAATAGAATAAAACATAAACTGTTCATTATTAAACATTGATTAATGCGAGCGAATTAAAAAGCCCAATATTACAGTTCTCTGTGTGTGTGTGTGTGTGCTTCACATAAGGGTGGAAAGGGACTAAGAAGATTTACTTAAGTACTAGTACTTAAGTACATTTTTGAGGTATTTGTACTTTTGAGTATTTCCAATTTCCAACACTTGTACTTCAAACCCCACTACATCTCAGAGGCAATTACTGTACTTTTTACTCCACTACATACATGTGTGATTATTTTGAACACTTTAGTTACTTTTAAGTAGTAATTGGTAGTACGTTTTCTTCCCCCACCACTGCGTATGGACTACCAAGGCAAACAACAAGCGCTGAGGTCAGTGTCGACTAGTCACTTTGTACACATGTAGCGTCACTGGAGAAAGCACACCGCCATACCCCAAAGAGACCACCAGGGTGCAGTCTAACACAGGCTGATGATGATGATAGCAGGCTTGGCTTGATGGTGACGGTTGTTTTCTGGGGAGTGTCATTTAAGCGTGTAAACCTAAAACATGGTAGTGTTTTTATCATCAAATCATAAATAGGACGCCTTCGCACGCCTTCGCACGCCTTCGCACGCACACGCACACACACACACGCACACACACACACACACACACACACACACACACACACACGCACACACACACACACAGTATGGCTAAGAAAAAGGGTAGGAACCACTTCTGTTGTTTAATATATGTTCCGTCGTACGATGGTGGCACGCGCCGGAAAAATACACCGATCTGCAAGCTCACAGCGAGTGGCGGTTCCATTCGTCGTGTGCTTGTAGATCAGATCGGCTGGTTTTTCTGCGAAACGAACGCCGTCGTATGACCGACAACAACGCACACGTCAGGCTTTAAGTCCCTCCTCCTCTCCCCCCCGTGACATCATCATCGACATCGGGTGAGTCGGCGTCGGCGTCATTTCTGTAGAGTCGGACGAATACTGGCGCCACAGTCACGCAACACACGGTCATACACACGCATCAAACGCATGCTCTGTGTTTTCTGTCCGTGTTTGATGGGGGCGGCCTCAATGCTCGTCCAATGGGAGTTAAGTCACATGGTTTTGACCAAACATTTGTGTTTGGTGGTGTTCTGTTTGATGGTGCTCTGCCCCTCCTCAAACCATGTGACTCCCATTGGAAAAGCATTGTGGGCGGCCATTAACCCATTTTGAGCGGGAACCCCTTTTGGTGTTACATAATTTAGCTATTGGAAAATAGCAGATCTACAAGCTCGTACAAAACGACCAAACATTTGTTTGATGGCGTTTGATACGTGTGTATATGAGAGGCCATGAGGGAGTTTGGTCAACCGCGGCGGCCACAGTCTTACACAACAACAACGGTCAGTTGGCGGTGGAGTTTTGGTCAACAAACAAACACGTAACGAATCCATAGCAGCTTCGGTTCAGTTCACCATGTCGTGCCTCATTGTCGTTCTGTCCAGAGGAGACAGTCTAGGTGCGGTAGGGAGTTCTCCGCTGTGTTCATGGTAGGGGACGAGGGGAGGGGACGAGGGGCATTAAAGGGACACTTATATATAAAAATATATGTTAATGACGTTTAGAAGCTTTAGAACACTTTCCTGGGGGTCTTTATGTGTGTAATATGTGGTTTTAGATATTTTAGATTGTAGCAGTGAGCCTGTTGTCTCTGATGTCATGGACACTGGTCTCACTACCTTCCTGGACTACAATTCCCATAATTATTTGGTGCACTGCTCCTCCTCTTGTGGATAGGGGGGAGAGCTGTCTTACTGAGACAACATGTAGTCCAGGAAGTAAGTGAGCCCAGTGTCCATGACATCAGAGACAACAGGCTCACTGCTACAATCTAAAATATCTAAAACCACATATTACACACAGAGACCCCCAGGAAAGTGTTCTAAAGCTCCTAAACGTCATTAACATATATATTTTTTTGCAAAAAGGGTGAAGTGTCCCTTTAACTATTCTCTGCCTATCAGGTCACAACTCGGACGGGCCTGAGGCGGCTCAAACTCCGCCTCCGTCGCGGTCTAAAAAGTCCCGCCCACCACCACCAGGGGGCATAAAACTATAGTTCGCGTCATAAGTTTATAGCCAAAGCACTAACCCTATTAACCCTAGCACTGCCAGGAGGCGCCCAGGGGCATCTTGGGGACCTGGATGTGCATCTCCATGGCGGGCCGGTCCGCGGGCCGGTCCCGTCGGTACGTCACCGTCTTCTCCGTGGTGGTGGGGACGTACGCCAGGTCCTAGAGAAAAAGAAGCAAAAACAGACACGTGCTTATAGAGGGTATTATTATTACTTGCGCAAGCAGAGCGCGCAAGTAATAATTTCGCCCGGTCTCTTCAACGTGACAGCCGTCAACCACTTTTCTGTGTAAGCAAATCTGTGCCTGGTTTGCTGGGACCAGACTACACAGATGACCATTTCTCTTACGTCATCATTGAGAGCTAGTCATACATATACACACCATGTACTCTGGTCCCAGCTCTCAACGATGACGTAATGTGTAATCTGGTCCCAGCAAACCAGGCACAGATTTGCATACACAAAAAAATGGTTGACGGCTGTCACTTTTTGGCACAAAGTAACCACAGTATACTGCTAATCAAATTACAACTACATACTCTATATAGTATATGTATATGTATACGTATGTCTTGTCATTAGTCATTGCTGGGACGGTGCATACGCATCGGAAAGGCTGGGACGGTGCATAGGGCGCAAAGTAACCACAGTATACCGCTAATCAACTTACAAATGACATATACATAGAGGCAGAAACTAAGATTTGACAGTTTGTAGCGGTTTGTAGCGGTCGAAAGTACTTGCGCGCTCTGCTTGCGCACTAGTAGGCCATTTTATAGATTAGAACTACTTGTCTCTGAATGGTTAATGATGGCTGTCTACTGGTCTTGTGCTGAGCAGGGAAGGAAAATGTATAGCAGAGCCAAATTAACTGCCAAGATACATTATCCCATTCTGGGAGGGAACCCCTTTTGGTGTTAGTGTTACGTTATGCATTAGCTATTGAAAAATAGCAGACCTACAAGCTTGTAGCGCGCCACCGAGTGGCGCGCTACGAGCTTGTAGGTCTGCTATTTTAGAAAAATGACTGACGACTGACATGGCTTTTTCAGAAAACTGTCGGGATGTAGAAGACATTTTTTTTAAATCTGATCTCAGGTCAGAATGGGTTATTATATGCACACTGCGAGCCTCCTCCTCTGCTGGCCTGGGAAGGGAACGGACTGCGGCGTGCCAAGAGTCACTGTAGCCGCTCCATTACACCTGACAGCGAGGATGAACTGACTCCACCGCAGGAGAGCATAACCTCTGAATGGTCTTCCCCCCAAGTTCCAAGGACCAACCAGTAGGTGTCACTATAGTGCAGAGACATATATGGACCCGGGCAGGCTTCCCATGCACCTGTAAACAACAGTGCCTGCCGGGGCGCCTGATGGAGGGGAAAGGAACTGGTTGGAATAACGTGTTCCTTCCACGCGCTATACGTCCAACCAGGGAAACTCCCCCCTGTCAGGTGTAAAAGGAGCAACTTGGACACTCAGGCATGAAGGAATCATGAGTTCAAGTCCGTTGCTCTCCCCAGGTTGGCGGAGGGTGTGTAGAGCCCAGGATCACATTAGATGATTGACACAGGGGTGAAAAATGGGTTACAAAATCGTGGAATAAAAAAAATATTAAACACCAAAAGGGGTTCCCGTCCAAAAATGGGCTATAGACAAGATGGCAGAGGAAACCATGTTAAGGCACCAACCTATACCCATCGGCCCAGAGCATTTAGGGCCTTCAGCGCCTTGCTCAAGGACACTTCGACACCAACTCTGGGGGAGCCCGCAGGGATCGAACCGGGAACCTTGCAGTTCCCATCCGGCCGCCCTATACCGGCCACTCGACCGCTGATCCACTGCCACTAAGTCATAACAAAGTATAGAGGCCTAAATGGCTTAAACGTTACTTAATTCCAGTCAAATGTATTTGTGTGTGTGTGTGTGTGTGTGTGTGTGTGTGTGTGTGTGTGTGTGTGTGTGTGCGCGCACCTTGCCAGTGTTGTGGTAGCCTCCTCCTCCTCCGCCTCCGTCGTTGCCTGTGGCGCCCTCCGGTGGCTGTCCTCTCCTCTGCAGCAGCAGCCTGGCGACGGCCACCACCGCCAGGCCCGCAACAGCAGCGTCAACGCACACACGCACAGGAAGGTTCCCACCACGCCCCCCACGACTCGCACACTCTGTAGAGAGGCGCGCACGCACAAACGCGAAGATCAAATATTATATTCACTCTTTTATTGGTCTCAATCTATCCCATATACATAAACATATAGCCCCCCAATATGTACAATATACAGTTATGGTGTTGTCATGAAGAACAATGCAACCAATGGTAAATGGTGCATTTTTTATAAGGCGCTTTACATAGATTGTGCATTACATTCACACACACCCTTTACATATATTGTGCATTACATTCACCCATTCACACACACATTCACACACCCTTACATACATTGTGAATTACCTTCACCCATTCACACAACCATTCACACACACCTTTACATATATATTATCACATTCACCCATTCACACACACATTCATACACCGATGGCGGCAGAAACCATGCAAGGCACCAACCAGCACATCAGGAGCAATTAGGGGTTCAGAGTCTTGCTCAAGGACACTTCCACACTAACTCTGGGGGAGCCCACAGGGTTCGAACCGGTAACCTTGCTGGTTACCATCCAGCCACTCTACCCGCTGAGCCACTGAACAGTGTGTGCTAGGATGTGTAAGTGTTGGGGTGTGTGTGTGTGTTTGTTTGTGTGTGTGTGTGTGTGTGTGTGTGTGTGTGTGTGTGTGTGTGTGTGTGTGTGTGTGTGGGTGTGGGTGTGTGTGTGTGCGTGCTCATCTCTCTCAGTGTGTGTGTGTGTGTGTGTGTGTGCGTGCTCATCTCTCTCAGTGTGTGTGTGTGTGTGTGTGTGTGCATGCTCATCTCTCTCAGTGTGTGTGTGTGTGTGTGTGTGTGTGTGTGGTGTGTGCGCGTGTGTGCTTGCTCATCTCTCTCAGTGTGTGTGTGTGTGTGTGTGCGTGCTCATCTCTCTCAGTGTGTGTGTGTGTGTGCGTGCTTATCTCTCTCAGTGTGTGTGTGTGTGTGCGTGCTTATCTCTCTCAGTGTGTGTGTGTGTGTGTGTGTGTGTGTGTGTGTGTGTGTGTGTGTGTGTGCGTGTGTGCATGCTCATCTCTCTCAGTGTGTGTGTGTGTGTGTGTGTGTGTGTGTGTGTGCATGCTCATCTCTCTCAGTGTGTGTGTGTGTGTGTGTGTGCGTGCTCATCTCTCTCAGTGTGTGTGTGTGTGTGTGTGTGTGCGTGCTCATCTCTCTCAGTGTGTGTGTGTGTGTGTGTGTGTGGGTGCTCATCTCTCTCAGTGTGTGTGTGTGTGTGTGTGTGTGCGTGCTCATCTCTCTCAGTGTGTGTGTGTGTGTGTGTGCATGCTCATCTCTCTCAGTGTGTGTGTGTGTGTGTGTGTGTGTGTGTGTGCGTGTGTGCTTGCTCATCTCTCTCAGTGTGTGTGTGTGTGTGTGTGTGTGTGTGTGTGCGTGCTCATCTCTCTCAGTGTGTGTGTGTGTGTGTGTGTGTGTGTGTGTGTGCGTGCTCATCTCTCTCTTGCTGACACAAAGAACCCAAAGTTCTGCTCTGACATTTCCTCGCCGCGTTGCCATGGAGACCTCCTGCTGCACTCTGGGAGGAGTGGGCGTGCACGGGAAGAGTGTCCCGCTGGGTGGGTGTGTGCATGTGTGTGTGCGTGTGTGTGTGCATGTGTGTGTGTGTGTGTGCATGTGCGTGCGTGTGTGGAGAGGGGGTCATACACAATGACCAGCGCTGTTCCCAAAAAATGACGGAAGGTGGAGACAAAAAATGTACACGCTGGGATGCGCCCTGGTGTGTGTGTGCGTGTGTGTGTGTGTGTGTGTGTGTGTGTGTGCACGCACGCACACGTGCGTGTATGTGTGTGTGTACACATGTGTGTGCGCACGTGTGTGTGTACAGTACTACACAGTGAAAGTGTTGTGGGAGCAGAGAGGAAATGTAAAACACAGATGTCACAGAATGACAGCAAGAGCTCCTCTTACACACACACACACACACACACACACACACACACAGTCACACACACACACACACACACCAGGGTGCTCTAGCACAGCAGCGGTAGCAGCGGAACTGACCTGGATTCAGTGCGTGCGTGCATGTGTGCGTCTCTCTACAGTGCGTGCGTGCGTGCATGCGTGCGCGCGTGCGTACCGGGGTGTTTACTGATGTGGAGTTGGGTCCGAGCCGACACCAGGCCGGTGTGGAAGCGGTACCGACAGCCGTCACTGTGGCGCGTGTACACACACT
>NC_137878.1:40432268-40439768 GCF_963924005.1 Protomyctophum bolini | reverse complement strand
AACGAGCATGTGATCATGTGTGAGCAACAGATTTTACAAAGAGACACAGACGTGCTGCATGTGATCTTTGCAACAATAGAGAGAATTATAGAAACACACACACGTGCAGATAAACACAAACAGACGCCGCACATACAAAATGGTAGACACACACACGCGCGCGCGTACACAGTCACACACACGCATGATTTATTGACTGACTTGACTCCGAATGAGCCAGCTACTGTACACAATACAGTCTGTTGTATTAACCCATTCTGAACGGGAACCCATGTTGGTGTTAGCATCATGTTATGCTTTAGCTATTGAAAAATAGCAGATCTACAAGCTCATAGCGCGCCACCGAGTGGCGCGCTACGAGCTTGTAGGTCTGCTATTTTTGAAAAATCGAAGAACGACTGACATTTTTAGAATCTGATCTCAGGTCAGAATGGGTTAATCAGACTAGTGTGTGTCCAGTGGAAACCTCGCATGAATCTGATCTCAGGTCAGAATGGGTTAAAGCTTCTGGAATTTCTGCTATTTCTCTGCAGATTTTGTATAGTTCGACTCGAATTGTTATTTTTGAAAAAAATGTTTTTAAAATGTACGGTCATTTTTGAGCGGTGCAACTCCACCACTCCAAGGAACAGCAATGTCCGTGTTCACCTATACGTGTTGGTTAATGAGCACCAGTATGACTATTAGTAGCAGTAGGGGGCGCTGTTGTGCCAGAAACAGAGAGAGAGAGAGAGAGAGAGAGAGAGAGAGCTGCACTGTTGCCTGCTAATGAGAGAGAGAGGGGTGGGGGGGGGGGGGGGGAGAGTTGCGACACTCAGTTCACACGGGTGTGATTTTTCAACTTGGATACTATTATGCAAAAAAATAATTGCGATTATCTCAATTAACACCTTTAATGCGTTAATACATTTTGCATAATGGTTGAATGCTGCATATTATTATTATTATTATTATTTACAGTTAAAAGGACTAAAGGAGTTCAAATGAATTGATTTAATTTACATTAATCTATTTTTGATTTCATTTGTATTCCTATAACAAAGGGTTACGGTATTTAGAAACTGCATGTCCCATGATGCTTTGCGGTTAGCGCCAGATGTTAGCAAAAAAAAGACTGCAGGATTCCTCCTACCTGGTCTGAGGGGGTTAACCCATTCTGACCGGGAACCCATGTTGGTGTTATAGCATCATGTTATGCTTTAGCTATTGATAAATTGCAGATCTACAAGCTCATAGCGCGCCACCGAGTGGCGCGCTACGAGCTTGTAGGTCTGCTATTTTTGAAAAATCGAAGAGCGACTGACATTTTTAGAATCTGATCTCAGGTCAGAATGGGCTAATCAGACCAGTGTGTGTCCAGTGGAAACCTTGTATGAATCTGATCTCAGGTCAGAATGGGTTAAATCTACACCATGGGGTGGGGTGGGGGGGGGGTCGGGGTCCTCCTACCTGGTCTGAGGGAGATGCTGATGTCCGACGGAGACACCTGCGTTCCTCGCAGCGTGGCGTTGACCTGCACCTCGACCTCCGGGTGCTCCATGAACCCCGGCGAGCAGCCCCTCCTCAGCAGGTTGGCGGGACGGTCGCAGCGGCGCCCGCCCTCCGCCGCGCCTTCCAGGAAGCCCTGAGGAGGATGGAGGTCAGAGGTCACCATGGAGACAGAAGGTCAGAGAGAGTGAGAGAGAGGGGGGGTGGTGGGGAGGGTCACAGCGCGACCCGACTACGGATAAGCGGTTGAAGGTGGATGGATGGATTTAAGACTAGGTTTCAAAAGCCAGAAGTGTGTTATATAATAAATATATATATATATATATACTGCAATATGTGTTCATTTTAACTGAGTGTATACAGTAAGTACATGATCACTGTGGATTTGACTGCATGTATATACAGCTTAACACCCTCTTTGCAGCAGCCTGCCAACTTCATGCTTCTGACAAACACACACACGCACACACACACACACACACACACGCATTGCACAGACACACACACACGCACACACACTCACACACGCATTGCACAGACACACACACACACACACACACACACACACACACACACGCATTGCACAGACACACACAGGCGCGCACACGCACGCACACACACACACAAACACACACACACACTCACACACACACACTCATTGCACAGACACACACAGGCGCGCACACGCACGCACGCACACACACACACACACGCACACACACACACACACACACACACACACACACACACAGAGGCCACACATGCTGGACTTGGCTGAGCTCACGCTCGCATTTGTAATCTACATCTGTGTTCTCTGTTCTCTCTGAAGTATACAGTTTGGGACCGAGTTCTCGTCTTTAGAAATGTATTCCGTTTGACTCGAACGCTGCATCAGCAGAAAGAAAAGAAAGGGAAGGGAAGGGGAAAAAATACCAAGTGTTTCTTCTTCTATACTTATTTCTTTTGCTCACTCAGCGTTTTTGGGGAGAAGAAGAACACATGCAGAATGTGCATGAGTAAAAAGAGACTCGTGTTATTCTGTAAGCAAATAAAAATCACACCTGTGTGAACCGAGTGGTGCAACTCCCCTCTCTCCCCCCCTCCTCTCTCTCTCTTTCTGCTCCGTCAGATTAGCTTTATTATGGATATCAATCCGCGTCACTGAGAACTTATTTTTTCATTATTATTTTGGCTCGGCCTTTCCTTCTTTAGCGAACCTATAGACAGTCAGAAGTTGGATTTGCGTCCAGCAGGTGGCAGCCATGTCACATACTTGTGTCGTTCCAATGTCACGCATGCGCACACCACTCGTGCACATTGACGTACACAAACAAACGGGTACACAAACAGGTACACGGACATTGCTGGTTGTAGGAGTGGTTGCACCACTCAAAAACGTCAACAGTGAATCGAAAAAAAGGTTAAACACAAATGGAGTCGAGGTGGAATTGAGTCATATCGAGTCTGTATTATAGTATCCATAGATATTATTTACTATAGTTCCTGTTAATCTGTATGGTATCTAGGCATGTGCACACATAGTCAGACAGCAAAGGGTCTACAAGCTTGTAGTTCTGCCATTTTCTTCAGAAAGTGAATTTTGCACACACGCACGCACGCACGCACACGCACACACACACACACACACACACACCCCCACACACCCACCCACCCTTTTCATCATCTACATTCTACAAGCTCACAATGTGACACCCTGTGAGCTTTTCAAATAGCCGATGCATATATAATGTTTATAAGTGTGGCCTATAATATCTGTCGCTTCTTTTGGGCTAGTTTTCATAGACCCTGTTTGCTTATTTCTCTCGCACAATCTGGCATGTGTATTGTGTGTGTTTGTGTGTGTGTGTGTGTGTGTGGGATTCTGCTTGTAAATTTGCATGTGTAATTCGTTGTAAAATCTACATAATTTATGTCTGCTGTGCATTTGATTCAGGTTTATGTGTAATACAGACAGAAGTACCGTAAATGTGTGTGCATGTGTGCGTGCGTACGTTCGTGCGTGTGTGTGTGTGTGTGTGTGTTATTAGCACTGTTTAGCTTTACGTCACAGCGCAGACTCTCCCAACAATGGGAGCAGTGTGTTGGTGTCGCGGCTTTGGCCGGTAAAGCCAGGAGTGGATTAGGAACCTTTGTTTAGGACTACCAGAGTCTGTAAGAAATGCACTCGCTGACACACAATCAGGCCTAGAATACTGCTGCGTCACTGAGCCCAACACACTGGATACATAAAGGCCTAGAACTGCTGCTGCGTCACTGAGCCCAACAAACTGGTTACAGTATATAAAGGCCTAGAACTGCTGTTGCGTCACAGAGCCCTGCAACACACTGGATACAGTAGGCCTAGAACTGCTGCAGCGTCACTGAGCCCAACACACTGGATACAGTATAAGGCCTAGAACTGCTGCTGCGTCACTGAGCCCAACAAACTGGTTACAGTATATAAAGGCCTAGAACTGCTGCTGCGTCACAGAGCCCAACGCACTGGATACAGTATATAAAGGCCTAGAACTGCTGCTGCGTCACAGAGCCCAACGCACTGGATACAGTATATAAAGGCCTAGAACTGCTGCTGCGTCACTGAGCCCAACACACTGGATGCAGTATAAGGCCTAGAACTGCTGCTGCGTCACTGAGCCCAACACACTGGATACAGTATATAAAGGCCTAAAACTGCTGCTGCGTCACTGAGCCCAACACACTGGATACAGTATAAGGCCTAGAACTGCTGCTGCGTCACTGAGCCCAACACACTGGATACAGTTATATATATAGGCCTAGAACTGCTGCTGCGTCACTGAGCCCAACACACTGGATACAGTATATAAAGGCCTAAAACTGCTGCTGCGTCACTGAGCCCAACACACTGGATACAGTATAAGGCCTAGAACTGCTGCTGCGTCACTGAGCCCAACACACTGGATACAGTTATATATATAGGCCTAGAACTGCTGCTGCGTCACTGAGCCCAACACACTGGATACAGTATATAAAGGCCTAGAACTGCTGCTGCGTCACTGAGCCCAACACACTGGATACAGTTATATATATAGGCCTAGAACTGCTGCTGCGTCACTGAGCCCAACACACTGGATACAGTATATAAAGGCCTAAAACTGCTGCTGCGTCACTGAGCCCAACACACTGGATACAGTATAAGGCCTAGAACTGCTGCTGCGTCACTGAGCCCAACACACTGGATACAGTTATATATATAGGCCTAGAACTGCTGCTGCGTCACTGAGCCCAACACACTGGATACAGTATATAAAGGCCTAGAACTGCTGCTGCGTCACTGAGCCCAACACACTGGATACAGTTATATATATAGGCCTAGAACTGCTGCTGCGTCACTGAGCCCAACACACTGGATACAGTATATAAAGGCCTAAAACTGCTGCTGCGTCACTGAGCCCAACACACTGGATACAGTATAAGGCCTAGAACTGCTGCTGCGTCACTGAGCCCAACACACTGGATACAGTATATAAAGGCCTAAAACTGCTGCTGCGTCACTGAGCCCAACACACTGGATACAGTATATAAAGGCCTAAAACTGCTGCTGCGTCACTGAGCCCAACACACTGGATACAGTATAAGGCCTAGAACTGCTGCTGCGTCACTGAGCCCAACACACTGGATACAGTTATATATATAGGCCTAGAACTACCCATATATATATATATATATATATATATATATATATATATATATATAGCGTACAGTATATGTTACAGTTAAATCGAGAAAAACAGAACGGGGGCACCAGTTTTTCCTGCTGCGTTTCGAGCTTGTAGATCTGATACTTTGAGCTTGTAGATCTGATCTGCTACTTTTAGCTTGTAGATCTGCTACTTTAAATGCCCGTGGGGAACATTATGTTATCTGTAGCTCTGTGACCAATTCCCAGTTTCAAGAGAAATTTCCGGGACTTTCTTTCCTAACAACAAGCCCCCTCGGGCTGGCACAGAAGGAAAGTAACGCTAAGGTGTGCGTGCGTGTGTGTGTGTGTGTGTGTGTGTGTGTGTGTGTGTGTGTGTGTGTGTGTGTGTGTGTGTGTGCACATGTGCACGTGTGCACGTGTGCACGCATGCATGAACATGAGCACCTGCTTTAAAGGAGAATTCCATGCTAGAAGGCTTTCTTATCTTTCTTACCTTTCTTTGTAGTCGTTACGTCCCCACCAAAGAGGTCCAGGTGTTTTTTTGTGCAAAAACTCCTTATTGGCTATTTCCCCTACCATAAGCCCTCAGTGAATTGCATTGCATTGAATGGGAATTGAATGGGGTTATGGGGTGTTGTGCTAGTTCGCTTATTTCCATCGAAAGAAGTAGTAAAGTGTACCACACCCCATAGCCCCATTCAATTCCCATTCAATTCAATGCAATTCATTTAGGGCTTATGGTAGGGGAAACAACTACAACTACAAAGAAAGGTAAGAAAGCCTTTTAGTATGGAATTCTCCTTTAAACCCATACAGACCTAAGACTGATTCTACAAAAGGCCTTTCTTAAATCAGTTGTTCTGAAACATTTTTCAGGAAACCCCAAAACCGCCGACCAGCCCAGGTTACATTAGAAAATCCCCAACCATAGCCGTTTTTAAGTCAAATTTAAAAACGTATTTATTTAACATTGCATATCCCAATTAACTGTGTTTCTATTAAAGGTGGGAGTATCTGTTGTAATGTAATTGTATCTAGCATCTGTATTCCTTTTAAAGTGCACTGTTGCACTCTGTGTTTGTTTGTATTATGTAAAGCACTTTGAATTGCCTTGAGTATGAAAGGTGCTATATAAATAAAAATGCCTTGCCTTGCCTTGCCCCCATTTGAAAACTTTTTGTGCCAGAAACAATTATAATAATAACAATAATCAAAAATGCCAGAAATACAAGCTTATACAGCCGTGAGCGTGTTGTGTGTACTGTAAGATCTGCTCTAAACCCTGAGAGTATTCTGATAAAGTCGTTATATTTGCTCTATATAGTGTCTGTTAATAGCTGAAGTGATACCGGGTTGTACAGGGTTAATCGGGATGGAATTTGGGCGTGTGTCTGGAGGAGGGTTATGGGAGGTTACGGTGCGTGTGTGTGTGTGTGTGTGTGTGTGTGTGTGTGTGCGACAGTGTTTTCACACACTCCCCTCAAGGCCACGGTGTCTCTGATAGCCTTACGAGGTCAAGGGTCGCGGGGTGGGAAAGCACCTGAGGCAGTTAAACACACACGTTATGACCGACCTGTCTAGCCGCTGTGGCGCGCACGTGCGTGTGTGCGTGGGTGCGTGTGTGTGCGTGTGTGTGTGTGTGTGTGTGCGTGTGTGTGTGTGTGTGTGCGTCTAATCCCAGCTTCTCATAAAGTGAACCACCCTGAGCCACTAAATGACCGTGAGAAGCTGTAAAACTGACCAGCTCCAACACACACACACACACACACACACACACACGCACACACGCATGCACGCGCGCACGTGCACGCGCACACACAACACAAAAACAGCTATACAGACAAAGTCGCAGGCAGATTCGTGTCTCTGTTTTCAGTGTGTTTATGTATGTGTGTGTCTATGTGTGTGTGTGTGTGTGTGTGTGTGTGTGCGCACGCACGTGTGTGTGCATGCATGTGCCTGTTAGCCTAAACAATACATTCATGAGAAAGCTTTAGCACAAATATTCACACACAAGCACGCGCGCGCACGCACACACACACACACACACACACACACACACACACACACACACACACACAGGTCAGAGTGCAGGCCAGCTTGAACACACACACATCTGTCGATGACATCAAAGCTATGCTGCATGTCTTCCAAAGAATGCCTTTGTCTCTGTGTGTCACGCACGTGCGCACACACACACACGCACACACACGCACGCACACACGCACACACACCCACACACACACACACACACGCTTACCTCCTGGAAGCACCAGGCACACTGCGGTCCACGTCTGAGACACTCAGTACAGGAGGAGAGAGCAGGGTCC
>NC_137878.1:40424768-40427268 GCF_963924005.1 Protomyctophum bolini | reverse complement strand
ACATATTTTCAGATGGGGGTCGGTGGCCAATTACATATATATTTGGGGTCCTTGACATGAATATGTTTGAGCACCACTGATATAGAAACATGAGGTTTGTCAGAAAACTGTCAGGATTTATAGAAGTTGTTAGAAGAAATTTGTTTAAATGTTGACGTCAGGCGGGCCTAAGTGGACCACTTGTTGTATGACGGTTCTGATTACATTTGAACACTCTTAAACAGTCAAATTAACTCAGTTTCCTTTCCTTTTCTTTTTTTTTTACAGTCTAATATTATGTTATTTTTTTTTACAGTGTAATGTTATGGCACTGCAGTGGATTTGATCACGTCGAGGCACATGGCAGGATGACATCATTATTATTTATAATGACATCACTGATCGTTACGTGATATGGGTTTTATTTTTTATTTTTATTATGACAGATGATGCATGCATTATACATGGTGCTCTGGTTCAACTGGCCTCGTATGAACTCTACATCCACATGTGGGGTTCACGGCAGAGGCATAATATATATCTACAGTAAGACGAGGACAGGCCTGAACAAATCCATTTCTGCCTCACGGCCAAAATCCATACAATGAGAAAAAACCAGACCTGAGAACTATTAAAGGACAGCTTGATTGGCCGTTGCGGTATAGAGTGCTTCCTTCAATCACCCATTGGAATGTAAATGCATTCCTTTCAGCCTTTGTATCCTACTGTCTGGAAGGTATATCTCGGTATCCTACTGTCTTAACTAGGTACAGACTCAGTGAGCACAGTCTCGCAATCGAGAAAGGCCGTCATGGGCAGACCTGTATC
Source organism: Protomyctophum bolini (assembly GCF_963924005.1). Classification (NCBI taxonomy): domain Eukaryota; kingdom Metazoa; phylum Chordata; class Actinopteri; order Myctophiformes; family Myctophidae; genus Protomyctophum; species Protomyctophum bolini. The sequence goes on along the minus strand of NC_137878.1, from coordinate 40,426,461 downwards.
CCGAGAGAAGACAGACTATATATATGCACCCACTGCACACAAAATGAAGTGGAAACCGAGCTACACTTCCTAACCATCTGTCCATTGTACCAAGACATCAGAGACACAGTATACTTCCCACAGAATACAACCACACACGGAGGTTTTGAAAACATGACCAATGACAAAAAACTCCCATATCTGCTGGGCGAAGTACAACAATGTGCAAAAACACAGCAGCAAGATTTGTGAGTTGCTGTGATAGGAGAAGGATATCAAATGGAACACAACCACCCTAAAGACTAATCATTGTGTATATTCCTGCACTATACCTGCATCGAGTGACCTTGGTACATAGAAATGGATCTATTGAAGATTCTGACCTTCAAATGTACATAATTTTTGTTTTGATTGTATTGCTGTATTGTTGTATTGTTCTTTCTGCTTTGGCAATGTAAACGTACGTTTTCTCATGCCAATAAAGCCCTTTGAATTGAATTGAAATTGTCTGGCAGGTATATCTCTTTGGGGGGGGGGGGGGGGACTCTTCATGCATCGAAGGAAGCATGAGGTCAGTCCGTTGCTCTCCCCAGGTTGGCAGAGGGAGTATAGCCCATGCAGGATTATAGGCTACATTAGATATAATTGACACAGACATGGGTGAAATCTTCTCTTCTGCCTGGGGGTCCCTGGCACAACGTGGGGGGGTCCCTATGGAGGTCTCTGTATGGGGGTGCCTGGGGGTCCCCATGGCACAACATGGGGGTCCCTATGGAGGTCTCTGTATGGGGGTGCCTGGGGGTCCCCATGGCACAACATTGTTCAGGTGGGGTTCTGCGTGGGGGTCCCTGGCACAACATGGGGGTCCCTGGGGGTCTCTGTATGGGGGTCCCTGCGGCACAACATTGTTCAGGTGGGGTTCTGCATGGGGGTCCCTACATGGGGGTCCCTGCGGCACAACATTGTTCAGGTGGGGTTCTGCGGCAGCAAAGGCCAAAACAATTTAGTTCTATATATCTACGCCAATCAGACACATGATTAAAACACCTGTGTTGGTTAATTGGTCCCCCAACATCATAGGACTACATTTGGAACTCATGAATGAATTGGAGGAAAAAGGTTAAAGTTGACCATCACTCACTCACTAGTCACTATATATTATGAATACAGTTGTGCCCTGTACTAGTAGTAGGCTAGTCACCCGGACCATCACTCTCTCACTATATAATATGAATACAGTTGTGCCCAGTACTAGTATAGTAGTACCGGTACCAGTACTAGTATAGTAGTACCGGTACCAGTACTAGTATAGTAGTACCGGTACCAGTACCAGTAGTGTAGGCTTAGGCTACTCACCCGGACTGGACGCTCCAGCGAAGCAGAGGACACACACACTGACAGCCCAGAGGAGGAGGTGACCGTGTGTGTGGTTACGTATCCAGGAAGTCATGTCCACTCCACACACACACACACACACACACACCGACTGTCCAGGACCGTCCTGTCACCAACCGGACCGGAGTGAAGCAGGTGGTCCTGCTGGCAGCTATACAAGGGGGGAGCAGACCAGTGGAGGAGACCACGACCAGCACCGGTACCACAGTGTGTCCAGTAACCAGTGCTTGTCCTCCGTGAACAACAATGCAACGCAGCAGCAGCGCGGACGCACGCAGGGCATGTCTGTCTGTCTCGCACCGCACGGTGGTCTTAAGTA
>NC_137878.1:40412268-40417268 GCF_963924005.1 Protomyctophum bolini | reverse complement strand
GAGCTTCGTCAGGTGTGTGTACCTGCTGCACCTGACTAATAAATACGTTTGATGCAGTCTCCGTTCCCTGGAGTGTGCAGCCCCTTCCTTGGAAGGTTTTTCTCTTTTTTGATATACAGGATACAAAGGGCTGAGAAAGGCCTGCGTTTGCGTTCCAGTGGGTGATGGAGGGTCGCACTCTAGACGCGCAGCGGCCAATCCTCCGTCCTGCCGTCCACTATTAGTTCTCAGGTCTGGTTTTTGTCCTCATGGATTTTGTCCGACAGGCAGAAATGGATTTGGACCTTAAGAGTATATATGAATAGAGACGGCATCACCCAGAGGAAACCCTGAGGCCAAATGGACACAGTGGCCCAATTTGATATCCTGGCCCCAAACACATGAACGCGCGCTGGTCCGTTGACTGTCATTGTGCAACGTTCACGACAGACGGACGCACGCTCGTGCGCGTTCGTGCGCGTTCAACGGCAGCGCGTTCATGTGTTTTGGGGCCACTCACTAATGCAATCCATCCCAGAATGCACTCTGTTCCTGTATACCCGGAAGGTGAAAGTGAAATCGCCTCATGCGCTTTTTAGAGCAACTTAATGCAAGTGGATGGGAGGAGAACTCGGATGTCTTCTCTATTCATATATATACTCTAAGGGACGAACGCCTGTCCTCACCTTATTGTATAGTTCAGGGGTTTTCAACTGATTGTGAAACAGGGACCAACACCCTGACTTATAGAATCAACCTGGGGACCACTGTTGTGTTGGGTGGGGATGTGAACCATGGACCAACACCCTGACTTATAGAAACAACCTGGGGACCACTGTTGTGTTGGGTGGGGATGTGAACCATGGACCAACACCCTGACTTATAGAATCAACCTGGGGACCACTGTTGTGTTGGGTGGGGATGTGAACCAGGGACCAACACCCTGACTTATAGAATCAACCTGGGGACCACTGTTGTGTTGGGTGGGGAACTGAACTGGGGAACTGGGCTAAGATTAGTGCTTTTCTAAGTTAACACTTACTATGCATCCCATGCGTATAAAATACATCCCACTGTTTCTCAACCGTTGACTACTAGGCTACTGGTAAAATGTCCTAATAATAATGACTCAACCAGACAATCCGGTGCACTCCCCCCTTCTTGAGATTCTGACTCCCTTTTTCTGTTGAATTCCTTGAACTGAAATTTTAACTTGTCAGTAAAATGACCACATGGATGGACTCACCACAGGTCACAAGTTCATGGTTTCTCAACTAGTGGAAAGAACATTTAAAACAAATCCTACACATTACTAAAGGCATGGTCAGGGACCACATGCAATACCTCCACGGACCACCAGTGGTCCACGGACCACCTGTTGAAAACCCATGGTACAGTTATACATACTGTACGCCACTGTGACATTATGATAATACGGTGGTGACCTGCACCGGAAACTGTAACGTGACGTCGCTGAAGCTGCGATGGTATTAATACGTGACTCACCGGAACGGTGGTGGTTAGTAAAAAAAACCCAAACAAACACAGAGACAGAGAGATGTGTTTCGGGAACACATCTCTCTGTTTTCACTAACCAGCGTGAGTCGCCTTATCGCCTCAAACTGGAGTATGAGGTGATCTCTCTCTCTCTCTCTCTGTCTCTCTCTCTCTCTCTCTGTGTTTGTGTTAGCGGTCGGCTGGGCTTTCCATCACGCTGCTCTGGTCTCATCCTTCTCTGACCACGCACGCACCAGGGGGGGCAGTCAGACAGATATTTAGTGAAGCCACTATAAGGAAATCGGGATTTCCTGAAAGTTCATATAATGGCCTGTTGTGGCGCTGTCTGTCATTGGGCCCAAATAAACCCATAGCCCCACAGAAGTCCATGTATTTGGGCCCAACTTCACCTAGACCTAGTATCTGTGCAAGCATAATTGCCCAAACATGTATGTGTGTCTTAACTTGCATGTTCTATACAAGACATTGCCAAGCAATTGCGCTGCAAATATAAATGAAGCACACACGCGCACGCACAGCACACACACACACACACACACACACACACACACGACCCGTGTACTGTGTAGGTCTGCTATGTGGTGAATTCCCCCGACCCGAGTACACCAGTACCACATCCCACACGGACGGATGCCTTCCACTCAATGGCTCCGATTGTTCCACAGATGCTTCAGATGGTTATTATACTCTGTATGGAGGTCCACCCACCGGGGTTTCACTCATACCGTATGGAGGTCCACTAGCCGGGGTTTCACTCATACTGTGTATGGAAGTCCACACCAGCCGGGGTTTCACTCATACTGTATGGAAGTCCACACCAGCCGGGGTTTCACTCATACCGTATATGGAAGTCCACACTAGCCGGGGTTTCACTCATACCGTATATGGAAGTCCACCAGCCGGGGTTTCACTCATACCGTATGGAGGTCCACCAGCCGGGGTTTCACTCATACCGTATGGAGGTCCACCCACCGGGGTTTCACTCATACTGTATGGAGGTCCACACCAGCCGGGGTTTCACTCATACTGTATGGAGGTCCACCAGCCGGGGTTTCACTCATACTGTATGGAAGTCCACACCAGCCGGGGTTTCACTCATACTGTATGGAAGTCCACCAGCCGGGGTTTCTCTCATACTGTATGGAAGTCCACCAGCCGGGGTTTCACTCATACTGTATGGAAGTCCACACCAGCCGGGGTTTCACTCATACCGTATGGAGGTCCACCCACCGGGGTTTGAATTTGGATCTACAAAATGGCTACAAAACAACAACGTTTTGACTCACAAAGTGTCACTTTCATTATTCAGACAGACAGACAGACAGGCAGGCAGACAGACAGGCAGGCAGGCAGACAGACAGACAGGCTGGCAGGCAGGCAGGCAGGCAGACAGGCAGGCAGGCAGGCAGACAGGCAGGCAGGCAGACAGGCAGGCAGGCAGACAGACAGGCAGACAGACAGGCAGGCAGGCAGGCAGGCAGGCAGGCAGGCAGACAGGCAGACAGGCAGACAGACAGACAGGCAGGCCCGACCCGACCTTGCCACACTTTGAATTTGACACAAATTAATTGAGTATACCAAAAGGAAGGACCGCAATGGAAACAAGCCATGGGCTTTCTTGAGTTTAAATCCTCTTAGCAGACCTTTGTATGAACTGTACTTTCCTGTGCTTTTTTATTTTTATTTTTTTTTAGCAATTTGACGGTTTGCAAAACTTTAGTGATTGAACGACAAACCATCCACAAATCCAAACAACGCAGCAGTTTGGGACACAAATGGTTACAATGACCAAAAAAAACAAAAACAAAAAAACTTTCCCAGACTGTAAAAAATGTCAAAGGACAACAAACACAGACAGTATAATGTGGTGAACCATCGTGAAGTTCCCCCTTATGTGATGCAGTTTCTTCACTATAGTCCATTCCAGAAGAACACAGTTTTCCGGCCTCTCTGCTACAGACAGAGCTGACAATGAGGTTATTTTATCTTCCCTTTTCTCCTCCTGGAGTCTCTGCCTCGAAGCAGACCAGAGGTAGAACACTGTCCTTCCCTCTGATGTCATCGCCATGTAGAGCGTCGCAGTCCCTCCCCCCTTTCAGAACAACGAACGGCCCGGGAAATGAAAACGCAATGCATTTGTTCCCCATAAGGCAGTTCTTATTTAATTTATTTAAAGACCTTTTAAGCGTCGTACGAAGCCAGCTCTTGTCGTGACAAATCATGACAACAACACACACAATATTTTGGACCAAACAAAGAATTACAAAGAAGAAAAACAACAAAAAAAAGTGTTGTAACCTCATGCCGTTTTTTTCTAATTTTCTAATTCTTTGTTTGGCCCGAGAAATTCTGTGTGTTGTCATGATTTGTCACGACAAGAGTTGGCTTTGTACGACGCTTAAAAGGTCTTTAAATAAATTAAATAAGAACTGCCTATGGGGAAATGCATTGCGTTTTCATTTCCTGGGCCGTTCGTTGTTCTGAAAGGGGGAGGGACTGTTGACGCCCTATAGGGACACATGAGGCATCAGTAAAGCAGGAACTGGGGGTGGCGAATGAATGAAGGACCGGGAAGTCTGGCGTGATATTGTGAAATCCATGATCTCAACCGCGGTCGAAAAAGATTCTACAAAATGGCTCCTGAATCCTGACAGTTTTCTGAAAATGTTTCTGTGTGTCAGCCGTTTTCAAACATTATACAGACTATAATCTGTAATGTTTCTGTGTGTCAGTCGTTTTCAAACATTATACAGACTATAATCTGTAATGTTTCTGGTGTCAGTCGTTTTCAAACATTATACAGACTATAATCTGTAATGTTTCTGTGTCAGTCGTTTTCAAACATGATACAGACTATAATCTGTAATGTTTGAAAATATGTAGTTCCAGGAACCCTCCCAGAAGCAGAAGATTTGAGTTAAAAACGTTTGCTGTGAAAGAACATATACATATTCAAAGGTTTGAGCCACATTTTCACGATTTTTCCCAAATAGCAGGCACTCGTAGCACTTGTAGATCTGCTAATTTTCAATAGCTAAGGTATGACATAATCCTTAACCCATTCTGACCTGAGATCAGATCCATACGAGGTTTCCACTGGACACACACTGGTCTGAATAACCGATTCTGACCTGAGATCAGATTCTAAAAATGTCAGTCGTTCTTCGATTTTTCAAAAATAGCAGACCTACAAGCTCGTAGCGCGCCACTCGGTGGCGCGCTACGAGCTTGTAGATCTGCTATTTTTCAATAGCTAAAGCATAACATAGTGCTAACACCAAAATGGGTTCCCGTTCAGAATGGGTTAAAACACCCAGAATGGGGTACTTTTCCATCCCCACTGTATTTTTCCAGCTATACACATTCATTGAATGCCTATACGGACATGCAGGAAATAACAGAAAGGCAAAAAAACCCCCCACACATGATCTTGTAAATACTTGCGTTTTTAGACGGTAAGCCGCGTGCGTGCGTGCGTGCGTATACAGTATACCAAGAAGACG
>NC_137878.1:40292268-40407268 GCF_963924005.1 Protomyctophum bolini | reverse complement strand
ATGAAATACCCTTCCAACCTTCACATTGACCACACCCCTCAGTGGACATCATTGGCCACAGTTAGGTGACTCAAATGGCGCTTACAACCTGTGTTGTGTGTCTGCTAAATACCATATATTCGTACATTGTTTGTGTGCGTTTGTCTCCCAGCAGTGCTTGTAATAATACACTATATAGGCTCCAGTAAGGCCTGCCACTAACCCAACATCCGGGGAATCTCTCCATCGGCTATCTAGATCGGCTATTTTCAGCACGCAACTAATTGTAACACCAGTAAGACGCGCAAACGCGGGAAGCGAACGCAGCTCGTACATATTTAAGTTAAGTTATTTTTAAGTTAAGTTTTTAACTTAGCCATAACCATATAAGGAGTCCCCAAAGCAGCTATACGTCCAAATATGGAGTGTGTTGCATCAATCACAAACAAATCACTCAGCTCCATATATGGGCACAAAGGTGGGACACACAGACAGACACACACACAGACAGACAGACAGACATGATCTGCTAGGTCTCATAGTAAGTGCTCACTGCGTTCGCAATGACTTACACTGGATCTCTTGTCCACTACTCCCCTCCTAACATTTTAGTCTAGTTTTTATTTGTTGACGAAATTGTCAGTATATTTAGTCTCATAGTTTTAGTCACCGCAGTTTTAGTTCTCATTTAGTCTCCATTTAGTCTTTGTCGGTTTTAGTCGACGAACATTTTTCGTCTTAGTTTTAGTCGACGAAATCAGTCACTGGTGGAGGACAAGATGAGCTGAATCAGACCTGTCTCAGGGGGGGGGGGGGGGGGGTCAAGTGGACATCTTCCTTATAGCTGATTAAGAGACAGATCCTATTTCACTTTGAGTGGAAGAAAAGTGACCACAGGAGACACGCACTGGGCTCTGCACCGCACGCACACGCACACACACACACACACACACACACACACACACACACACACACACACAGACAGACACACAACTGCAAAGGTGGAGACTTTTGCTTGAAGCTTGGTGCTTGAAGCTATAATAAAGCAGATAATATTACATATAATATACTTAATAATATAATAAAGCTTGAGGCTATACTAAAGCAGTGTATGTTATGAGACCAGACTTGACTCGTATAAAGATAGATAGTTTATTTCTCCTCAAGTGGGAGTTTTTTTCATCCTATGTTCATAACATACTGTATACCACAAACACGTACAGAATACAGGACTTTACAGCGGTCACACAACATAGACATTATCTTTCTTTTATTGCCAGTTGTTTTCTTTAAATCTAACATCTTTATCCCATCAGACGCCCCGGCTGGCCAGGGGGAGGCAGTATAGAGACCAGTTCCTTTCCCCTCCCATAAGGCGCCCCGGCTGGCCAGGGGGAGGCAGTATAGAGACCAGTTCCTTTCCCCTCCATCAGGCGCCCCGGCTGGCCAGGGGGAGGCAGTATAGAGACCAGTTCCTTTCCTCTCCCATCAGGCGCCCCGGCTGGCCAGGGGGAGGCAGTATAGAGACCAGTTCCTTTCCCCTCCCGTCAGGCGCCCCGGCTGGCCAGGGGGAGGCAGTATAGAGACCAGTTCCTTTCCCCTCCATCAGGCGCCCCGGCTGGCCAGGGGGAGGCAGTTTAGAGACCAGTTCCTTTCCCCTCCCGTCAGGCGCCCCAGCTGGCCAGGGGGAGGCAGTATAGAGACCAGTTCCTTTCCCTTCCATCAGGCGCCCCGGCTGGCCAGGGGGAGGCAGTATAGAGACCAGTTCCTTTCCCTTCCATCAGGCGCCCCGGCTGGCCAGGGGGAGGCAGTATAGAGACCAGTTCCTTTCCCTTCCATCAGGCGCCCCGGCTGGCCAGGGGGAGGCAGTATAGAGACCAGTTCCTTTCCCCTCAAGGGGAAGTCAAGTGTCCACAATGTTCACCACCAAACCTTCTACATGCCATATTAAGACATCGGCTTCCCTGAGTGGCCAGCCCTGCCCATGATCGGCCTCCCTGAGTGGCCAGCCCTGCCCATGATCGGCCTCGCGGATTGGGCCAAGCTCCGTGTGCCACTTGTGCCACCGTGCCAACATAAGGCCTCCGTTCTTTTCTATAGAAGCAAGACTCGGAAAAAAAACCCTGATTTTACGCATAGCGCCGCCGCGAATCGTCTGAGATGCCGCGTTCCGATTTCACGCGTGGCGTCGCGTAAACTCTCTCCCACGTCTCGTCTCGTCTCTCTCTCTCTCTCGATGCTGCGTTGGGCGGTGCACCTGAAAGAGGGGCCGAGGCGGGACTACCACCACGCGCCCGTGGCCGTCGGACACGAGGTGTACTCCTTCGGGGGGAACTACTACAGAGAGAGCGCCATGGACCGCATGGAGGTGCACGTCTTCAACACCGTGTCCTTGCGCTGGACCAAGCTGCTGCCGCCGCCGGCGTCCAGAGAGGTTCCCTCCGTGCGCCACGGCCACACGGCCGTGCTCATCGCCGACGTGGTCTACGTGTGGGGAGGCTTCAGCTACACAGGGGGGGGGGGAGGGGGAGGAGGAGGACGACGGCACCGCGCTCTACGGCTTCCACGTGGACGCCCCCCGCCGCTGGGCCAGGCCCCGGGTCCGCCGCGGCGGGACCGCGCCGGGCGTGAGGCGCGACCACTCGGCCTGCGCCCTGGGGGCCGTCATGTACGTCTACGGGGGGTTCAACTGGACCACGGGCTGCTCCAACGACATCCACAAGCTGGACACCGCCCCCGCCGGCCCCGGCCCCGCCCCCATGGTCTGGTCCCGGGTCGACGCCGGAGGCGCCGCTCCGGCGCGCGTCCCGTCGTGCCACTCCGCCACCGTCATCGGGACAAAGATGTTCATGTTCGGCGGTCGCGACGACGACAACGGCGTCGGCGTGTTCGACACGGAGGCCGACCGCTGGCTGACCAGCTGACCAGCACATCGGGAGCAATTTGGGGTTCAGTGTCTTGCCCAAGGACACTTCCACATGTAGACAGGAGGAGGAGGAGCCGGGGAATCGAACCGCCGACCCATGGATCATTGGACGGACCTGCTCTCTACCTCCTGAGTCGCCACCTAAGCAGCGCCCTGAGAATGGACTTGGGACGGACATGTCTATAAGAATAGAAACTCCGCGCCATGTTGATCTCTCTAACACATCAGGATGAATGTATCCACACTTTTCCTGGGCTGTGTGTGCTCCAGTTCCTGTTAATTTCATTGGATATCATTGGTCATCTGACCAGTCTCATTGGCTTTCATTGGATCAAATCGACAGGAACTGGAGCACGCACAGCCCAGGAAAAGTGTGGATAGGATAGGGTAGAAACAACGAGTCTGCATTGGGCAACGGAAACAGAAACTCCTGGAAGAGGACTTGACATGAAACAGATGTTTGTACACGAGAAGAACTGGAGCTGGGAGAGGACAACAGCTGCAAACTGGAGGCGTTTGATGTTTCTTTTTTTTGTAAATTCTGCTCTTTCATGCCTGAGGCGATAATAAAGTATAGTATAGTATAGTATAGTATTGTATAGTATATATGGACCAGAATGGACTCATAACAGATATAGTTAACGCATTTTGGTGTTAGCATTATGTTATGCTTTAGCTATTGAAAAATAGCAGATCTACAAGCTCGTAGTGCGCCACCCGAGTGGCGCACTACGAGCTTGTGTGTTTTCCACAGTAGGTTGCATCATATCACACACATAACACGAGATGTATACAGAATCGTTACAAAATACAGGATCAGTCACACAACGGACACACTTCTTATTTTTTTTGCCAGTTCCTTAAACTCTACATATGGTCTTTGCAGCATGCAGTTCACAAGCTCTCGCACGTACTCCTAAGAGGCAGCGGTGGCCGAACGGCTTGCGGAGCGGTCTTGATATCGAAAAAGTCGCTAGTTCGTATCCCCGGACCGGCACGTTAAAATTACCACCGCTGAAGTGCCCTTTATGGACAAGGCATTGAAGCTCTACCATGAAATGTTCTATGAGCAGGGCCTGGCTGTAAACAAGTTCTTGAGCTTAGTCCAGTTACCCTGGGTAAACATAGTACCTTTCCTTTCCTTAGTCCAGTTAACCTGGGTAAACATAGTACCTTTCCTTTCCTTAGTCCAGTTACCCTGGGTAAACATGGTACCTTTCCTTTCCTTAGTCCAGTTACCCTGGGTAAACATAGTACCTTTCCTTTCCTTAGTCCAGTTACCCTGGGTAAACATAGTACCTTTCCTTTCCTTAGTCCAGTTACCCTGCAGGGTAAACATAGTACCTTTCCTTTCCTTAGTCCAGTTACCCTGCAGGTAAACATAGTACCTTTCCTTTCCTTAGTCCAGTTACCCTGGGTAAACATGGTACCTTTCCTTTCCTTTCCTACACCCCATTCCTATCACAGTTTGCGTGCGACAGTGACCTCTGCCCAAAACGACAATGTTGCTCTAGTAGAGTATGTTATATTAATGTTTTACATGTACATTGGTCTGGCACAGGGCCAGATCTACCATATGGGCACTTTGGGCACGTGACCACGGGCCCTTCATGGGCACCAGGGGCCCCTACAAGAAAAAGCACAAAGATTTACGTGTGCATGTGACGGGGGGGGAGACCCTTCGAGCTTCAGTGCCCAGGGGCCCTCAGAGGTGTTAATCCGGCCCTGGTCTGCATGGCATCTAGAGCCCCACCCCCATCTAACAGCCCGCCAAAGACTTAAAGGTAGTGACAGTGGTTTTGTTTTTAAGGTAGTGTAGGCGTTTTAAGGGACCCCTTATAGGTGAGACGGAGAGAGATGAAGCAGGGAACCCCCCCCCTATACATACTGTATACGAATGTGTTGCAGATGAACCTTTTTGAGGGGTGCTAGACCCTCCAATGAGTTTTCTTCGACGGGTGGCTGGCATCTCCCTTAGAGATATAGGGTGAGAAGTTCAGTCACACGAGAGAGACTCGGAGTAGAACCGCTGCTCCTTCGCCTGGAAAGGAGTCCGCTGATGAGGTGGTTCGGGCATCTGGTTAGGATGCCTCTCGGGCGCCTCCCTATAGGGAGGTCCTCGACGCACGTGCCACTGGGAGTGAACTATACTTTACAAGTAAAAGTACGGAATTGAAAAAAATTACTTGAGTAAAAGTACAAAAGTATCGGCATCAAAATGTACTTAAAGTACTATACGTAAAAGAATGTCCCATTTTCACAAGTTCAAAATGTGTACAAAATCTAGCTGTTGGACGACAATGTGCTATAACCAATTCTGACCTGAGATCAGATTCTAAAAAGGTCTTCTACATCCTGACAGTTTTCTGAAAAAGCTATGTTTCTATATGTCAGTGCGGTTCTTCGATCTTTCAAAATATAGCAGACCTACAAGCTCGTAGCGCGCCACTCGGTGGCGCGCTACGAGCTTGTAGATCTGCTATTTTTCAATAGCTAAAGCATAACATGATGCTAACACCAAAAGGGGTTTCCGCCCAAAAAATGCGTTAAAGATAAACAACGTGGCTAACAGCTGTTAAGACGACAATGTTTCGGTTCCGTCTCTGGGAAGCCGTACGGTTAGACCACTGGAGGGCGCTGCAGCACTCAAAGTGTTTTAACTGCTTTTGGGTCCTTTAGTTATATCTGAACTGTCCAAATATTATGTGTGTCCGACCGATACACGGACTGTTCATATCTTCCCCCGGTTTTAATTGTACTTTAAAAAAAATATCTCTCACTCGCCATCTGTCTTGTGGTAGTGGCGTGCGCATGCGTGTGCGAGCGCACACACACACACACACACACACACACACACACACACACACACACACACACAATACATCCAGAAAATGAATCCATCCCCAATCAATAGGACTCTTTAGTCAATACTGCTATTGTCTTGCTTAGTGCGTGCGTGTACACACACACACACACACACACACACACACACACACACACACACACACACACACACACACACACACACACACACACACACACACACACACACACACACACACACACACACACACACTGTATGCATCGTCCACCATCATGTTCTGCATTTTTATCACACATTTGCTTACAGTTTGTAGCACAGCCAGCAGAATGTTTCACTCTGAATTTAAGGTCAGCTGGCTGTGTGTGTGTGTGTGTGTGTACGTGCGCTTAATGCACGATCTATTAAAAATGAAATGGCACAATTTAGTGTAACAGCAACGAGAATTTGAAAGGTGCGTTATCTCAGAGAGAGAGAGAGAGAGAGAGAGAGAGAGAGAGTTTTAAATCATACGATATATGATCCAAAAAAGCGTTCATATTTATTTGCGGGAGAGACGGATGATTAACAATCATTAAAAAGTCTATAGACTTGGGCTGCCATATATGACGTGATTTGAAAAGCCAGCCCTCAAAAATACAGACACAGGTGAACCCATTCTGTATTACCCATACATACCCATACATACCCATTCTGACGTGAGATCAGATTCTAAAAATGTCTTCTATGTCAGTCGCTATTCGATTTTTCAAAAAATAGCAGATCTACAAGCTCGTAGCGCGCCACTCGGTGGCGCGCTATGAGCTTGTAGATCTGCTATTTTTCAATAGCTAAAGCTACGACATGATGCCAACACCGAAATGGGTTAAGATACAGACACAGGTGAACGTTAAAATAGGGACACAGATGCACACAGGTGAACTTTAAAATAGGGACACAGATACAGACACAGGTGAACTTTAAAATAGGGACACAGATACAGACACAGGTGAACTTTAAAATAGGGACACAGATACAGACACAGGTGAACTTTAAAATAGGGACACAGATGCACACAGGTGAACGTTTGAGCGACGATCCACACATTGAAACTATGTACAATTTAGGTTTAGCACTAACACTGATTAACCCGCCAGAAAAACCTGCGTACAGTGCACTTCACCGAAATGAAGTCATCGCACGCACGCCACGCACGCATGCACGCACGCACGCACGCACGCACGCGGTGTGATGGCTTCATTTTGATGAAACGCAAAGCCAAGCACTTTTCCCCTCAGTGTGTGTTTCCAGGCTTCACTGTCAAACTCCAAGTATTCCAATGTCTCTTTGTCTCCTTTCTCTCGTTCTTTCTTAACCCATTCTGACCTGAGATCAGATTCATACGAGGTTTCCACTGGACACACACCACTGGTCTGATGAACCCATTCTGACCTGAGATCAGATTCTAAAAAATGTCAGTTGTTCTTAGATTTTTCCAAAAAATAGCAGACCTACAAGCTCGTAGCGCGCCACTCGGTGGTTTTTCAATAGCTAAAGCATGACATGATGCTAACACCAAAATGGGTTCCCGTTCAGAATGGGTTAATATCGTTCCTTTTTCCCCCTTTCCTAATTTCCCTCTTTCCTTTACTTTCTTTCTTTTTTGATTGATTGAAATATGTATTGACAGTTTGCAGAATTACGGTATACATTTCAAGCACAAACTCAATACAAAGACTGCATGCATGTTAACTGAGAGTTGGACGACCCAATTAAGCATTACACTTGTTTACAAGAGGGTCCACCTTGTTCAATTCATCAAAACATTTAGAGACGTACAAATAGACACACAATGCACACACACACACGTGCTTGGCTTTGCATTACACCATGTGAAGTCATATAACACCACTGTGTGTGTGTGTGTGTGTGTGTGTGTGTGTGTTTGTGTTTGTTTAAACTCTCCTGACAGTCGTGAAAGCTGACCAAAAATGTCACGTCACATCACATTCAAAATACACTAGATCATCTGACAGGCTTGCACACACACACACACACACACACACACACACACACACACACACACACACACACACACACACTATGCTATTTATATATATATATATTTATTTTTTCTTGCTTTATGTTTAATTACTAGACATTCTATCCACCATGTTGATGCATAATGAAAACATTAATTGCATTTTTATAGGGTTTTTCCAAGTGCTCAAAGCGCTTTACAACGGTTCATTCATTCATTCATACATTGGGAGGTGAAGGTTCATTCATACATACATTGGGAGGTGAAGGTTCATTCATTCATACATACATTGGGAGGTGAAGGTTCATTCATTCATACATTGGGAGGTGAAGGTTCATTCATTCATACATAGGGAGGTGAAGGTTCATTCATTCATACATTGGGAGGTGAAGGTTCATTCATTCATACATACATTGGGAGGTGAAGGTTCATTCATTCATACATTGGGAGGTGAAGGTTCATTCATACATACATTGGGAGGTGAAGGTTCATTCATTCATACATACATTGGGAGGTGAAGGTTCATTCATTCATACATTGGGAGGTGAAGGTTCATTCATTCATACATTGGGAGGTGAAGGTTCATTCATTCATACATTGGGAGGTGAAGGTTCATTCATTCATACATTGGGAGGTGAAGGTTCATTCATTCATACATTGGGAGGTGAAGGTTCATTCATTCATACATTGGGAGGTGAAGGTTCATTCATTCATATACATTGGGAGGTGAATCTTTACAACGGTTCATTCATTCATTCATTGGGAGGTGAAGGTTCATTCATTCATATACATTGGGAGGTGAATCTTTACAACGGTTCATTCATTCATACGTTGGGAGGTGAAGGTTCATTCATTCATACATTGGGAGGTGAAGGTTCATTCATTCATACATTGGGAGGTGAAGGTTCATTCATTCATACATTGGGAGGTGAAGGTTCATTCATTCATACATTGGGAGGCATACAGTAGGCGTACAGTATAGGTTACAATCAACAATTCCAAATCCCTGCCATGTTGTTGTGACAGCTGTAGTTATCACCACATAACATTTATGACAACAAAACCTCTCGAACCGTGAACCTATATATATGAATATATATATATATATATATATATATATATAATATATATTCATATAATTGGTCTTCCTCACCTTCCTCATTATAACATGGTACCATTTGAACCATTTCTCATCCTATACTCCGTCTGCGAGCGTCCCAGAGGATCCCCAGGGTTCTGTTCTGTGTCTGTGGACACTTTTCAGACCAATTATATGAAGATAGATTGATAGACATGAGTGCTAATTAAGCCACTTTGGGCGGGAACCCCCTTTTGGTGTGTTTACAGTGTTTTAAGCATCATGTTATACTTTAGACATTGGGAAAAATAGCAGATCTACAAGCACGTAGTGCGGCACTTTGAAGAAATAACAAAAATGGAAATGTGTTTTCAAGTGTGTTTATAACTCAAATATTTTTTTTGGGGGGGGAGGAGGGGTCCCATGGAACAACATATTTTCAGATGGGGGGTCGGCGGCCAATTATATATAATCTTTGGGGGTCCTTGACATAATAATGTTTGAGAACGACTGACATAATTATTAATTATTAGAAACATAGGGTTTTTTCAGAAAAACTGTCAGGATTCAGAAGACATTATTTTGTATAGAATCGCCCTGGGGTCTAAATGGGTTAAGCCCTTTGATACACTGGACAACATTACCACCTTGTTCTAACGGAGCCCTGGCTGTGCCAGCAGGCGGACGTGCACACCAGCGTTGTTTTCCTCGACTAAAACTAAGACGAAAAACGTCAACACAATTAACGTGTCGCGCTGCGACGCGTTGTGACCTTGTAGATCATCTATTTTCAGCGTGTAAAATCTTGCCATTATATGACGGCATCAAGGCACCGCCAAAATACATTTTAGTCGAGTAAATTGTAGACTGTAAACTGTAGATTTAGTCGACTAAAGTCTTATGATATTTAGTCGACTAAAACTATAGACTAACACTAACACACCACTAAGGAAATCGGGACTTCCTGAAAGTTCATATAATGGCCTGTTGTGGCGCTGTCTGTCATTGGACCCAGAAAAACCCATAGCCCCATAGAAGTCCATGTATTTGGGCCCAACTTCACCTAGACTGTATTACCTTAATAAACATGGTCATGAATACTTTCTGCTTCCAGTCACTAGTTTAAAGTCTCATTTCTAATGTCATAATATTCTTTTGGGAAAATTATGGTCCCATTTATTAAAAAAAGGACCATAAAGTCGCGTATGTTCTGAGGGGCGTGGTTACCGTTACAGTCTATGATCGGGAGCCACCCCCCGTTCGAGTCAAAATAAAAACCAACGAAGAGTAAGGGGGGGGAAGTCCTGCCTCGTTGTCTGGGCCAGCCAATGGGCCAGCTGGGCCCAAACGGAGCCAGCCAATGGGGCCAGCTGGGCCCAATCGGATCTAGAAATATGGCGACTTACAGTGCAATGGGAAAATTACAGGCTTCATTTTACGTCCATGCATGTTAGACCCGGGGAACGCTTTGTCCATATTTATATTTTTTACAGTCTATGACTTGAACGCAGCATTTTGGCGTTGAACAAATGTGTTTATAAATCCATGTCGTTTATACTGTACAATACATACTGTACATACTGTATCTCCACTAGCTGAAGAGTGCTGCAGGTGCGACCCGAAGATAGCTGATCTGTCTCTCTCTCTCTCTCACTACTGTACAACCTCCATCTCTCTTGTTTTATTTAACCCATTCTGAACGGGAACCCCTTTTGGTGTTATAGCGTCATGTTATGCTTTAAGCCATTGAAAAATAGCAGATCTACAAGCTCGTAGCGCGCCACCGAGTGGCGCGCTACGAGCTTGTAGGTCTGCTATTTTTTTTTAAATCGAAGAACGACATTTTTAGAATCTGATCTCAGGTCAAGAATGGGTTAATCGGACCAGTGTGTGTCCAGTGGAAACCTCGTATGAATCTGATCTCAGGTCAGAATGGGTTAACAACAGTACATAATATGATACACACCAAAATGCTACACGATACTACAGTACACATCCACCAAGAATACACGCACGCACGCACGCACGCACACACACACACACACACACACACACACACACACACACACACACACACACACACACACACACACACACACACACACACACACACACAGAGGGTAAGGACACACCCTTGCTGCAAAACAGAATCCAGGGTGTCATTACGGGTGGTAATTCAACCATTGTTAGTAAATTGACATTGCAGATGTTGCAAAGTGTAGAAAGAAGTGCAGAATGTCAAATATCGTATCCTCTCTCTCCCTCTCCCTCTCTCCCTCTCTCTCTCTCTCCCCCCCCTCTCCCTCTACCTCTCCCTCTCCCTCTCCCTCTACCTCTCCCTCTCTCTCTCTCTCTCTCTCTCTCCCTCCCCAACTGTTCTCCTCTCCCCCCCTCTCTCTCTCCCTCTCCCTTTCCCCCCCTCTCTCTCTCTCTCTCTCTCTCCCTCCCCAACTGTTCTCCTCTCCTCTCCCCCCCGTCGCTCTCACTTTCAGGGACTTTTCTCTAAGTCATCAGTTGGAGGTGAAACACTATCTCTCTCTCTCTCTCTCTCTCTCTCTCTCTCTCTGTGTAATAATACTGTGAAGACTCTGTATAACAGGAGCACTCGTTCAAGGTTTCTTCGACTATAGGCTATGCATTAGAGATGTATCTGTATCGGGAAAAGTAAAGTGGGTCTTGAGCTGAGCTTTAAAAATGTCTACAGAGGCTGCCTGACGAAGGTACAAAATGCATTTTTTTAGTCGACCAAATCAACTGTAGATTTAAGTCGACTAAAATCTCACGATATTTAGTCGACTAAAACTAGACTAACGGTAAACTGTGACTAAAATGTGACTAAAACTAAATGAAAACTATATTGAAGAGACTACAGTATACACGACTAAAACAAAAAATGTGCTGCCAATAAAACGACACACTGCTGGCGTCGGGCCCCCACATACACACTGCTGGCGTCGGGCCCCACGCAGCGGCACCTCCTGGGCTCTGCACGAGCTCTTGGCTCTTCCTCCGTCCGGTCGCAGAGCCTGCAGGTCCGTCCCCGAAGGTAAATAATTCAAAGCAGCCACGGAGACGATAATATCATAGCCTCGGAAAACGCTGACGTTTTGATTTACAGGAAGAGAGAAAGGAGAAACCGAAAAAAGAAAAAAAGTCTGGGACCGAGTCCTGCACTACACGAATTTGTAACCCGTTTTTCACCCCTGTGTCAATCATCTAATGTGATCCTGGGCTCTACACACCCTCCACCAACCTAGTCCCCATATATGGGGGACAAGGGGAGACCAACCTAGTCCCCATATATGGGGGACAAGGGGAGACCAACCGAGTCCCCATATATGGGGGACAAGGGGAGAGCAACCTAGTCCCCATATATGGGGGACAAGGGGAGAGCAACCTAGTCCCCATATATGGGGGACAAGGGGAGAGCAACGGACTTGAACTCATGCTTCCTTCATGCCTGAGTGTCCAAGTTGCTCCTTTACACCTGACAGGGGGGAGTTTCCCTGGTTGGACGTAACGCGTGGAAGGAACACGTTATTCCAACCACTTCCTTTCCCCTCCATCAGGCGCCCCGGCTGTTCAGGGGGAGGCAGTTTAGAGACCAGGATTACAGCATGTTTTTGTGAGGGTACCTACCCTAGGGGACACGGGGAGAACATGTGAGGGTACCTACCCTAGGGGACACGGGGAGAACATGTGAGGGTACCTACCCTAGGGGACACGGGGAGAACATGTGAGGGTACCTACCCTAGGGGACACGGGGAGAACATGTGAGGGTACCTACCCTAGGGGACACGGGGAGAACATGTGAGGGTACCTACCCTAGGGGACACGGGGAGAACATGTGAGGGTACCTACCCTAGGGGACACGGGGAGAACATGCAAACTCCACACAGAAAGGCCCTTTCGCCAACCCCCCGCCTTCGGGTATGGGCACTGATGACGTGGAGGAGGGAACACGCCGCCAGCACCCACAGTGCCCCGAGTGGGAATCGAACCCAGGACCTTCTAGCTGTGAGGCGACAGCACTACCAACTGTGCCACCGTGCCCTTTAGTCCTGCACTTCAATACGGCATACACAGCTGCTAGGGCTTCTGGGAAATCGAGGCCAGTGCAAATGAACGGGGTATACGACGCCTCATGGAGGAGAGGGTCCTGTGGCGCACCAAGATGGCGGGTGGTGCGATCGGATCATAACAAACAAACGGACGGACGTTTTTTTTTTTTCGCGCCGGATTTTCGCGGATCAAAAGCCCAAATACTTCAGCGTATAATCGTATATGCTCTAAAAGTAATAAAACAATCTCGGCAGCGTAGGATATTTGATTAAAATGCGGGTTAAGCGTGATTCGCAGTTGAACTGTTAACTCATTCTGAACGGGAACCCATTTTGGTGTTAGCATCATGTTATGCTTTAGCTATTGAAAAATAGCAGACCTACAAGCTCGTAGCGCGCCACCGAGTGGCGCGCTACGAGCTTGTAGGTCTGCTATTTTTTGAAAAATCGAAGAACGACTAGACATTTTTTTAAGAATCTGATCTCAGGTCAGAATGGGTTAATCAGACCAGTGTGTGTCCAGTGGAAACCTCGTATGAATCTGATCTCAGGTCAGAATGGGTTAATTAGTCTCATGTCACGCAGCTGCGTCTAGATCACACATGGGCCACTGTGACGGCCCGCGGGCCACATGTGGCCCCCACCTTCACTTAATCTGGCCCTCAGATTAATTTCGGAAATGCTGATTCGATAATTTTCAACTGTTAGGATTTAGAAGACATTTGTATAGAATCGTCCTCAGGTCAAAATGGGTTGTGTAAAAGTACTTAAGTAAATGTACTTAGTTACTTTCCACCACTGGCTGAGTGACAACGCAGGGAGTCACGGGAGAAAGGCCGTCTCGCCGACCGACCGCTCGGTGGAAGTCAGAAGACAGAGGTGTGAACGTGAACAGGAGAGGAGACAGTACAGCACAGACACCACCTTGGTAGACTGGATTATTACTATTACTATGATTACAACAGTACAGCACAGACACCACCTTGGTAGACTGGATTACTATTATTACTATGATTACAACAGTACAGCACAGACACCACCTTGGTAGACTGGATTACTATTATTACTATGATTACAACAGCACAGCACAGACACCACCTTGGTAGACTGGATTACTAAACTAAATGAAAAGTATTCAAAATACTATAGGACTAAAACTAAATTTGCTGCCAAAAACAACACTGCGTGGAACTGGATATCGGCGCCAACCTTTTACAGGAAGGAGACACAAATAAGATCCATCCAAGCTATGAGCTTGTAGATCTGCTATTTTTAAATAGCTAAAGCATAACGTAATGCTAACTACCAAAACGGGTTCCCGCCTGAAATGGGTCGAGTCATTTTGCGAGCTTGTATAGGTCTGCTATTTTAGAAAAAACTTGAAAATGTGTCGCAAATCTTTGAATGTATTATTTCAGAACGAACATGTTGTAACATAAAATCTTTGTTTCTGAGAGGTACCTGGAACAACATATTTTCAGATGGGGGGGAGGGGGGGGGGGGTCCTTGCCATGAAAATGTTTGAGAACCACTGACTCAGAAACATGGGTTTTTGAAATGTGTGAATTGTGTGGAAATAAGATTCTGTCAACCAAGGCCGGGGCAGCGGTCAGTCTCCATCCTGTCACCACCACCCACACGCACACACACACAGAGTGTACTGTGTGTGTCCGTCCATCCGTCCATCTGCCTCACAGAATCACTTGACCTATCTGTCACGTTGTTGCCTCCATCCTGACCCTTCTCTCTCCTCCTCCTGTACTGTACTGTACTGTACTGTACTGGCACACCCGAAATCATCATATATACAGTTAATATGTGTGTGTGTTAGGTTGAGCACAGGTGGTGAAAAACAACCATGCTATACACTTTCGTGCTCAGACACCCACCCACCCAGCCACACGCATAGCTCCATAAGGGAGTGGTTTGCACCACCCAGACACCCAGCCACACCCAGCCACACACATAGCTCCATAAGGGAGTGGTTTGCACCACCCAGACACCCAGCCACACCCAGCCACACGCATAGCTCCATAAGGGAGTGGTTGCACCACCCAGCCACCCAGCCACACACATAGCTCCGTAAGGGAGTGGTTGCACCACCCAGACACCCAGCCACACAGATAGCTCCATAAGGGAGTGGTTGCACCACCCAGACACCCAGCCACACACATAGCTCCGTAAGGGAGTGGTTGCACCACCCAGACACCCAGCCACACACATAGCTCCGTAAGGGAGTGGTTGCACCACCCAGCCACCCAGCCACACACATAACTCCGTAAGGGAGTGGTTGCACCACCCAGCCACCCAGCCACACACATAGCTCCGTAAGGGAGTGGTTGCACCCCTACAAAAAAAAAGTACAAAACACATGGAGGTGACATTTTCGGAACTAATTATAAGCCCTATATACAGTATCTTTGACACGTGGATACGGTCAACGCAACTCTGGACGACCTCCCTCCGTCCTGAGGTTAAAGACTGAAGCGCTCTCATGTCAGATCAATTAACTCATCGTCGTCTGACGGGACAGCTCCGTGACTGATGGAGGGGGAGGGGGAGGGGGAGGGGGAGGAGACCACTGACAACACATTCCTCCTCCCTGTGTTGTGGTGACGGCTGCCGGATGACATTACAGCAGGACTACAGCTGACTGCATGAATCCATAAACCTATAGGATGTGGCATAATTATTGTCACTGAATGAACAGCGTGGTCAGGCATGTATAACGATATATCGTATATCGCGATATATATCGATATTATATCTCGACGATATGTATCGGTTTATTTAAAAAAATATATATCGATAAAAAAAACCAAAAAAACATTGTGCCGTTTTTTCATGATTATTAGTGAGGACCATTATATGAAGATAGGTTGAAAAGTGGTGAAGTGGTCCTTTAAGTGGTTCATGAAGGCACACGGAACCAAGTTAGGTCCATTTATAGTCTTCCATCAAGCGGGAGAGAAGCTGATCGACACTATAGTATCCACCTATATACGTTGTTGACTGATGTCGTGATCAGAGGGTGCTAAAAAAGACCGCTTATCCAGAGTCGGGTCGCGGGGGCAACAACATCCCTCTCCAGAGCAACATTAGTAGCTTTGATCTGAACCTCTCCTATATTGGGGATTGAGAGAGAGAGAGAGAGAGCCTACGTCATGTGACAGCAGCTGTGAGCTTGTAGATCGGCTATTCCCGGGAAACAAGACACCTATCGCAACGACGTCGCATACAGTATAGATCAGACTCTTTCAAAAACCAAGAAAGCGTCATGTTAGATTCTAAGGCGTTGGCTATAGCTTGAGTGTTTGAAACATTTTGAGTGGTGCAACCACTCCTATACAACCAGCAGCAATGTCCGTGTGTATGCCTGTGCGTATCTGAGCACCAGTATATGACTAATTAGTACCAGTAGAGAGAAGCAGAGGGAGATAGTGCTGCTCTGTTGGCTGCTAATGAGGCCTTGTCCACACGTATCCGGGTAAACGGATAAACGTAGGTTTTTATATGCGTTTTGGGGGAGTCACCCACAGTGTATTTTTTTAAAACTCCGCCTGTGTGTTCCCGTGTGGACAATGTAAACAGAGTTTTGCATGGGTCTTGCCATTGGTCATATGGACAGAGAGATTTAAAAAAACGAAAACGAAAACGCTACGTTTATGTAGGTGTGGATGAAGCTATGGTAGACCTTATCTGTTTTTGTTTCTGAGCCCATAATGTTGTCACGCAGGCCGGCTGTGTGCGATGTATAACCGCAAATTCCACAGAAGACACTCTTTCCGGTGTGTGTGTGTGTGTGTGTGTCTCTCTCTCTCTTTCGATCGTCCTCCTCTCCTCTCGTCCTCCGCGGAGCAGGAGATGACAGATTGACGTCGGCTCGCCGGTCTCATTACCGCACCGGTCTCATCGGCCGCACTGCGAGAGTGGAAGGCACCACCGAGACCCCCGTAATGGGCCCCGGGGGGTCCCCGCGGAGACCCCCCCCCCCCCCCCCCCGTAATGGGCCCCGGGGGTCCACGTGGATCTTCCGGACTCCCACCCCCGACCGACCACCTGTCCGTTCGCCCTGAAGCGATTTCTCTTTATCCACTTAGCCGCATGTGGTGGTTAATATGTCTGCAGTCTGACAGGCCATGTACAGTGGGGAGCTGTGTGTGTGTGTGTGTGTGTGTGTGTGTGTGTGTGTGTGTGTGTGTGTGTGTGTGTGTGTGTGTGTGTGTGTGTGTGTGTGTGTACAGGCGTTGTCCATTATGTGTCTTGTGTGCGGTTCTGCTGTAACGATATTTTATTTTCCTCGGCAATTGTGAATCCTTTGGAGCGTAGGGGTGGGAAACTTTGATGATGGAGAGGAGGACCACTGCAGTTCCACACTCACTTCCAGAGGGCCACTATAGTTCCACACTCACTCCAGAGGGCCACTATAGTTCCACACTCACTTCCAGAGAGCCACTGTAGTTCCACACTCACTTCCAGAGGGCCACTATAGTTCCACACTCACTTCCAGAGAGCCACTATAGTTCCACACTCACTTCCAGAGAGCCACTATAGTTCCACACTCACTCCAGAGAGCCACTATAGTTCCACACTCACTCCAGAGGGCCACTATAGTTCCACACTCACTCCAGAGGGCCACTATAGTTCCACACTCACTCCAGAGGGCCACTATAGTTCTACACTCACTTTCAGAGAGCCACTATAGTTCCACACTCACTCCAGAGGGCCACTATAGTTCCACACTCACTCCAGAGGGCCACTATAGTTCCACACTCACTCCAGAGGGCCACTATAGTTCCACACTCACTCCAGAGGGCCACTATAGTTCCACACTCACTTTCAGAGAGCCACTATAGTTCCACACTCACTCCAGAGGGCCACTATAGTTCCACACTCACTTCCAGAGGGCCACTATAGTTCCACACTCACTCCAGAGGGCCACTATAGTTCCACACTCACTCCAGAGGGCCACTATAGTTCCACACTCACTCCAGAGGGCCACTATAGTGCGAGCAGACAGACAGACAGACAGACAGACAGACAGACAGACAGACAGACAGACAGACAGACAGACAGCGGCTCTCACAAGGGAGCACTATAAGGCACCCCATATGATCTCGAGAGCATATAGGCATCGGAAAAATCCATTTCACCACAACTTTTGGTGACACAAACCGTTGCACGGGAGTCTCTCTGCATGGCACACAACATGTTCAGCCGCTTGTGGCGACGATTAAAACTCTACGTCAAGCTGTCACCTGTTGCTCACGGGGGTTATGGATGTCGGTGCAAATTAGTGGTTAGCGGTATTTGACTGTAGTGAGCGGGTAGACGGGTGTAGCTTCAGAGAACAGATCATTGTGGCCCGAGGCACACTGATCAACAACCAAGGAGATGAAGGGGAGGAGAAACTGACACGATGTCTGGCAGTAAGCATGATATTATGATCTGATGACAGTTTAGCTTGGGGTGCGTATAGCTAGCGTTAACATTCATTAACCCATTCTGACCCGAGATCAGATTCATACGAGGTTTCCACTGGACAACACACTGGTCTGATTATAACCCATTCTGACCTGAGATCAGATTCTAAAAATGTCAGTCGTTCTTCGATTTTTCAAAAATAGCAGACCTATACAAGCTCGTAGTGCGCCACTCGGTGGCGCGCTATGAGCTTGTAGATCTGCTATTTTTCAATAGCTAAAGCATGACAAGTTCGACTCCCGATCCCGACGGCCTTTACTCCCAATGTATGAATGAATGAATGAACCGTTGTAAAGATTCACCTCCAAATGTATGAATGAATGAACCATTGTAATGATTGTAACGATTCACCAGATCTGCTATTTTTCCAACAGCTACAGTAGAACATAATGCTTAGTTAAAACAGGTTAAACCAGAAACCTAACCTAACCACACACGGACGGAGTCTTAACCGACCACATATGTCAGACTACTCGCACGTCAGAGTCCCCCAGTTTAGCTTCAGGTTATACCAGAAGTCCCCCATGGCTTCAGTCTGGTTATATACATGCAGGTCGTAACATGATGGCGTGTATACTAATGTCAGGCTTTCGTATCTTTGAGCTTTAGCAGTCAGACACCGCGTCGATAACATATCCAGCGTGTGTCTGTCCTCGTGAGGCCCGGGTGTGAGAAAATGACAATGTGTTGTTGCATTTTTAACCCATTCTGACCTGAGATCAGATTCTAATAAACAAATGTCTTCTATACATCCTGACAGTTTTCTGAAAAGGTTTATGTTTCTATGTCAGTCGATTTTTTGAGTGGTGCCACCACTCCAAGGAACAGCAATGTCTGTGTTCACATATGTGTTCGCCTATGTATATGAGCACCAGAATGACTATTAGTACCAGTAGGGGCGCTGTTTGCCAGAAACAGAGAGAGAGCTAGTGCTGCACTGTTGCCTGCTAATGAGAGAGAGAGAGAGAGAGAGAGAGAGAGGAGTGGGGAGGGAGGGGAGTTGCCACCACTCAGTTCACACAGGTGTGATTTTCAAAAAAAGCAGACCTACAAGCTCGTAGGCGCTATGAGCTTGATGATCTGCTATTTCTCAATAGCTAAAGCATAGCATAGTGCTAACACCGAAAGGGGTTCCTGCCCAGAATGGGTTAAATATAGAAGCGCTGTATCCATTTCAGCTGTGAATCTCTGTGAGTTTCCCTCCCGCCTCGAGTCGAGACGTTCCTAAAAATGTGTGGCTATAATATTATTGTCCTTCAACTCAACTAAAAACAGCCTGTCTTTATAGTCCTAATTGGCACCGACTGCCTGCCTGTCCGACACTCGGGTTACAGACGTACTACAGGGTCACACTGCCGTCGTATTACTGTACGCTAAGTGACAGAAACCGCTTCACCTTTTGGAGGTCAAAGCGATTATCGTCGATCGATCAAATGTTGTCAATTTTTTTTGACAAAATCTCTCAAATCTGTCACGTCTAAAACGATGAAACGATGATCTATAATCATGCCATTATTTCATCGCACCTCCATAGGCTCCATTTCAACTCCCTTTTCTCTGTCTCTCTCTCCTCTAAATGCTAAATGCTGCATTTATATTAGCAAAGGTGCTTTACATAATTATAGATTGTGCATCACATTCACCCCCGTTCACACACACGCATTCACACACCGATGGCGGCGGAAGCCACGCAAGGCAATGACCACCAACCAGCACATCGGGAGCAATTTGGGGTTCAGTGTCTTCTTGCCCAAAGGACACTTCGACATGTAGGACGGGAGGAGGAGGAGCTGGGATTCGAACCGCTGACCCACTAGGGATCATTGAACGACCTGAGCCACAGTTGTCCTCTCTTCACTATTAAAACACATTGAGTACAGGAAGTGCACCACCACGTTCATCACCACGGAGAGCGCCCTGGATGAGGAGATACGAGTCATTCTTTCCGCCGCGCTAAGAGTCAATGACAAGCTAATAGTTGCACAGAGCGTTAGCATACGGCAAGCGAAAAGCGAAATGCCAAAAAAATAAAATAGGAATAATTCAGAATATTCTTATCTCGCCCCGTGTCGTTTGGACGTCGCTAGGACGTCCATAGACGCCGAAGGCACCTCTCGGTTCCAATCCCTATGACGTTTCCAGACGTGATATGTACAGAATGTGTTAAAGCGGCACCATGTAACTTTTCTGATGCGACATTACACGACCCGTTGGAAGTCTTGATAAATCAGCACATGATCAATGATCAATCGGTGTCAGATCGACGCAGATACTCACATATATACTCGTGGTCAATGGTTATACATTGGTTACCCATACCAGAACTTCAGGCATTATCGGAGGCATTTCCAATACTTGTATAATATCTAATATCGGTATGGGAACATCTCTCTACTGTTAACTCACCATGTGCTGTCCTGTCCCAAGCCCTGTTGGTCTTCAAATGCTGTTCTCCTTGTAGTTCCTAAAAAAACACACACACAGAGCATTTGGCATCAGGACTCACAGAACAACCCAGGATTTAGGATGGTTAAAAGTCTGTCTCTTCATTTGTCTCCTTATAACCCATTCTTGACGGGAACCCCTTTTGGTGTTTTAAGCATCACGTTATAGCCTACTTCAGCCATTGGGAAACAGCAGACCTACAAGCTCATAGATCTGCTATTTTTTTTATAATAATAATATCAATTCTTCCACGGTGAACGTTTGGGGAAATTAATGTTTGAGAGAGTTTAAGTGGGGCAAATCTTTGACATTTTGAATATATGTATTGTTTCACAGCAAACGTTTTTTTAACTCAAATTGCAACAACATATTTTCAGATTGGCGGTCCGCGGCCAAATACAGATAATTCTGGGGGTCCTTGACATGAAAAAGGTAAAAGGTTGAGCACCGCTGACATAGAAACATAGAAAAACCTTTAGGATTAATATATTTATATTTGAATCGGCCTCAGATCTAAATGGGTTAATTAGACACATAGTCATAGAGATATGGGCATAAGTTGATCGTTTTCATTTTCTTGAATTACCTTTTTTTAAACAAAAATAAAAATAAAAACACCGGTGGGGGCGGGGGGGGCACATTAATCTCAAGCCGCCGTAATGCTTGGATTCCTTGCAAGAAGAAAAACAAACCGGCCCTTATTGCAATCTTTGGCTTGTCATGTCTGTATTCTGACCTGAGATCAGATTCATACGAAGGTTTCCACTGGACACACACTGGGTCTGATTAACCCATTCTGACCTGAGATCAGATTCTAAAAAAATATCAGTCGTTCTTTGACTTTTCAAAAATAGCAGACCTATACAAGCTCGTAGCGCGCCACTCGGTGGCGCGCTACGAGATTGTAGATCTGCTATTTTTCAAATAGCTAAAGCATAACATGATGCTATATAACACCAAAATGCGTTCCCGTTCAGAATGGGTTAAAGTTTTAATAATCACCGTTTTATTACGTTATTGCTTTTTTTGTATATTGCTTCATTTACAGTTTCGCTGATGGTAGTATATATTTTTTAACCCATTCTGAACGGGAACACATTTTGGTGTTTAGCATCACGTTACGCTTTAGCTATTAAAAAAATAGCAGATCTACAAGCTCATAGCGCGCCACCGAGTGGCGCGCTACGAGCTTGTAGGTCTGCTATTTTTGAAAAAAATCGAAGAACGACTGACATTTTTAGAAACTGATCTCAGGTCAGAATAGGTTCAATCAGACCAGTGTGTGTCCAGTGGAAAACCTCGTATGAATCTGATCTCAGGTCAGAATGGGTTAAAGCGGTAAACCACTAGGTTGATTCGTATTGTTTATTGTCTTGACCCCGTGCGTGGAGCTCATTATCCGGTCCCTCGCGCCGTGACAGATATATCCTCGGGTGACGATCTATATTTATCGTCAGCACGAGAGAACAGAACACAGTGACTAAATTAGCTCCCGGCCGGCTGTCTGTCTGTCGGGGCCCTCGACAAAGAACCACGCCTCGGGGGAACGCCATGAGTGACTGCACCGGGAGGGGGGGGGTGACTTACGACCGCTCAAATACCAAAGTACCAATCCCATTGATCTTTGCTTTTTAGACCCCATATAGCCATCCCAAACTATAGCAGTTTCAGGGAGGGAGAGAGAGAGAGAGAGATGAGTAGCAGCTTAACCCATTCTGAACGGGAACCCGTTTTGGGTGTTAGCATCATGTTATGCTTTAGCTATTGAAAAATAGCAGACCTACAAGCTCATCGAGTGGTGCGCTACGAGCTTAGGTCTGCTATTTTTTGAAAAATCGAAGAACGACTGACATTTTTTTAGAATCTGATCTCGGGTCAGAATGGGTTCATCAGACCAGTGTGTGTCCAGTGGAAACCTTGTATGAATCTGATCTCAGGTCAGAATGGGTTAATGTCCACGCGCTTTCGAATCATGTGATCCACCGATAATCGCACCAGTAGGGTTACTTAACAGTTTGACTGGTTTAAACGCGTAACCCGCATTTTAATCAACCCCGGCCCTTCACTGCCGAGATTGTTGTATTATACCTTTAGAGCATACGCTGAATTATTTGGGCTTTTAATCTGCGGACTTCTTTGTCCACTAGTCCCTTCCTAACATTTTAGTCTAGTTTTTATTCGTTGACGAAAGTATCAGTATATTTAGTCGACCACAGTATCAACAGACCTAAAAGAAAAATAAACATGGTTTACACTTTAACCATCAGAACGAGAGCCTCGCCATCACAAAATAAATGTCCTTTGATCTTATTTACATCCTTTGCATCAAGACAACCGGAAGAGATGAGGTTTAAATAGTGTATATGTGATCATGTCCAAATTAATACAGGTGCCAACTGTCGCACACCCATATAAAGCGCTCAATGAAGAGGACTCAATATTTAATATTATTCATATTACGGTACAACCAGGGAAAAGGACAACAAAAGGCTACGGCATTTGAAATGCAATGCAAGTCAGCAACAGCCAACAGATACATTATTATGCAAATACATTTAGGACCATCAATACGGGGCCACGTCAGGGCCTGAAAGGTCAGTAAACCAAACAAACAAGTGACTCAAGGAAATAATCAAGGCTCTCCAGCCCCCTGCAAGGTCCTTGGAGACCCATGATTAGACAACTACGGAGTGCCAGAGAGGTCAGTGTGATTAGGATATAAGACAAAATGCCATCGGACTTAAATACCGAATAGTGACTGCTTGCTTTTACTGTTCACCTGATCAATCAGCCATCGATTGGCTCCGTTCTCTCACACGAGCCTGCGTGTGTCGCATATTATGAGGACACGGGCTCTCCAAGATGGCCATGTCAAGGACGAGCCAAAATGATATCCATGTACCGTGCAGTGTCAATTTCGTCGACTAAAACTGAGACTGAATATGCTGACAGTTCCGTCAACAAATAAAAACTAGACTAGAATGTTAGGAAGGGACTCTAGTGGACAAGAGGTGGTGCATACTTAGTTTAGACTAGTCATTGGTTAGACATGGGTTAGGGTTAGGTTTAGGTGTGCTGCCCCGTGGGAGGTTAGGTTTAGGGTTCAGGGTTAAGGTTAGGTCAGGGTGTGCTGCCCCGTGGGAGGTTAGGTTTAGGGTGAGGTTTAAGGTTAGGTTTAGGTGTGCTGCCCCGTGGGAGGTTAGGTTTAGGGTTTGAGATAGGTTGTAGTTGTAGGACTAATGACTGGTCTAACCAATGACTAGTCTAAACCAAAAACTGTCTAAACTAAGTACTGCACCCGGACAAGAGATCCAGTAAGTCATTTTACAATTAGTTGCATTCTGAAAATAGACGATCTACAAGCTCACAACGCGTCGCATGTAGATCGCCTATTTTCAGCAAGTGAGAAAAACAGTCATTACAAACGGCACCAAGGCTCGCCAAAATACATTTTGTTCGACTAAATCAACTGTAGATTTAGTCGACTGAAATCTTATAATATTTAGTCGACTAAAACTAGACTAAACACTAAAACATTCCAGGTGACTAAAATGTGACTAGAAAATAGCAGATCTACAAGCTCACACAACGCGTCGCACTGTAGATCACCTATTTTCAGCAAGTATCTTATCATCTTACATCATCATACATACATCATGTGTCATCACATTCCAACCAATCACATTTGTCGTGCTCGCTTTTCTGTCCTCACATTCCGTGCTCAGCCAATCAAATCGTCGCTATATGGGGTTGCTGCAGCCAATCAAATCATCGCTTTGGGCTACACACAAAGCTGGGCATAGGAGGGGCTAGCGCCGCTCAATTTTGCTTTTTGGGTGAACAACTCCTTTAATTAATTAAAAGCAAGCCTTTCGTTTTCCATTGGGTCCACTTAATGATCTGCATGGCTGGCCTTCAGACTGTGTCACATGATGGCCATGATGTCACCAGTAGCCAATCAAACACACACAACCCTAAACCCTGACGACCGTAGACCCCCCCCCCCCCCCCTGCCCTTTTACCCGTCTGTAACACGACTCCCCTTTCCAGACCAGGAAAGCATATAATTAACCATTCTACAACAGGTCGTTAAGAGGAAGCAATGTGATTGGTTGAAACGGTTTCTAGCCGTGGATCAAACCAGCACCGTTCATGACCACCTAATCAAAACAAAGAATTCAGCCGCTCTCTTTTCCCAGAGGCGCTAGCAAACTCGGTGGCTAGGCTATAGCTAGTTTCTTGGGGACATTTGTGGTCGTAGTGACTACATCTGTCATTAAAAAAATATATTCTTTCAGCGATTTTCTTAGTTTTAAGGGTAACTGTGGTAGAATTGCAATATTACACTCAAGGCTTCAGTGATGCTTTGCGGAACTCGACTATACGTCTCGTTCCTGACCGCATCCCTGTCGTGGCAATAATCACGTTAACCCACACCCTCTCGTGTATAATATTGCTTAATTATTAACCATTACCACACGGTGAAAGAAATGCAAAAGGCCACTCCTCTCCTTTCCATGCTATTGCCGGAACTAAGGCAGCATTCAGGAGAATATAAGCTTCAAAGTGTCCTGAACTTGGAAACGCAGCATTTTGCGTAGAACAAATTTGTTTAGAAGTCCATGTCGTTACACACACCGCATCTGCACGAGTTAAATCGCGCCCCCGGGAAATAGCTGATCTACAAGCTCACAACGATGGGGGGGGGGGGGGGTCAGATGGGGGGGGGGTCGACGGCCAATTACATACATTTTTTGGGGTCCTTCACATGAAAATGTATGAGAACGACTGACATAGAAACGTGGATTTTTAAAGAAAAGGATTTAGAAGACAGGTCAAAATGGGTTAAATAGTGCTCGTGATGGCTGCTCTCATTTGGATAAACTACCATAGCAGTTACATCATTCACAACGGTTACTATAGCTGCTGTTCGAGAAGTGCACGAACAGGTCACCGATTCAGAGAGAGGGAGGGAGAGAGAGGAGGAGGGAGAGGGAGGGGGAGGGAGGGAGGGAGGGAGGGAGGGAGGGAGGGAGGGAGGGAGGGAGGGAGAGGGAGGGAGAGAGAGAGAGGGAGGGAGGGGAGGGAGAGAGGGAGAGAGGGAGGGAGAGAGAAGGAGAGAGAGAGAGAGAGAGGGAGAGAGAGAGAGGAGGAGGGAGGGAGAGAGAGAAGGAGGGAGAGAGAGAGAGAGGGAGAGAGAGAGAGGGAGGGAGAGGGAGGGAGGGAGGGAGGGAGGGAGACTAGGGCGCCAATCTTTCCGGTGATTGTCTCTATGGATCATTGAGCAGTGCAGTATTGTAATGCTCACTGGAGTAAACAGACCGTTCTTAGCAGGCGGGTCGGTGGAGCAGACGGGGACAGTTCTTAGCAGGCGGGTCGGTGGAGCAGACGGACAGTGCGAGGGTGCTCGTTTGACTTGGGAGCTTTTGCTACACATGAGCGCCGCTATTTCAGGACCTTGGAGAGCGGCGGTCACACAGTGTGGACTCTGTGAAGTTACCCCTGGAGACTGAGAGAGAGACGGTGTACCCTGGAGGGAGAGACACAGCGCTACGACTGCTATGAGTAAAGCATGGACAGCGACATCACAATGTCAAGTGCCTTTAGAGAGCGTTTAAGAAACTCTGGAGTTTAAACAAAACGCCCGCGGTCTCCGAAGGCTACGCTTGGAGAGAGAGAGAGAGAGACAGTGAGGCTATACACTTGGAGAGAGAGAGAGAGAGAGAGAGAGAGAGATAGTAATAAAGCTACAACTTTCACACACAGGAGCGCGTTTTGTTTTCTTCACACTCCTCAACTATACCAGCAACGTCCTTCCAGTTGAAACTTTTTTTCCAATCTGTGTTTTTTTTATATCTTCCCTAGCCCCCTATTTATATATATTTATATATATATATATATTTTTTTTTTAAAGATTTCCGCTGTGACCCTGCAGCCCTCGGACCTCCTCCCGCCGGCCCCCTCCTCCTCCTCCTCCTCCTCCTCCACAGCAGGGCGTATGGTTTAGAGGAGAAGGAGATCTCCTCCTCCTCCTCCTCCTCCTCTGTCTGGAGCTACCATGCCCGGGGCAGCAGCATAGAGACCTCCTCCCTCTCATCCTCTGCCTGGAGCTACCATGCCCAGCAGGGCAGCAGCATAGAGACCTCCTCCTCCTCCTCCTCATCCTCCTCCTCTGTCTGGAGCTACCATGCCCGGGGCAGCAGCATAGAGACCTCCTCCCTCTCATCCTCTGCCTGGAGCTACCATGCCCAGCAGGGCAGCAGCATAGAGGCCTCCTCCTCCTCCTCATCCTCCTCCTCTGTCTGGAGCTACCATGCCCAGCAGGGCAGCAGCATAGAGGAGACCTCCTCCTCCTCCTCCTCCTCCTCCTCTGTCTGGAGCTACGGTGGGGTTCCCTTCCTTTCTGCCGGCCTGACACCCATAGGTACCATGCCCAGGGGAACAGCAGCATAGAGGAGACCTCCTCCTCATCCTCCTCCTCCTCCTCTGTCTGGAGCTACGGTGGGGTTCCCTTTCTTTCTGCCGGCCTGACACCCATAGGTACCATGCCCAGCGGAGCAGCAGCATGTGCTCCAGCCATAAGATCCTGTGGAGCCTGCTCCTGCTGTCGGTGGTGGAGGTGGGCCTGGGCGTGGCCAGCATCGTCCTGGGCGCCGTGGGCATCATATCGGTGCGCGGCGCGGCGCACAAGCCTCAGCAGGGAGACGCGTCGCCGGTGTGGAGCGGACTCTGTGTGCGTTGAGTTGTGTGTGTTGTGTGTGTGCGTTGTGTGTGCTGTGTGTGTCTGTCTGTGTGTCTGTCTGTGTGTCTGTCTGTGTGTGACACACACTGGTGAAGCATCTAAGAGCAGTGCTGCATGTTCAGGATTGTGCATTGTTGTCACAGCTTGTTTACAGCTACATAAGCGTAATACTTTGTTACATCTTGTTTACAGCTGCATAAGCGTAAAACTTTGTTACATCTTGTTTACAGCTACATAAGCGTAAAACTGTGTTACATCTTGTTTACAGCTACATAAGCGTAATACTTTGTTACATATTGGTATAAAGGTATAAAGAGTAAAACTTATTTTGGTTAGTCTTCCTTCAGAGTCTGAAGTTCAGAGATCAGTTCAGCGATATTGGGATATTGTAGAAGAGAGAGTGTGGTTGCCGATATCTATGGGGATATTGTAGAAGAGAGAGTGTGGTTGCTGATCTCTATGGGGATATTGTAGAAGAGAGTGTGGTTGCTGATCTCTATGGGATGGTTGCTGATCTCTATGGGGATATTGTTGAAGAGAGAGTGTGGTTGCTGATCTCTATGGGGATATTGAAGAGAGAGTGTGGTTGCTGATGTCTATGGGGATATTGTAGAAGAGAGAGTGTGGTTGCCGATCTCTATGGGGATATTGTAGAAGAGAGAGTGTGGTTGCTGATCTCTATGGGGATATTGTAGAAGAGTGAGTGTGGTTGCTGATCTCTATGGGGATATTGTAGAAGAGTGAGTGTGGTTGCTGATCTCTATGGGGATATTGTAGAAGAGAGAGTGTGGTTGCTGATCTCTATGGGGATATTGTAGAAGAGAGAGTGTGGTTGCTGATCTCTATGGGGATATTGTAGAAGAGAGAGTGTGGTTGCTGATCTCTATGGGGATATTGTAGAAGAGAGAGTGTGGTTGCTGATCTCTATGGGGATATTGTAGAAGAGAGAGTGTGGTTGCTGATATCTATGGGGATATTGTAGAAGAGAGAGTGTGGTTGCTGATCTCTATGGGGATATTGTAGAAGAGAGAGTGTGGTTGCTGATATCTATGGGGATATTGTAGAAGAGAGAGTGTGGTTGCTGATATCTATGGGGATATTGTAGAAGAGAGAGTGTGGTTGCTGATATCTATGGGGATATTGTAGAAGAGAGAGTGTGGTTGCTGATCTCTATGGGGATATTGTAGAAGAGAGTGTGGTTGCTGATCTCTATGGGGATATTGTAGAAGAGAGTTTGTGGTTGCTGATCTCTATGGGGATATTGTAGAAGAGAGAGTGTGGTTGCTGATCTCTATGGGGATATTGTAGAAGAGAGAGTGTGGTTGCTGATCTCTATGGGGATATTGTAGAAGAGAGAGTGTGGTTGCTGATCTCTATGGGGATATTGTAGAAGAGAGTGTGTGGTTGCTGATCTCTATGGGGATATTGTAGAAGAGAGTGTGGTTGCTGATCTCTATGGGGATATTGTAGAAGAGAGTGTGGTTGCTGATCTCTATGGGGATATTGTAGAAGAGAGAGTGTGGTTGCTGATCTCTATGGGGATATTGTAGAAGAGAGTGTGGTTGCTGATCTCTATGGGGATATTGTAGAAGAGAGTGTGGTTGCTGATCTCTATGGGGATATTGTAGAAGAGAGAGTGTGGTTGCTGATCTCTATGGGGATATTGTAGAAGAGAGAGTGTGGTTGCTGATCTCTATGGGGATATTGTAGAAGAGAGTGTGGTTGCTGATCTCTATGGGGATATTGTAGAAGAGAGTGTGGTTGCTGATCTCTATGGGGATATTGTAGAAGAGAGAGTGTGGTTGCTGATCTCTATGGGGATATTGTAGAAGAGAGAGTGTGGTTGCTGATCTCTATGGGGATATTGTAGAAGAGTGTGGTTGCTGATCTCTATGGGGATATTGTAGAAGAGAGAGTGTGGTTGCTGATCTCTATGGGGATATTGTAGAAGAGAGAGTGTGGTTGCCGATCTCTATGGGGATATTGTAGAAGAGAGAGTGTGGTTGCTGATATCTATGGGGATATTGTAGAAGAGAGAGTGTGGTTGCTGATCTCTATGGGGATATTGTAGAAGAGAGAGTGTGGTTGCTGATCTCTATGGGGATATTGTAGAAGAGAGTGTGGTTGCTGATCTCTATGGGGATATTGTAGAAGAGAGTGTGGTTGCTGATATCTATGGGGATATTGTAGAAGAGAGAGTGTGGTTGCTGATCTCTATGGGGATATTGTAGAAGAGAGAGTGTGGTTGCTGATCTCTATGGGGATATTGTAGAAGAGAGAGTGTGGTTGCTGATCTCTATGGGGATATTGTAGAAGAGAGTGTGGTTGCTGATCTCTATGGGGATATTGTAGAAGAGAGTGTGGTTGCTGATCTCTATGGGGATATTGTAGAAGAGAGTGTGGTTGCTGAACTCTATGGGGATATTGTAGAAGAGAGAGTGGTTGCTGATCTCTATGGGGATATTGTAGAAGAGAGAGTGTGGTTGCTGATCTCTATGGGGATATTGTAGAAGAGAGAGTGTGGTTGCTGATCTCTATGGGGATATTGTAGAAGAGAGAGTGTGGTTGCCGATCTCTATGGGGATATTGTAGAAGAGAGAGTGTGGTTGCCGATCTCTATGGGGATATTGTAGAAGAGAGAGTGTGGTTGCTGATATCTATGGGGATATTGTAGAAGAGAGAGTGTGGTTGCTGATCTCTATGGGGATATTGTATAAGAGAGTGTGGTTGCTGATCTCTATGGGGATATTGTAGAAGAGAGAGTGTGGTTGCTGATCTCTATGGGGATATTGTATAAGAGAGTGTGGTTGCTGATCTCTATGGGGATATTGTAGAAGAGAGAGTGTGGTTGCTGATCTCTATGGGGATATTGTAGAAGAGAGTGTGGTTGCTGATCTCTATGGGGATATTGTAGAAGAGAGAGTGTGGTTGCTGATCTCTATGGGGATATTGTAGAAGAGAGAGTGTGGTTGCTGATGTCTATGGGGATATTGTAGAAGAGAGAGTGGTTGCTGATCTCTATGGGGATATTGTAGAAGAGAGTGTGGTTGCTGATCTCTATGGGGATATTGTAGAAGAGAGAGTGTGGTTGCTGATCTCTATGGGGATATTGTAGAAGAGAGTGTGGTTGCTGATCTCTATGGGGATATTGTAGAAGAGAGAGTGTGGTTGCTGATCTCTATGGGGATATTGTAGAAGAGAGAGTGTGGTTGCTGATGTCTATGGGGATATTGTAGAAGAGAGAGTGGTTGCTGATCTCTATGGGGATATTGTAGAAGAGAGTGTGGTTGCTGATCTCTATGGGGATATTGTAGAAGAGAGAGTGGTTGCTGATCTCTATGGGGATATTGTAGAAGAGAGTGTGGTTGCTGATCTCTATGGGGATATTGTAGAAGAGAGAGTGTGGTTGCTGATATCTATGGGGATATTGTAGAAGAGAGAGAGTGGTTGCTGATCTCTATGGGGATATTGTAGAAGAGAGAGAGTGGTTGCTGATCTCTATGGGGATATTGTAGAAGAGAGAGAGTGGTTGCTGATCTCTATGGGGATATTGTAGAAGAGAGAGTGTGGTTGCTGATATCTATGGGGATATTGTAGAAGAGAGAGAGTGGTTGCTGATCTCTATGGGGATATTGTAGAAGAGAGAGTGTGGTTGCTGATCTCTATGGGGATATTGTAGAAGAGAGTGTGGTTGCTGATCTCTATGGGGATATTGTAGAAGAGAGAGTGTGGTTGCTGATCTCTATGGGGATATTGTAGAAGAGAAGAGTGTGGTTGCTGATCTCTATGGGGATATTGTAGAAGAGAGAGTGTGGTTGCTGATCTCTATGGGGATATTGTAGAAGAGAGTGTGGTTGCTGATCTCTATGGGGATATTGTAGAAGAGAAGAGTGTGGTTGCTGATCTCTATGGGGATATTGTAGAAGAGAGAGTGTGGTTGCTGATCTCTATGGGGATATTGTAGAAGAGAGAGTGTGGTTGCTGATCTCTATGGGGATATTGTAGAAGAGAGAGAGTGGTTGCTGATCTCTATGGGGATATTGTAGAAGAGAGAGTGTGGTTGCTGATCTCTATGGGGATATTGTAGAAGAGAGAGAGTGGTTGCTGATCTCTATGGGGATATTGTAGAAGAGAGTGTGGTTGCTGATCTCTATGGGGATATTGTAGAAGAGAGAGTGTGGTTGCTGATATCTATGGGGATATTGTAGAAGAGAGAGAGTGGTTGCTGATCTCTATGGGGATATTGTAGAAGAGAGAGAGTGGTTGCTGATCTCTATGGGGATATTGTAGAAGAGAGAGAGTGGTTGCTGATCTCTATGGGGATATTGTAGAAGAGAGAGTGTGGTTGCTGATATCTATGGGGATATTGTAGAAGAGAGAGAGTGGTTGCTGATCTCTATGGGGATATTGTAGAAGAGAGAGTGTGGTTGCTGATCTCTATGGGGATATTGTAGAAGAGAGTGTGGTTGCTGATCTCTATGGGGATATTGTAGAAGAGAGAGTGTGGTTGCTGATCTCTATGGGGATATTGTAGAAGAGAAGAGTGTGGTTGCTGATCTCTATGGGGATATTGTAGAAGAGAGAGTGTGGTTGCTGATCTCTATGGGGATATTGTAGAAGAGAGTGTGGTTGCTGATCTCTATGGGGATATTGTAGAAGAGAAGAGTGTGGTTGCTGATCTCTATGGGGATATTGTAGAAGAGAGAGTGTGGTTGCTGATCTCTATGGGGATATTGTAGAAGAGAGAGTGTGGTTGCTGATCTCTATGGGGATATTGTAGAAGAGAGAGAGTGGTTGCTGATCTCTATGGGGATATTGTAGAAGAGAGAGTGTGGTTGCTGATCTCTATGGGGATATTGTAGAAGAGAGAGAGTGGTTGCTGATCTCTATGGGGATATTGTAGAAGAGAGAGTGTGGTTGCTGATCTCTATGGGGATATTGTAGAAGAGAGAGTGTGGTTGCTGATCTCTATGGGGATATTGTAGAAGAGAGAGTGTGGTTGCTGATGTCTATGGGGATATTGTAGAAGAGAGAGTGTGGTTGCTGATGGGTTAAGGTATAAGACATAATAGTTTTGAGTTGTGCAGAAAACTGAACATTGAGCCCCATATTCTCTCTTGCAGTTCTTGCTGTGTGGGATGTGTGGAGTTCTGTGCGCCAGGAAGAGGACAGGCCTTATTGTGAGTACACACACACACACACACACACACACACACACACACACACACACACACACACACACACACACACACACACACACACACACACACACACACACACTAGAGGAGACAGCCAGTCACCTCTCCTCTCCTCTTTCTGCATGATGCACCTCTCTCTCTCTCTCTCTCTCTAAACACCTCTCTCTCCCGGCCGGCAATCACCTGTCCCTCTCTGAGTCTGATCTGTATCTGTCTGTAAAGGAAAGGAACCATGTTTACCCTGCAGGGTAACTGGACTAAGGAAAGGAAAGGTACTATGTTTACCCAGGGTAACTGGACTAAGGAAAGGAAAGGTACTATGTTTACCCAGGGTAACTGGACTAAGGAAAGGAAAGGTACTATGATTACCCAGGGTAACTGGACTAAGGAAAAGAAAGGTACTATGATTACCCAGGGTAACTGGACTAAGGAAAGGAAAGGTACTATGTTTACCCAGGGTAACTGGACTAAGGAAAGGAAAGGTATTATGTTTACCCAGGGTAACTGGACTAAGGAAAGGAAAGGTACTATGTTTACCCTGCAGGGTAACTGGACTATAACCTCAAGAACTTGTTTACAGCCAGGCCCTGCTAGCTCATAGAACATTTCATGGTAGGGGTTCAATGCCTTGTCCATAAAGAGCACTTCAGCGGTGGTCATTTTAACGTGCCGGTCCGGGGATACGAACGAACTAGCGACCTTCCGATATCAAGACCGCTCCGCAAACCGTTCGGCCACCGCTGCCCCCTGTCTGTCTGTGTGTCTCTGTGTGTGTCTGTCTGTGTGTCTCTGTCTCTGTGTGTGTCTGTCTCTGTGTCTGTGTGTCTGTCTGTCTGTGTGTCTCTGTGTGTCTCTGTGTGTCTCTGTCTGTGTCTCCCTCGGGGAGAGTGCTACTGATGGATCAATGTCAGCACACTGTGCTGTAACGGAGACATCCCCCCTCCTCCTCCCCCTCCTCCTCCCCCTCCCCCTCCCCCTCCCCCTCCCCCTCCTCCCCCTCCCCCCCCACCCTCTCCCTCGCTCATCATTCTTCATTATACCGTCCGCTCCTCGCAGATGCAGTGCCATTCTCTCATTTCCTCATCCTCTCTCTCTCTCTCTCTCTCTGTCTCTCTCTCCCCTCCGGTGTGTGGGGTGCTGATTGCATTAGTGTGCTTTGGCAGTGTGAGTCCTGTGAGCCGTTTTCCACACACTTCAGCCTCGGTAATGAAACCAGAGCCGGCCTCGTTTCCATGTGGTTAGCGGCTCTGAAGGCATGCCGATCCACTACACACACACACACACACACACACACACACACACACACACACACACACACACACACACACACACACACACACACACACACACACACACACACACACACACACACACACACACACACACACACACACACACACACACACACACACACACACACACACACACACACACACACACACACACACACACACGCTCGCACATTATGCACTCCAATTATCGGCAAGTGTACACAAAACAGCGTATAGTCAGATTGCAAACGACTTTCAGAATGGGATTAGCGATGCGGGGGTTGGGGATGCCCTCGCGTTACGTCACACGTCACCTCAATTGACCACTTAACCCATTCTGACCTGAGATCAGATTCTATAACGCACAGAAGAATGGCGGTCCTTTAACCCATTCTGACCCGAGATCAGATTCTGAAAATGTCTTAAATCCTGACAGTTTAAAGGGGTAGGCAGTATAAAGACCAGTTATTTCCCCTCCCATCACGTGCCCCGGCTGGCCAGGGGGAGGCAGTGTTAGAGACCAGTTCCTTTATCCTCCCATCAGGCGCCCCGGCTGGCCAGGGGGAGGCAGTTTAGAGACCAGTTCCTTTCCCCTCCATCAGGCGCCCCGGCTGGCCAGGGGGAGGCAGTATAGAGACCAGTTCCTTTACCCTCCCATCAGGTGCCCCGGCTGGCCAGGGGGAGGCAGTATAGAGACCAGTTCCTTTACCCTCCCATCAGGTGCCCCGGCTGGCCAGGGGGAGGCAGTGTTAGAGACCAGTTCCTTTCCCCTCCATCAGGCGCCCCGGCTGGCCAGGGGGAGGCAGTATAGAGACCAGGATTACTGCATGTTTTTTGTGAGGGTATATATACAGTACCACCCTACCGGGTCCATTTGGTTCCATGTGTACACTCTCAAGAGTCAAAATAACATTGATTTTACAACATAAATTGGCGCTCTCCCCCCCCCAGAGATATAAATGCCATTAAATGGGGGGTCCGTAGACTAATATGCATGTCAAACTGGGGGGGGTCCTTGAAATTAAACGAGTTGAGAATCACTGCTATAGAGCCGTAATTATGGGGGTCCCTGGCATATGTTTTCTAATGGGGGGTCCGCAGGTTAATTAGTGTCGATTTGGGGGGTCCTTGACATGAGAAAGTTTGAGAACCAGTGATCTATACATCTACTGTTTATTTCTCTGAACTCTCCCCCTCCCTCCCTCTCCCTCTCTCTCTCTCCCTCTCTCTCCAGATGATCCTGTTCTCGGCGTGCTGCATCTGCGGTCTGATCGGAGGCATCCTCAACTTCCAGTTTGTCCGAGCGCTGAACAAACGTCCCGACTCCCTGCACTCCATCCACCTGGCGGCCATGACGCTAGCATGTCTCGGTAATATGTCCCCCAACAACACCACATCCATGACACCTAGCATGTCTCAGTAATATGACCCCCAACAACACATCCATGACACCTAGCATGTCTCAGTAATATGACCCCCAACAACACCACATCCATGACACCTAGCATGTCTCAGTAATATGACCCC
Organism: Protomyctophum bolini; assembly: GCF_963924005.1. Classification (NCBI taxonomy): domain Eukaryota; kingdom Metazoa; phylum Chordata; class Actinopteri; order Myctophiformes; family Myctophidae; genus Protomyctophum; species Protomyctophum bolini. The sequence continues at coordinate 40,371,716 of NC_137878.1, read as the reverse complement.
CAACAACACCACATCCATGACACCTAGCATGTCTCAGTAATATGACCCCCAACAACACCACATCCATGACACCTAGCATGTCTCGGTAATATGACCCCCAACACCACATCCATGACACTAGCATGTCTCGGTAATATGACCCCCAACAACACCACATCCATGACACCAAGCATGTCTCGGTAATATGACCCCCAACAACACATCAATGACACCTAGCATGTCTCAGTAATATGACCCCCAACAACACCACATCCATGACACCTAGCATGTCTCAGTAATATGACCCCCAACACCACATCCATGACGCCTAGCATGTCTCAGTAATATGACCCCCAACAACACCACATCCATGACACCTAGCATGTCTCGGTAATATGACCCCCAACAACACCACATCCATGACACCTAGCATGTCTCAGTAATATGACCCCCAACAACACCACATCCATGACACCTAGCATGTCTCAGTAATATGACCCCCAACACCACATCCATGACGCCTAGCATGTCTCAGTAATATGACCCCCAACAACACCACATCCATGACACCTAGCATGTCTCGGTAATATGACCCCCAACAACACCACATCCATGACACCTAGCATGTCTCAGTAATATGACCCCCAACAACACCACATCCATGACACCTAGCATGTCTCAGTAATATGACCCCCAACAACACCACATCCATGACACCTAGCATGTCTCAGTAATATGACCCCCAACAACACCACATCCATGACACCTAGCATGTCTCGGTAATATGACCCCCAACAACACCACATCCATGACACCTAGCATGTCTCAGTAATATGACCCCCAACAACACCACATCCATGACACCTAGCATGTCTCGGTAATATGACCCCCAACACCACATCCATTTGGCGGCCATGCTCCAAATTAACGCATTAATGAATTTAATGGCATTTTTGAGTGGTGCAACAACTCCAAGGAACAGCAATGTCCGTGTTCACCTATGTGACGTTAATGAGCACCAGTATGAGTACCAGTAGGGGCGCTGTTGTGCCAGAAACACGGGAGTGATTTTTTTTATATCTCTGGGACCCCAAATTTATTTTGTAAAATCAATGTTAATTTAACTCCGATAGTGTACAAATGGAACCAAATGTGTCCACTCTCAGGGTTACAGACCCATAAGGGTTCATTTTAGTTATACAAACTATCATTTGTCTGGGGACCCCCTGGAACTCCATCAAGGACCCCCTGGGGGTCCCCGGACCCCACTTTGGGAACCACGTGCCCTATATAGTACTCGGTGTTGGTCTGAAATGGAGGAATGGAAATATTGCACAGCTGCATTTTTCATCTGTCAATATCAGGGGTAACGTATCCCTATAGTTAAACCCAGAGACACATGTGGGTGTGTTGTAACATAATCCCATTTTATCGTATTCTTAACGTATCTCTAGTTACACCCAGAGACACCTGTGGGTGTGTTGTAACATAATCCCAGTTTATCGTATATCTTAACGTATCCTCACTCCCAATCTGCTGCTGTCAGAACTGCATACTCACTCTCACTCTGCTGCTGTCAGAACTACAGACTCACTCCCAATCTGCTGCTGTCAGAACTACAGACTCACTCTCACTCTGTTGCTGTCAGAACTACAGACTCACTCCCAATCTGTTGCTGTCAGAACTACAGACTCACTCCCAATCTGTTGCTGTAAGAACTACAGACTCACTCCCAATCTGTTGCGGTCAGAACTACAGACTCACTCCCAATCTGTTGCTGTCAGAACTACAGACTCACTCCCAATCTGTTGCGGTCAGAACTACACAGACTCACTCCCAATCTGTTGCTGTCAGAACTACAGACTCACTCCCAATCTGTTGCTGTCAGAACTACAGACTCACTCCCAATCTGTTGCGGTCAGAACTACAGACTCACTCTCAATCTGTTGCTGTCAGAACTGCAGACTCACTCCCAATGTGTTGCGGTCAGAACTGCAGACTCACTCCCAATGTGTTGCTGTCAGAACTACAGACTCACTCCCAATGTGTTGCGGTCAGAACTGCAGACTCACTCCCAATCTGTTGCTGTCAGAACTGCAGACTCACTCCCAATCTGTTGCTGTCAGAACTGCAGACTCACTCCCAATCTTGCGCCGTGACTTCACCTTAAAACACGCAGCACTTGCCCTGTAGCCTTGGCGACCTTACGGGCTCATGCAAAAGGTTACAATGTCATTTAGATAGCCCGTTATTAGACAAACTAGACCTGTACGTGCCCGCCGCCCTACTTGAGAACGATGCAACTTGGCTCGGAACGTAATAATACCCGTTGTCAACTTGTCATATAGCACCTATCCGTCTGTGTCCCTTTTGTGCCCATATATGGAGATGTCTGTCTGCCTGTGTGTCTGAAGAGTGCTGCAAACCGTCTGTGAAAAGTTGGACTGGTCAAGTAATCAATTGGCAGGTGTGGGGTTACCATGGCAATCAATTGGCTGAGGCAGAGGCTGGAAATTGCACATGGTGAGGGGGACTTTGGCTCAATAGGCCCACTGGCAGAGCCTGACCAGAGCCTTTCCTGGTGTTCCTGGACAACGGTGTGAGTTACAAAAAATTCTTGCCAAATCCAGGCACGGACGGAGAAAAGATTCAGAGAAAGACGTTGCTATAAAGATCGTGGTTTTATCAAGAATTGATCAATGTCACCATGGTAAATTAAATGTGACAGAGAAATGCTTTCACGAACAAATGTAATGATGGATGGGAAGTTGTTGGAGGCTCATGAATCTCCTCTCCTCTCCTCTCCTCTCCTCTCCCCTCCCCTCCCCTCCCCTCCTCTCCTCTCCTCCCCTCCCCTCCCCTCCCCTCTCCCCTCCCCTCCCCTCCCTCCTCCAGGCATCTCATCCTGTACCCTGTCCACATGGCTGACATGTCGTCTGGCTAGCTCGGAGCAGCAGCGGATGTTCCTGGAGAGAGAACACTCGCTGCATCACTCTCACGAGATGGCTGAGAAGGTACAAGTGAGGGGGGGGGGGGGGGGGGGGGGGGGCGGGTACCGTCCTAAAGTCCACTCTTCAGTGCTACTGAAAATTTCTGACGAGCCGGAATCATTTGGGCACTACAGCGCTGAAGCAGCGGTAAAATAGGAGTATGAATCGGCCCTTAGATTAAACAGAGGTAAAATAGGAGTATGAATCGGCCCTTAGCCTATTGAAACAGAGGTAAAATAGGAGTATGAATCGGCCCTTAGATTAAACAGAGGTAAAATAGGAGTATGAATCGGCCCTTAGATTAAACAGAGGTAAAATAGGAGTATGAATCGGCCCTTAGATTAAACAGAGGTAAAATAGGAGTATGAATCGGCCCTTAGATTAAACAGAGGTAAAATAGGAGTATGAATCGGCCCTTAGCCTATATAAATAAACAGAGGTAAAATAGAGTATGAATCGGCCCTTAGCCTATATAAATAAACAGAGATAAAATAGGAGTATGGATCGGCCCTTAGCCTATACGGGCAGTGGTTGGAAAGGTACTCACATTGTATACAGTAAATACTCTGTTACAAGTAAAAAATAAAAGTCTGGAATATTCAAATTCTTTCTTGAGTAAAAGTACAAAAGTATTGGTATTAAAATGTACTAAAAGTAGGCTACCAAAGATGTGAAAGTACTCGTTATGCAGAATGTCCCATTTCAAGTTTTCAAAGTGTAAAAATCTTTTGAAAATCAATAAAAGAAGAATCTATAAAATTCGATTTTCAAATAATGGTCAAAATGTATATATTGCTATATTGCGTATAGTGTGGCGATCACGACAACAGAGTACCACCGCCTCCGTTTCCCAGAACCCGCTGCATGTCGGTGCGACGGAGGTTTTTGCGATGACGCCATCAAAACGCGTCACCTGTCCAACTCTGTCAGATGGAAACCCCCGTATGACTTATTAAAAACGCGGATTAAACAATGAAAACATAACTCGTGTAAGTCGTTGTAGGGAGGGAAGCTGGTTCTGCAGTCAATGAACTTGCGTAAAGTGCTTTACAGAGTCGAACGTACAGCATGACGATGATCGCGATGTCGTATGATGATGATGATGATGACGTATTGACCCACGTGACGTCACAGATCGTGTTTTTTTTTTTTTACGAAAACTTTTTCGCAAACATAATTTATTCTATACAACAGGTCGTTAAGAGGAAGCAATCCGATTGGTTGAAACGGTTTCTATAGCCGTTGATCAAACCAGCCACTGAAGAATTCAGCCGCTCTGCTTGCGGAACTCGACTTCGTCTCGTTCCCCTACCTATACCGCATCACTGTCGTGGCAATAATCACGTTAAACACCCTCTCGTGTAATATTGCTTAATTATTACATGTGTGTGTGTGTGTGTGTGTGTGTGTGTGTGTGTGTGTGTGTCCAATAGGAGGTCCATGACAACTCCAGCAACGGCATCCCGCAGATCTCCTACAACGGACACTCGCCGACGACACCCTGACGTGACTCTGGCTTCCCATTGGTTCAGAAACCTATAGGAGCCCCGCCTCCCCTCCCTTCCCCCCCGCGAACACCAAACTCGGAGCGACGCCCCCTCTGCACTCTCATTGGTTGGGAAGATACACGGCTCACTCCTACTCCTACTCTCATTGGTTGGGAAGATACACGGCTCACTCCTTCTCCTACTCTCATTGGTTGGGAAGATACACGGCTCACTCCTACTCCTACTCTCATTGGTTGGGAAGATACACGGCTCACTCCTACTCCTACTCTCATTGGTTGGGAAGATACACGGCTCACTCCTACTCCTACTCTCATTGGTTGGGAAGATACACGGCTCACTCCTACTCCTACTCTCATTGGTCGGGAAGATACACGGCTCACTCCTACTCCTACTCTCATTGGTTGGGAAGATACACGGCTCACTCCAGTCCTACTCCTACTCTCATTGGTTGGGAAGATACACGGCTCACTCCAGTCCTACTCCTACTCTCATTGGTTGGGAAGATACACGGCTCACTCCTACTCCTACTCTCATTGGTTGGGAAGATACACGGCTCACTCCAGTCCTACTCCTACTCTCATTGGTTGGGAAGATACACGGCTCACTCCTACTCCTACTCTCATTGGTTGGGAAGATGCACGGCTCACTCCTACTCCTACTCTCATTGGTTGGGAAGATACGTACACGGCTCACTCCTACTCCTACTCTCATTGGTTGGGAAGATACACGGCTCACTCCTACTCCTACTCTCATTGGTTGGGAAGATACGTACACGGCTCACTCCTACTCCTACTCTCATTGGTTGGGAAGATACACGGCTCACTCCTACTCCTACTCTCATTGGTTGGGAAGATACACGGCTCACTCCTACTCCTACTCTCATTGGTTGGGAAGATACACGGCTCACTCCTACTCCTGCGCCACATTTCCTGGGCCTAAAAAAAAAAGTCTATGGACTTGGTAATGGTTTAAAAAGAAAAACAGCACCCCCCCCAACATGACGTCATGTGGCAGCAAAGTCTATGGGCTGTTTTAACGTTTTAACGTTTGCTTAACAACATCAAGGGTTGGATTGGGGGTGGGAAGTGAGGACGCTGACGTCGACTGTTCGCCGCTTCACCTCCCAACGTATGAATGAATGAACCTTCACCTCCCAACGTATGAATGAATGAACCTTCACCTCCCAATGTATGAATGAATGAACCCTCACCTCCCAACGTATGAATGAATGAACCTTCACCTCCCAATGTATGAATGAATGAACCTTCACCTCCCAACGTATGAATGAATGAACCTTCACCTCCCAATGTATGAATGAATGAACCTTCACCTCCCAACGTATGAATGAATGAACCTTCACCTCCCAATGTATGAATGAATGAACCTTCACCTCCCAACGTATGAATGAATGAACCTTCACCTCCCAATGTATGAATGAATGAACCTTCACCTCCCAATGTATGAATGAATGAACCTTCACCTCCCAATGTATGAATGAATGAACCTTCACCTCCCAATGTATGAATGAATGAACCTTCACCTCCCAATGTATGAATGAATGAACCTTCACCTCCCAATGTATGAATGAATGAACCTTCACCTCCCAATGTATGAATGAATGAACCTTCACCTCCCAATGTATGAATGAATGAACCATTGTAAAGCGCTTTGAGCACTTGGAAAAGCGCTATAAAAATAAAAATGCAATTCATTAACAAAAACAAACGGCACTCCAAGAAACTGGCCCCCCCGCCAACTCTATATGGACATTGTTTAGAGTAACGAGTGTAAAAATCACACCTGTGTGAAGTGAGGGGCGCCAATATATTAAAGTCTAACAAACTCGTGTTGATTAGGTGATGTAATGGTGACGTAAAACAAACGGTGCCCACACAAACATTAAACACCATTAACAATAAAGAGACAATATGACGTAAATGAGCTACAACGTGAAAAGGTTTTTCCCTTCATTGCCAATGGCATTTATTTATTATCCCATTCTGAACGGTGTTAGCGTCAGGTTATGCTTTAGCTATTGAAAAATAGCAGACCTACAAGCTCATAGGTCTACGAGCTTGTAGGTCTGCTATTTTTGATAAATCGAAGAGCGACTGACATAGAAGACATTTTTTTTTAATCTGATCTCAGGTCAGTATGAAAACTGTCAGGATGTAGAAGACATTTGTAGAATCTGATCTCAGGTCAGAATGAGTTAAACAAACATCGAACTAAAGACGAACATTAAACCTGTATATATATATAGGAGGAGGGGCTGGCGCCTCTCAAAAGAAGTGAGGAAGCCCTTCACTTCACACGTAAGTGAGATTTATTTGTCTTCCTTTTGAAACCCAAACGCCTGGCGTTACGAGGCTAACGTCACCCTGAGCCACGCAAGGGGCCAGCAAGGCGCTACAACGTTGAAGCGCTGGGCCCTAGTGGTAAGAAGAAGGACTGCAGGCGGACCCGTGGATTCATGACGAGGAAACCCCCCGTGCAGCAGCTGGGCTTAAACACTGAGCGCTCGGTTGCACTTCCGCATTGGACCACCAAATTTTGTCAAAAATTAAAATGCGGGTCAAATGCGGAAATACGCCCCCAAAAAGGCGGAAATAGACGGTCCTTCCGGGTGCTTCAAAACGCCACTGAGCAACTTCCACTGACAGCTTCGTGCCAGATCAATCTCTATCCTTTTAATACTCTATGGAGCCACGTCACCATACCCTGGGCTAGCCTGTGTGGCCTAACGTCACCCTAGCTTGGGCTAGCCTGTGTGGGCTAACGTCACCCTAGCCTGGGCTAGCCTGTGTGCGCTAACGTCACCCTAGCCTGGGCTAGCCTGTGTGCGCTAACGTCACCCTAGCCTGGGCTAGCCTGTGTGCGCCAACGTCACCCTAGCCTGGGCTAGCCTGCGTGGGCTTGTGGTTCTAGACCGGCGGGTGCCGGTCCAAAACAGGCGGTGGATTCTATTGGTTCACCCAATCTGAGCACCGCCCCCCTGAACCCGGAAGTGTACGGAATGCATTGGAGTCTATGGACTTTACAGTGACAAACGAGGAGCCAAACGAGGAGCTAAACAAGGAGCTTAACGAGGAGCTAAACGAGGAGCTAAACGAGGAGCTTAACGAGGAGCTAAACGAGGATCTTAACGAGGAGGAGCTAAACGAGGAGCTAAACGACATTACATACCCGAGGCGGGGTTGGCGAAAGGGCCTTTCTGTGTGGAGTTTGCATGTTCTCCCCGTGTCCCCTAGGGTAGGTACCCTCACAAAATAAATGCAGTAATCCTGGTCTCTAAACTGCCTCCCCCTGGCCAGCCGGGGCGCCTGATGGAGGGTAAAGGAACTGGTTGGAATAACGTGTTCCTTCCACGCGCTACGTCCAACCAGGGAAACTCCCCCCTGTCAGGTGTAAAGGAGCAACTTGGACACTCAGGCCGTTGCTCTCCCCTTGTCCCCCATATATGGGGACTAGGTTGGTGTCACACCAATGCAACAAAACAGTTTTAAGGACATGTCACACCAATGCAACAAAACAGTTTTAAGGACATGTCACACCAATGCAACAAAACAGTTTTAAGGACTTGTCACACCAATGCAACTAAACAGTTTTAAGGACATGTCACACCAATGCAACAAAACAGTTCCAAGGACATGTCACACCAATGCAACAAAACAGCTACAAGGACATGTCAGACCAATGCACCTCCTTGCAACAAAACAGCTACAAGGACATGTCACACCGATGCACCTCCTTGCAACAAAACAGTTCCAAGGACATGTCACACCAATGCAACAAAACAGCTACAAGGACATGTCAGACCGATGCACCTCCTTGCAACAAAACAGCTACAAGGACATGTCACACCGATGCACCTCCTTGCAACAAAACACTTTTAAGGACATGTCACACCAATGCAACAAAACAGTTAAGGACATGTCACACCAATGCAAATCCTTGCAACAAAACACTTTTAAGGACATGTCACCCCAATGCAACTCCTTGCAACAAAACACTTTTAAGGACATGTCACACCAATGCAACAAAACAGTTCCAAGGACATGTCACACCAATGCAACAAAACACTTTTAAGGACATGTCAGACCGATGCACCTCCTTGCGTCTGCCATCGGGGATAATGGTTTCGTGCAACTATACTCACAACCGCTCGCTTGCAAGGAGCGGCGAGGCGAAATCACCGGCACGGTTTAGACCACCGAGACACCGAGTGACGTCCACGGCTGTGGCTCACTTGCACTCATTGCTTACCGGGGGTCGAAAGACTGAACGTCACAGTAAAAGACTGCAGGACGGTATACAGTAAAAGACTGGGCGGTATACAGTAAAAGACTGGACGGTATACAGTAAAAGACTGGGACGGTATACAGTAAAAGACTGGACGGTATACAGTAAAAGACTGGACGGTTTACAGTAAAAGACTGGACGGTATACAGTAAAAGACTGGACGGTATACAGTAAAAGACTGGACGGTATACAGTAAAAGACTGGACGGTATACAGTAAAAGACTGGACGGTTTACAGTAAAAGACTGGACGGTATACAGTAAAAGACTGGACGGTATACAGTAAAAGACTGGACGGTATACAGTAAAAGACTGGACGGTATACAGTAAAAGACTGGACGGTATACAGTAAAAGACTGGGACGGTATACAGTAAAAGACTGGACGGTATACAGTAAAAGACTAGACGGTATACAGTAAAAGACTGGGACGGTATACAGTAAAAGACTGGACGGTATACAGTAAAAGACTGGACGTATACAGTAAAAGACTGGACGGTACAGTAAAGACTGGACGGTATACAGTAAAAGACGTGACGGTATACAGTAAAGACTGGACGGTATACAGTAAAGACTGGACGGTACAGTAAAAGACTGGACGGTATACAGTAAAGACTGGACGGTATACAGTAAAGACTGGACGGTATACAGTAAAAGACTGGGACGGTATACAGTAAAAGACTGGGACGGTATACAGTAAAAGACGTGACGGTATACAGTAAAGACTGGACGGTACAGTAAAAGACTGGACGGTATACAGTAAAGACTGGACGGTATACAGTAAAGACTGGACGGTATACAGTAAAAGACTGGGACGGTATACAGTAAAGACTGGACGGTATACAGTAATAGACTGGACGGTATACAGTAAAGACTGGACGGTATACAGTAAAAGACTGGACGGTATACAGTAAAAGACTGGACGGTATACAGTAAAAGACTGGACGGTATACAGTAAAAGACTGGACGGTATACAGTAAAGACTGGGACGGTATACAGTAAAAGACTGGACGGTATACAGTAAAGACTGGGACGGTATACAGTAAAAGACTGGACGGTATACAGTAAAGACTGGATGGTATACAGTAAAGACTGGGACGGTATACAGTAAAAGACTGGACGGTATACAGTAAAGACTGGGACGGTATACAGTAAAAGACTGGACGGTATACAGTAAAGACTGGATGGTATACAGTAAAAGACTGGACGGTATACAGTAAAAGACTGGACGGTATACAGTAAAAGACTGGACGGTATACAGTAAAAGACTGGACGGTATACAGTAAAAGACTGGACGGTACAGTAAAAGACTGGACGGTATACAGTAAAAGACTGGGACGGTATACAGTAAAAGACTGGACGGTATACAGTAAAAGACTGGACGGTTTACAGTAAAAGACTGGACGGTTTACAGTAAAAGACTGGATGGTACAGTAAAATACGTGACGGTATACAGTAAAAGACGTGACGGTATACAGTAAAAGACTGGACGGTATACAGTAAAAGACTGGACGGTATACAGTAAAAGACTGGGACGGTATACAGTAAAAGACTGGACGGTATACAGTAAAAGACTGGACGGTATACAGTAAAAGACTGGACGGTATACAGTAAAAGACTGGACGGTTTACAGTAAAAGACGTGACGGTATACAGTAAAAGACTGGACGGTATACAGTAAAAGACTGGACGGTATACAGTAAAAGACTGGACGGTATACAGTAAAAGACTGGACGGTTTACAGTAAAAGACTGGACGGTATACAGTAAAAGACTGGACGGTATACAGTAAAAGACTGGACGGTATACAGTAAAAGACTGGACGGTATACAGTAAAAGACTGGACGGTATACAGTAAAAGACTGGACGGTTTACAGTAAAAGACGTGACGGTATACAGTAAAAGACTGGACGGTACAGTAAAAGACTGGACGGTATACAGTAAAAGACTGGACGGTATACAGTAAAAGACTGGACGGTATACAGAAAAGACGTGACGGTATACAGTAAAAGACTGGACGGTATACAGTAAAAGACTGGACGGTATACAGAAAAGACGTGACGGTATACAGTAAAGACTGGACGGTACAGTAAAAGCCTGGATGGTATACAGTAAAAGACTGGACGGTATACAGTAAAAGACTGGACGGTATACAGTAAAAGACTGGATGGTATACAGTAAAGACTGGACGGTATACAGTAAAAGACTGGACGGTATACAGTAAAAGACTGGACGGTATACAGTAAAGACTGGACGGTATACAGTAAAAGACTGGACGGTATACAGTAAAAGACTGGACGGTATACAGTAAAAGACGTGACGGTATACAGTAAAAGACGTGACGGTATACAGTAAAAGACGTGACGGTATACAGTAAAAGACTGGACGGTATACAGTAAAAGACTGGATGGTATACAGTAAAGACTGGACGGTATACAGTAAAAGACTGGACGGTATACAGTAAAGACTGGACGGTATACAGTAAAAGACTGGACGGTATACAGTAAAGACGTGACGGTATACAGTAAAAGACTGGACGGTATACAGTAAAAGACTGGACGGTACAGTAAAGACTGGACGGTATACAGTAAAAGACTGGACGGTACAGTAAAGACTGGACGGTATACAGTAAAAGACTGGACGGTATACAGTAAAAGACTGGACGGTATACAGTAAAAGACTGGACGGTATACAGTAAAAGACGTGACGGTATACAGTAAAAGACTGGACGGTATACAGTAAAGACGTGACGGTATACAGTAAAAGACTGGACGGTATACAGTAAAAGACTGGACGGTATACAGTAAAGACTGGACGGTACAGTAAAGACTGGACGGTATACAGTAAAAGACTGGACGGTATACAGTAAAAGACGTGACGGTATACAGTAAAAGACTGGACGGTATACAGTAAAGACTGGACGGTACAGTAAAGACTGGACGGTATACAGTAAAAGACTGGACGGTATACAGTAAAAGACTGGGCGGTATACAGTAAAAGACGTGACGGTATACAGTAAAAGACTGGACGGTATACAGTAAAAGACTGGACGGTATACAGTAAAAGACTGGGCGGTATACAGTAAAAGACTGGACGGTATACAGTAAAAGACGTGACGGTATACAGTAAAGACTGGACGGTATACAGTAAAAGACTGGACGGTATACAGTAAAAGACTGGAGGGTATACAGTAAAAGACTGGACGGTATACAGTAAAAGACTGGACGGTATACAGTAAAAGACTGGACGGTATACAGTAAAAGACTGGACGGTATACAGTAAAGACTGGACGGTATACAGTAAAAGACTGGACGGTATACAGTAAAAGACTGGACGGTATACAGTAAAAGACTGGACGGTATACAGTAAAGACTGGACGGTATACAGTAAAGACTGGACGGTATACAGTAAAAGACTAGACGGTATACAGTAAAAGACTGGACGGTATACAGTAAAAGACTGGACGGTATACAGTAAAAGACTGGACGGTATACAGTAAAAGACTGGACGGTATACAGTAAAAGACTGGACGGTATACAGTAAAAGACTGGACGGTATACAGTAAAAGACTGGACGGTATACAGTAAAAGACTGGACGGTATACAGTAAAAGACTGGACGGTATACAGTAAAGACTGGACGGTATACAGTAAAAGACTGGACGGTATACAGTAAAAGACTGGACGGTATACAGTAAAAGACTGGACGGTATACAGTAAAAGACTGGGACGGTATACAGTAAAAGACTGGACGGTATACAGTAAAAGACTGGGCGGTATACAGTAAAAGACTGGGACGGTATACAGTAAAGACTGGACGGTATACAGTAAAAGACTGGACGGTACAGTAAAAGCCTGGACGGTATACAGTAAAAGACTGGACGGTATACAGTAAAAGACTGGACGGTATACAGTAAAAGACTGGACGGTATACAGTAAAAGACTGGACGGTATACAGTAAAGACTGGACGGTATACAGTAAAAGACTGGGACGGTATACAGTAAAGACTGGACGGTATACAGTAAAAGACTGGACGGTATACAGTAAAAGACTGGACGGTATACAGTAAAAGACTGGACGGTATACAGTAAAGACTGGACGGTTTACAGTAAAAGACTGGACGGTATACAGTAAAAGACTGGACGGTATACAGTAAAAGACTGGACGGTATACAGTAAAGACTGGGGCGGTATACAGTAAAAGACTGGGGCGGTATACAGTAAAAGACTGGACGTATACAGTAAAAGACTGGACGGTATACAGTAAAGACTGGACGGTATACAGTAAAAGACTGGACGGTATACAGTAAAGACTGGACGGTATACAGTAAAGACTGGACGGTATACAGTAAAAGACTGGGACGGTATACAGTAAAAGACTGGGCGGTATACAGTAAAAGACTGGACGGTATACAGTAAAAGACTGGGCGGTATACAGTAAAAGACTGGACGGTACAGTAAAAGACTGGGCGGTATACAGTAAAAGACTGGACGGTATACAGTAAAAGACTGGGCGGTATACAGTAAAAGACTGGACGGTATACAGTAAAAGACGGTATACAGTAAAAGACTGGACGGTATACAGTAAAAGACTGGACGGTATACAGTAAAAGACTGGGCGGTATACAGTAAAAGACTGGACGGTACAGTAAAAGACGGTATACAGTAAAAGACTGGACGGTACAGTAAAAGACTGGACGGTATACAGTAAAAGACTGGGCGGTATACAGTAAAAGACTGGGCGGTATACAGTAAAAGACTGGACGGTATACAGTAAAAGACTGGACGGTATACAGTAAAAGACTGGACGGTACAGTAAAAGACGGTATACAGTAAAAGACTGGACGGTATACAGTAAAAGACTGGGCGGTATACAGTAAAAGACTGGACGGTACAGTAAAAGACGGTATACAGTAAAAGACTGGACGGTATACAGTAAAAGACTGGACGGTATACAGTAAAAGACTGGACGGTATACAGTAAAAGACGGTATACAGTAAAAGACTGGACGGTATACAGTAAAAGACTGGACGGTATACAGTAAAAGACTGGACGGTATACAGTAAAAGACTGGACGGTATACAGTAAAAGACTGGAAGGTATACAGTAAAAGACTGGACGGTATACAGTAAAAGACTGGATGGTATACAGTAAAAGACTGGACGGTATACAGTAAAGGACTGGACGGTATACAGTAAAGACTGGACGGTATACAGTAAAAGACTGGACGGTATACAGTAAAAGACTGGGCGGTATACAGTAAAAGACTGGACGGTATACAGTAAAAGACTGGGCGGTATACAGTAAAAGACTGGACGGTACAGTAAAAGACGGTATACAGTAAAAGACTGGACGGTATACAGTAAAAGACTGGACGGTATACAGTAAAAGACTGGACGGTATACAGTAAAAGACGGTATACAGTAAAAGACTGGACGGTATACAGTAAAAGACTGGACGGTATACAGTAAAAGACTGGACGGTATACAGTAAAAGACTGGACGGTATACAGTAAAAGACTGGACGGTATACAGTAAAAGACTGGACGGTATACAGTAAAAGACTGGAAGGTATACAGTAAAAGACTGGACGGTATACAGTAAAAGACTGGATGGTATACAGTAAAAGACTGGACGGTATACAGTAAAGGACTGGACGGTATACAGTAAAAGACTGGATGGTATACAGTAAAAGACTGGATGGTATACAGTAAAGGACTGGACGGTATACAGTAAAGACTGGACGGTATACAGTAAAGGACTGGACGGTATACAGTAAAAGACTGGGACGGTACAGTAAAAGACGTGACGGTACACGGTACGTCCATCGGCCGACCTTTAAGCGAACCAGCCGACCAGGGAGAGAAGATCAAAGTGGTCAATATGGACGTAAACCTAAACCCGCGTCGAGACGATCGACGCCTCGACGCGCCGAAGCACAAAGTAAACCCCGGCATGAAGTCCCGTTCACTTGTTTTTTGAAACGCTATATACTGCTTCTTATACAGTATGTTACAGTATGTCCATGTTGTCCCCGTCCTCCTCCTCCTACAGTATGTCCATGTTGTCCCCGTCCTCCTCCTCCTACAGTATGTCCATGTTGTCCCCGTCCTCCTCCTACATCCATCTACCTACCTATCTATCTATCTATCTACCCATCTATCTATCTATCTATCTACCTACCTACCTACCTACCTATCTACCTACCTATCTATCTACCTACCTACCTACCTACCTACCTACCTACCTATTTACCTATCCATCTAGCCTCCCCCCTCTCTTACAGGTTGATGGAATGGGAGGCGGCCTTTTTTCCCCGACAGCATTCTAGCCGACGGGGCAACGGTCCGGTCCGCTCCGCAGCGGGGGGGGGACATTCGCTGCGATGCGAAAAAGCGATGGTCCGACATGCGCTGCTCCCGTGCTTGCGGTTATAGGGTTAGGTTAGGATTGAGGTTTCGGATCAATATGCTGTCGGAAAAAAGACCTGCACCCGATGGAATGCAGAATAATGACGTAGCCGCCAGTATGCTGTGTGTGTAATGTACAGCACGGTGTCTGATAAATGGAACGCTTCGACATGAACATAATAAATGGCGATATATATGTACGTATATACTGTATATCCATGCTATGAATACCAATAATACTATGAATACCAGGGGGGGGGGAGTAAAGTATAGCCCTCGTAATAAATTAACCATATTTTTATTAAAAAATAAAAAAAAAGCTTCTTATGTGAAACTGAAATAAATCAAAGTGTGTATAAACGCCAGCAATGTGTGCGGGGTTTTTTTTTTTTGGTATTATTTTTGGTCTGGTTTGTAAAATAACCAATTATTTTCATGAATACAATGTAGATTTTGTGCAATCTGTATATGGTAGACAGGTGGAGTATGTTATACAATGTGACTTAACCCATTCTGAACGGGAACCCTGCATTTTGGTGTTAGCCTCATGTTATGCTTTAGCTATTGAAAAATAGCAGATCTACAAGCTCATAGCGCGCCACCGAGTGGCGCGCTACGAGCTTGTAGGTCTGCTATTTTTTGAAAAATCGAAGAACGACTGACATTTTTAATAGAATCTGATCTCAGGTCAGAATGGGTCAATCAGACCAGTGTGTGTGTGTGTGTGTCCAGTGGAAACCTCGTATGAATCTGATCTCAGGTCAGAATGTGCTAATACAATAGGCTATAAGTTATACTACAATATGTATAGTAGAGTATGTTAATACAATATAACTTATACAATTGGGGTGGTTGTATTGTGTCTCCCGGCTCTTCTATTGATTGATTGAAATATGTATTTGCAGAATTACAGTACATTTCAAGCAATACAAAAAGCCTATAATATACAGTACTGTATTGTGAGGACAATTTCCCAAGTCCTCACACTCAAAGTCGTGTGTGTGCGTGTGCGTGTGCGTGTGCGCGTGTCCGTGTTATAAATGCTGATACAGGCCATGTGACCCCCTTTGCTGCTGCTCTGTCACAAAGCTGTAACAGTAGAAGTGTGTGTCTGTGAACAAGTGTGCACGGACATGTGTGTGTGTGTGTGTGTGTGTGTGTGTGTGTGTGTGTGTGTGTGTGTGTGTGTAGGAGAGAGAGAGAGCTGTTGTTCAGCATCATCTACAGTGAAACTAAGTGACACCATAGGTCACCTTCAGTGCTGTTATTTTCAGTCTGTCATTCATTGGAGGAGATAATGTGATGTTATTTTCAGTCTGTCATTCATTGGAGGTGAGAATGTGATGTTATTTTCAGTCGGTCATTCATTGGAGGAGAGAACGTGATGTTATTTTCAGTCTGTCATTCATTGGAGGTGAGAATGTGATGTTATTTTCAGTCTGTCAGTCATTGGAGGAGATAATGTGATGTTATTTTCAGTCTGTCATTCATTTGGATGTGAGAATGTGATGTTATTTTCAGTCTCTGTCATTCATTGGAGGTGAGAATGTGATGTTATTTTCAGTCTGTCATTCATTGGAGGTGAGAATGTGATGTTATTTTCAGTCTGTCATTCATTGGAGGTGAGAATGTGATGTTATTTTCAGTCTCTGTCATTCATTGGAGGTGAGAATGTGATGTTATTTTCAGTCTGTCATTCATTGGAGGTGAGAATGTGATGTTATTTTCAGTCTGTCAGTCATTGGAGGAGATAATGTGATGTGGAATCAACCTTAGAGTATATGTGAATAGAGACGGCATCCGAGTTCTCCTTCCATCCACTTGCATTAAGTTGCTCAAAAGCGCATGAGGCGATTTCACTCCTCCTTCCGTGTAGGAACAGAGTGCATTCTGGGATGGATTGGCCCCCAAACACATGAACGCGCTGCCGTTGAACGCGCACGAGCGTGCTGCCGTCGTGAACGTTGCACAATGATAGTCAACGGACCAGCGCGCGTTCATGTGTTTTGGGGCCCAGCGCTGCAATACCTTCATTCGGCCACTATGTCCATTTCGCCTCAGGGTTTCCTCTATTCTTATATACTCTATGGAACCAACGAGTCCATGTCTTTCCAAACGGTGATCAATCTCCAATAACAACAACAACAACAACAAACAACAACAAACAACAGTCAACCTCATAGTATTGACATCATGCTCACATTGCAGAGGGAGTGCAACGAACCATGTGCAGCCCAGATTCGGCACAAACAAGGGACTGAATTATTTTTCGCTCCTATGCCACCAAAAATGTGGAACGCCCCACCGACAGTCATTAAGACATGTGAATCCCTTGACTCCTTCAAAACCGCTCTCAAAGGGCACCTATACGTATACGGACGGCTGCAATTAGAAACTGGCCGCCGTAAAATCTGAGGAATTAAAAAAAACTATTTTCATCCATATTTTGATAATTCCTCTAATCTGGTGTACAGGTGATGACATCATGCACATTACATACATAATAGAATTACAAATTCTTTCTTTCTTTACAATGGGAGGATTGGCACTCAAGAGCCTAAACTGGTGACCACCAGGTGGCGCTGAAAGAGTTTTAACCCATTCTGACCGGGAACCCATTTTGGTGTTATAGCATCATGTTATGCTTTAGCTATTGAATTTTTTTTTTTCAAAAATAGCAGACCTACAAGCTCGTAGCGCGCCACTCGGTGGCGCGCTATGAGCTTGTAGATCTGCTATTTTTGAAAAAATCGAAGAACGACTGACATTTTTTTATAATCTGATCTCAGGTCAGAATGGTTTAATCAGACCAGTGTGTGTGTCCAGTGGAAACCTCCGTATGAATCTGATCTCAGGTCAGAATGGGTCAAGGGGGTTCGTACTTTGTCTCCACCATCAGTTGTCTTCAGAGGAGGAGGCTGCTCCGTTGGGAGGATTCCAGACGAGATGGCAGGTGTTGTATATGTAAGGGCCGCGTGGACGAGCGGACAGCGAAGTCCGAGCATCACACGCACGGAAGGGGGACCTTCCGGGCGTGCCTGAGGGAGGGTGGTATAGGGTCAGCCTAACTGGCCCCATCTCCCACAGGCAGGGTCACCCTACACACACACCTGTCCCAATCTGAACCTCTCACTGCACCCTGGGACCGCTGTCGTTCTGTGGAGGATTGGATTCCAGACAAGGACACCAGCCATCATTTTCCTTTAAAAAGGAAAAAAAACCAAAACAAATACAAGGATTAAAAAACAAGTAAACTTATTATTACCAGTAAGACGCGCAAACGCGGGAAGCGAACGCAGTCTGTCCCGCTGTTACTGTATAGTGGACCTGGCCCCTTTTGTGCCCATATATGGAGCCGAGTGGACCTGGCCCCTTTTGTGCCCATATATGGAGCCGAGTGGACCTGGCCCCTTTTGTGCCCATATATGGAGCTGAGTGATTGCTGATGCAACACACTCCATATTTGGATAGCGGGACAGACACACGGACAGACGGACAGACAGACAGACATGATAGGTCTCATAGTAAGTGCTCACTGCGTTCGCATTTTTTTTTTTGCTTTTTCTGTTTTGTAATGCGTCTATGGAGTTAACGTTACTCTAGTCTAATAGAACCCCATGAGGTTGAATGTCAAATTGCCACCGAAAAAAGGTGTTCAGGGGAAATGGCAACCTTTTCACATCGTTTCCTTTTGACTCTTTTATAGCGCCACCTGCAGGAGCTAGGCGACGGTAACCTGACCTGGCCTGGTGGAGACCTGGCAGCTCCCAGGCAGGAGCACTATTTATTTTCTATTTCGTTTTTTTGCTATGGATTCCCCGCTTTCATGAGATACAAAATCCATAATGGCAGTCCTAATACAAGTATAGTAAAAAAAAATCACACCCGTGTGAAGTGAGTGGTGCAACTGCAACTCTGTGTGTGTGTGTGTGGGGGGGGAGCACCTCAAAACGCCTTTAAAACAAGGCTCAAGACATCCCAAAACGAACTAGTCGAGCTAGCTACTATAATTGGCCTCACCCCCCGAACCCACCTCACCCCTGCCCACTTTGACAGGCTGGAGTGGCTTAGGGTTGACGACAGAGTACAGCATCTTGCAATGGGTCTGGTCCACAAGATTCGATACACCACCAAGATACCCATGTACCTGTCTAGATACTTCACTAAGATACCCATGTACCTGTCTAGATACTTCACTAAGATACCCATGTACCTGTCTAAATACTTCACCAAGATACCCATGTACCTGTCTAAATACTTACAATTTACAATTTAGGCATTTAGCAGACGCTCTTAATCCAGAGCGACTTACATTAAGCAAGAACAAAAGCATGGGAATACATCACATAAAAACATTTATCATGAAACATGCGTAAGCTAAGAAAGTAACAGTGGAATATCTATATAATGAAACTTATACGTATAAACTATACATATATACTACTATGCTATACATATGTACTATGGCGTGCTATGACTATATACAATGCAATTCTAGTGCTGTCTACATAACATGCTATAAGTCTGTTTCAAATGCTATCTAAGTCTACAGAAGTGCTATCTAGGGTAGAGTAAGTGCTATGGGCCATGATGGAGTCTGAAAAGGTGGGTTTTCAGACTACGGCGGAAGATTGGGAGTGATGCTGCAGTTCTGACTGCCATGGGAAGTGCATTCCACAGTTTTGGAGCCAGAAGGGAGAAGAGTTTGGGACGTGTGGAGCGTTGTCCCGGCGTTTTTAGTGAGGGTACTTCCAGCTTCCCTGCGTTAGCTGATCTGAGTGCGCGGGAGGGTTCACTAGGTACTTCACTAGGATACCCATGTACCTGTCTAAATACTTCACCAAGATACCCATGTACCTGTCTAAATACTTCACTAGGATACCCATGTACCTGTCTAAATACTTCACCAAGATACCCATGTACCTGTCTAAATACTTCACCAAGATACCCATGTACCTGTCTAAATACTTCACTAAGATACCCATGTACCTGTCTAAATACTTCACTAAGATACCCATGTACCCGTCTAAATACTTCCTTAATGTCAACGAAGTCCACACTCGCAAAACCAGAGGGAGTTCAACAAACCAGGTGCAACCCAGATTCGACTCAAACAAGGGACTATATTATTTTCACTCCTATGACACTAAAATGTGGAACACCCTACCAACAGCCATTAAGAAATGTGAATCCCTTGACTCCTTCAAAACGGCTCTCAAAGAGCACTTACGGACGGCTGCAATTCGAAACTGGCCCCTGTAAAAAAAAAAAAAAACTTTCGTCCTCAAAGTAACAGTTTTTGTATCGACTTGAGCTTGAAATCTACCCATTCTGAATACGGTGAAATAAAAATGTCCAATCAATCAATCAATGGCTAGCCTTATATCCCAATCAGTTTGGCAACTTAATTAACTCAACTATATGGCTAGACAAGGCCTGTGAGTCACCTACATAATTACTCTTAATCCAAGTAATTTCCAAAGTGATTTGACTATATTTCACGTGCCCTATTCATTGTGTGTGTGTGTGTGTGTGTGTGTGTGTGTGTGTGTGTGTGTGTGTGTGTGTGTGTGTGTGTGTGTGTGTGTGTGTGTGTGTGTGTGTGTGTGTGTGCACATCCAATCCAAATCACAATAATGCACATTAATCAACTGGGGACCCAGGCAGAGGGAAGATTTGTATAAAATGTATACTAATCTTTTGAAAATAGCAGATCTACACATTCTCACAACGCGTCCAAATATATAGCCAGAAATACTAAAGTAAAGTACAATGTACTCAGTTGACTTTACACCACTGAGTCTATGGAGCGTCGCAGTCCCGCCCCCTACCAGGGAAATGGAAATTATTCCCCGTTCATTTTCCTCATAGACATTTCAAAAAAGTATTTATTTAAAGACCATTTTAAGCCTCGTACAAAGCCAACTGGACAACAAACGTAATTTTTTTGGAAAAAACGGCAGGTTACAACACTTTTTGTTGTTTTTCTTATTTGTTTGGCCTACAGATCTTTAACTCTTTGAGAGTGTAAAGTAAAATGAAACCAAATGGACCCCACTATCAAGAGTTCAATTATTGTCAAGCACCTGCATTACTTAATTCACAAGCCTTTAATGCAAGGCTATGCCAACGTCAATACAGCAAATATGGAACTGTGGACCAAGGTTATTATAGTTAACTATAACTAACGAAAAAACGAAAACTAGAATTAAAAAAAACATTTTAGTTAACTGAAACTAAACTGAAACTAAACTGAAACTAAAATAAATTAAAAAACGATAACTAAAGTAAAACTGTATTGTGTGTTCACAAAACTGTAACTAAAACGAACTGAAATGATAGACAAAATGGCATTCGTTTAATATCGTTTTATTTAAAAACTCGTTTTTTTTTTAAAACTAAAACTAAAAAGAAACTAAAACTAAACTAAAACTAAGCATTTTCACAAAATAAAAACTAAACTAAAACTAGCAAACCCGCTCTAAAAACTAACTAAAACTAACTGAATTAGAAAAAAAAGATGTCAAAACTAAACTAAAACTAAACTATAATGAAAAAACCAAAACTATTATAACTAGCAAAAGCACCCCTCCATTGGTGTTTTTAAGACTCATCTTTTCTCCCTGGCTTTTAATCTCCTCCTGAGTCCATTGTTGCTTTCATGCCTACATTTTTGTCATTTTTATTATTGTGTTTTCTCGTGTATATTCTGTGTTTCCTCCTGCCTGTTCTCTGTTCTGCCACTGATGTGCAGCACTTTGGGGTCAACCTTGGTTGTTTTAAAACGTGCTCTATAAATAAAAGTTTGATTTGATATTATAACCTTGCTGTGGACACAAACCTTTATCGAACAATAACAACACAACATGTTCATTTTGGGTCTGAGGGGCAAACCTCATCAAACGGTGGTCCGTGGTGCAGGCTCAAATGCAGAACACACAATGGACCTTGACTGTCATGAAAGCTAATTAGCTTATGGCTAAGCTAACACCTGGAGAAGCTTAACTCACCTGAGAGTTCAGAGGATGTGGACCGATGCAGGACTTCTGTTTCCACTTGTTTTTTAGAAGCTTTTGTTTTCACCCGCCTGCTAGTAAAACACTGACTCGATGTCAAGAAATGTTAGGCTACTTTAAGAGTTGTTTGTTTGACGCTTTTTTTTCTTTTTAAACTAACAGCTTGTAACAAGGTAAACAAACACAAACTCGCGGTCACAGGCTTGTGTGGGCGTGTGTGTGTGTGTGTGTGTAAAGGGGGCGGGCGCGACAATTCGAGGACGTAATACTAGCCCGCCCATCCCTGCTGCACCCATGGGCGCGTGTCTCCCTCTCTCTCTCTCTCTCCCTCTCTCTCTCTCTCTCTCTCTCTCTCTCTCTCTCTCCTCTCTCTCTCCCTCTGTCTCACTCTCTCATTACAGTATAGGCTGCATGTCAAGCACGTACAACTCAATACAAAACTGTTAACTGTGGACGACACCACGACACCATAAACATATAAAGCATTACACTCGTTTACCATAGGGTCCACCATGTTCAATTCATCACAACAAGAGACGTATACAAATACACTTGTATAAGTATATAGCCTAAATTAGGCTATATAGTTATAAACTTATATAGGCTATTAGGCTGCCTAGTAAGTAATAGCCATCATCATAGAAGAGGTAAAAAGGGGGAAAACTGCACTGCGCAGATAACAATGAATCATATAGCTAATATCTATGATATAATATAATAATGAATCATAGCTAATATGCCTATTTGTTTGTCTCTAAATGTTTTGATGAATTGCACAATGTGGACCCTGTTGTAAACAAGTGTAATGCTTAATTGGGTCGTCCACTCACAGTTAACAGTCTCTGTATTGAGTTCGTGCTTGAAATGTATACTGTCATTCTACAAACTGTTAATAAATATTTCAATCAATCAATCAAAGCCTATTCATTCACTTGAATAGACCTATTCACACCACTGTATACGTGCAGGTATTCGGGTCCTCGATTCTTACTGGAGAAAAAAAAAAAACTTAAAATAAATAAATATATAAATGGAATAATCCTTGATTGATATTTCCATGTATTTGATGTATTGCCATGAGTGCCTAAAAATGCCTAAAATTGCAGCTGCCAACGTCAAGCAGCAGGGGGCGCCAACATGCCGTGAATAAACGGCATGCAACATTCTGGTTTAGTTTTTAAACAATGGAGTTCTGGGAGAATTAAGTGGACTGGAGTCAGTGATGCTTCGTGGGTGGGACTAAATACTCTCTTTACCATAAACTCACAATGTGCTGATCTGCAAAACAGGTGCAGAATAAAATAGGGCTTGCCATACGTTTTCAAATAACTACTGGAGTAAAAAGTACAACATTTCCCTCTGAAAAGTGGAAATCAAATAAAATCAAACTTTATTGAAAAGGTTTGGGAACCACTGCACTAAAGTAAACGACTGACATTTTTAGAATCTGATCTCAGGTCAGAATGGGTGTAGTTTTACTGAGGTTAAGGTTAGGTTTAGGTATAGTTTTACTGAGGTTAGGTTTAGGTATAGTTTTACTGAGGTTAAGGTTAGGTTTAGGTTTAGTTTTACTGAGGTTAGGGTTAGGTTTAGGTATAGTTTTACTGAGGTTAGGGTTAGGTATGGTTTTACTGAGGTGGTTAGGTTAAGGTTCGAAACATGGACTCACTCCCCACCTTCAAATCCCACCTCAAAACTCACCTATTCAGACAAGCCTACTCCCACCTTGAGTAGAAGTCTGCTGCAGGCCTTTGTGTGTATTTTAAACTTGTTTTTTTGTATTGTATTTCTTTTCTGTTTTGTTAGGCGACCTTGAGTGACCTGAAAGGCGCCATATAAATAAAATGTATTATTATTATTATTAAGGTTAGGCTGTCAATCACAGCGACTGGCCAGTCACAGCGCACCCTCTACGTCACTGTACCGAATGTACCGAATGCGAGGCAGGAACCATATCAGCTTGTCACATACTTCGGCAGGTCACCAATTTCCTCGCCACGCCACCATGCTGACCATGCCAGTTGAGTGTGATTTGGGCCCAGATTTGGGGTGTTGGATTTTGTCTTTAGAGGCCCTTTTTTAAACCTTCTCCTCACCACTCCGCCTACACACTTCCACTCGGTTTGAGCATAGAGTATAAATGATAGAGACGCAATGCAATGCAAATGGATGGGAATTCCAGTTGTCGTCTATTATTTATACATCTACGCTCAAACCGAGTGGAAGTGTGTAGGGCGAGGAGCTAGTTTCAAAAAGGGGAATTGGTCAGTCCTTGGTGAACTGGGTAGAAGGAACACACAAGGAATTATCCCTCACACTGGATGCAAGACTAGAACAATAGTTTACACCAAATACCTGATCGATATCATTAGGACAATAACCCATTCTGACCCGAGATCAGATTCATACGAGGTTCCCACTGGACACACACTGGTCTGATTAACAATAGTCTTTTAATTAATGTAATCTAAGTTTTTGTCCGGTGAAAAATAGCCCATCTACACTATAGGGATTGTGAATGCTCTGGTTCAGCAGCCAGAGGCATTGTGGAGTAGGGTGAAATTATACAACATATACACTGTACTGGGAATGCACTCATCAAAACGCTTATTCAGGACCAATAACTTATTTAATCTTGCTCATGAACTGTAGGTTCATTTAAAAATCAACACGCTTTTATATTTGCAACATACATTGTTGTTTTCTTCTTGTATGCCAACAAAACGACACAAAGTACCTGATGAGACCCCATCGTTGGCTCGCCCAGATGCTATTTTCACTTTTTTTAGATTAGCTTCCATTAAAGGACCACTTCACCACTTTTCAACCCATCGTCATACAATATAGGTCCTCACTAATAATCATGAAAAAAATGGCACAATTTCTTTCCTACTCTGTCCGTGTCTCATATAGGACGGCTTTGGGCAGTTTAGAAACCGTCTTCCAAGTGACATCATCATTAGGCAGATTTTTCTTTTTTAAAACAAGACCCTTGTACAAAAATATTTAGATTTTCATTTTCGTGAGAACGATGGCTTCCGTTTTCACAAGCCTGCCCTCCTATGAGACACAGACCGAGTAGAAAAACATGGCACCATTTTTTCATGATTATTAGTGAGGACCCGTTATACGAAGATAGGTTGAAAAAGTGGTGAAGTGGTCCTTTAGGCCTGAGGCCGATTCTAAAAAAAAACGCCTCTAAATCCTGACCTAAGGTTTCTGGAAAAACTTCAAATATTTATATAGCAGCATATTTTTGAATACTGTACATACTGTACAGAACCCAAATATGGAGTACCCGGCCTGAGGGGGTAAGATACCAATAGGGGTTCCCGCCCAGAATGGGTTAACACTCCCTAGAGATGATGTGGATTCAATATAAACCACATCCAAACTCTCAGACAACATCTACTAGTCATTAGCCCTACTACGACAGTGGTAAATCAGTCGTATATATATTTATTAAGGCATTTCAATGTAGTCCCTCTCGGCACTTCTATTTTAAAAAGGCATGTTTCACTTTCAAACACTTCCGGGGGCCATTTTAGCGTCCACTCTAGCTTTTCGTTCGACCCCAGAAGCGTTTTAACCCATTTTGGGGGGGGGGGGGGAACGCCTTTTTTGGTGTTTTAACTATAGCATTATGTTACACTTTAGCTATTGAAAAAAAAAAATATATATAGCAGATCTACAAGCTCATAGGTTCTGCTACTTTTGAAAAATCGTGGAAATGCGGCACAAATCTTCGAATATATATTGTGTCAGAAGACCTTTTATTTTTCGACGTCAGGCGTAAATGGGTTAAAGTGAAACACCAGTTTTAAACAACACCTCAATTATATATATATATATATATATATATATATATATATATATATATACATACATACACACACACACACACACACACACTGTACAATCCACTTTTGTCCATTTCATTTGGTGTGGTGCTGCAGGTTCAGAGTCTGTTCTAGGCGGCCGGCTGCTGGGCGTCCCTTTTCCTCTTCTTCTTGGACTTTGGCGTTTGGCGGTCCCCGTTGACCGCGGCGGTGCGCCCGCCCCCCTCCTCCCCCTCCTCCTCCTCCTGTGCTTTCCTCTTCTTGCTGGGCTTGTCGCTGAGGTAGCCGCTGGAGTCGCTGTGGTGCTGGAGCTCCGTGGGGGAGAGGTCCTGCTCCGTCTCGCCTGGTTTCTCCTTCTTCTTCTCCTTCTTCTTCTTCTTCTTCTCCTTCTCCGTGTTGTCTGCATCCGCGTCCTCCTCTGTGAGATAAGGGGACAGAGGAGGTTTATATTTTAAATATATTTTTTATCATAAGACATAAGAGGTTTATATGCGCATGGATAACGTGAATGGCAAAGTTACATTTCTAAGTCCCAATACTTGGCTCTCTGATTGGCTGGTTATGCCGTCACGTGACCGGTGTGAATTCCACCGATAACCCACTCCTTCCATCAACTTTATATCATTCGCAGCCAATGCTTCAACATTGGAGTGCCAGCTAGGCACTCCAATGTTGAAGCGCTGGTCCCTAGTGGTAAGAGGAAGGACTGCAGGCGGACCCGTGGATTCTTGACGAGGAAACCCCGTGCAACCGAGCGCCCAATGTAAAGCCCAGGTGCACTCTGGGTGCACTTCCGCATTTGGACACCAAATTTTGGTGTCCAAATGCGGAAGTGCACCCAGAGTGCACCTCGGTGAAATGCTGAATCAGCGAAAAGACGGTACTTCCGGCAGCCTTCCGGGTGCTTCAAAACGCCACTGAGCAACTTCCACTGACATGAATAGCAGAGGGGGCGGAGCTTCGCGTTAGTTTAGTCTCTATCCTTTTAATACTCTATGGATGCGCAGCTGTACTGGGGGAAGGGGAGCGCTTGATTGCTTTACAAACGCATGCCGTGCGGGGCGTCTAAGCACCGCCCGGCTCATATGACTGAATGTGTGGCCCAGGTTACTATACTAGTGTGTGTGTGTATATATGTATATATACACATACACACACACACACACACACACACACACACACACATACATTCATACCCTCTGTTCCCACTGTATGGGAACACACAACTACATTCCGTTCAGCACATTGAGACCATTCTACAAATGTCTTCCATATCACGGCGGTTTTCTGAATAACCTATGTTTCTATATCAGCGAAACTAACCCAAACTATTTAATGTCAAGGATCCCAAAACGTATAATGTAATTAATCGGGCCGCCAACCCGGACATCAGAATATTTTATTCCAGCGACCGCCCCAGAAGCAATGTTTTGAGTTAAAAATGTTGACGCTTGAATATAGCCACTTGAAACCAAAATGAGCTCGTGTATCTGCTATTTTGCTAAGTGGTTAAAAGCTAGGGTGACACCAAATGCATTCCAAGCATAGACTGTAAAAAATATGGACAAAGCGTTCCGCGGGTCTAACATGAACGTAAAATGAAGCCTGTCTCTATGTGTGGAGGCAGCCATCTTTCAAGATCCGGGCCCAGGCCCAGCTGGCCCATTGGCTGGCCCAGACAACGAGGCGGGACTTCCCCCCCTTCTTCTTCGTTGGTTTTTATTTTGACTCGAGTGGGTGGGGGATCCCGTTCATAGACTGTAACGGTAGCCACGCCCCTCAGAACATGCGCGACTTTATGGTAATTTATTTTATACATGGGACCATAATTTTCCAAAAAGAATATTATGACATTAGAAATGAGACTTTAAACTAGTGACTGGAAGCGAAAAGTATTCATGACCATGTTTATTAAGGTAATACAGTCTAGGTGAAGTTGGGCCCAAATACATGGGCCTCTATGGGGCTATGGGTTTTTCTGGGTCCAGTGACAGCGCCACAACAGGCCATTATATGAACTTTCATTTCCTTAGTGGCTTCACAAAATATCTGTCTGACTGCCCCCCTGGTTCCGAGTCTTAATGGGTTAGTGCATCCACGTAAAACCAAACTAATTAATAATTAATTAATTAGAGCATCACAAACTGTTAAGTCATTTTTCATAGTCCATATTAATACATATACTACATCTTAGCATAAGTAGGATTGGCACGATCATGACATTTTAGTTGTTTAGGCATTTAGCAGACGCTCTTAATCTTTACATAAAGCAAGAGCAAAAAGCATGGACGATTGACTGTAGTACAAATAATTAGCGATTTTGTCCATTAGGAACATATGAACTTAAAAGTTCCATTTCTGACTTTCAGGCTTCTTTGTAAACAAAAAAATTAAACATCAGGACTAAAATGCTCGCTAATTTTTTCAACAGATTAATTTAAACGCGTCGGACGATTATGCAAAAAAAAAACTAAATCAAAATCCATTATCTGTTAACCCATTCTGACCGGGCACCCATTTTGGTGTTAGCATCATGTTATGCTTTACCTATTGAAAAATAGCAGATCTACAAGCTCATAGCGCGCCACCGAGTGGCGCGCTACGAGCTTGTAGGTCTGCTATTTTTGAAAAATCGAAGAACGACTGACATTTTTAGAATCTGATCTCAGGTCAGAATGGGTTAATCAGACCAGTGTGTGTCCAGTGGAAACCTCGTATGAATCTGATCTCAGGTCAGAATGGGTTAATAAAAAGGTGTGTCCTTACTTTTCTTCTTCTGCTTCTTCTTCTTCTTCTTGGGGGTCTGGTCAGTGGAGTCCTGGCCAGGAGGTTCGGGCAGCGCGGCGGGGTCCGGCACCTCTGAGCTCTCGCCCAACGCCAACATCTCCTGGACCCTGGCATGAAGGAGAGGACACCGAACATTAGGGAGAGGACACCGGACATTAGGGAGAGGACACCGAACATGAGGGAGAGGACACCGGACATTAGGGAGAGGACACCGGACATTAGGGAGAGGACACCGGACATGAGGGAGAGGACACCGGGCATGAGGGAGAGGACACCGGACATTAGGGAGAGGACACCGGACATTAGGGAGAGGACACCGGACATGAGGGAGAGGACACCGGACATTAGGGAGAGGACACCGGACATTAGGGAGAGGACACCGGACATGAGGGAGAGGACACCGGACATTAGGGAACCGGACATGAGGGAGAGGACACCGGACATTAGGGAGAGGACACCGGACATTAGGGAGAGGACACCGGACATGAGGGAGAGGACACCGGACATGAGGGAGAGGACACCGGACATTAGGGAGAGGACACCGGGCATGAGGGAGAGGACACCGGACATGAGGGAGAGGACACCGGACATTAGGGAGAGGACACCGGACATTAGGGAGAGGACACCGGACATTAGGGAGAGGACACCGGGCATGAGGGAGAGGACACCGGGCATGAGGGAGAGGACATTCTAGGTGACTAAAACTAATTGAAAACTGTCCAAAGGACTATGACTAAAATCCAATTTAGCTGCCAAAACCAACACACACACACACACCTTGTCCTGTCCAGGCGTCCTCTGATCAGCAGCACGCCGGCATTGTCCGCGTCCAGCTGCGACACCTCGAACTCCAGCTCGGACCCTATCCTGGGCCCGGCGTCCCTCCACACGTCCACCGACACCAGGCCCGGTTTGGGGATGCTGGCGTTGAAGGAGCCGTGCACCAGGCAGCCCACGAACGTTGCGCCCAGCTTGTTCACCGTGCCCTGGACAAAGACAGGCCAGATTACACAAAGCTCGCAGAACGTGTCTCGCTCGTAGAGGCAGCCATTTCCAACACGGCGTTGTACGATGAAGTATTAACAGGGGACTGGAGAGGAGCACCGGTCACCGGGCGAAGCACTGCTGACGACTCAAACGAAAGGAGACCGTGCTTTAACCCATTTTGGGGCGGGAACCCCTTTTGGTGTTAGTTATGCTATTGAAAAATAGCAGATCTACAAGCTCATGGCACGCGCTACGAGCTTGTAGGTCTGCTATTTTTGAAAAACCGAAGAACGACTGACATGGAAACATAGCTTTTTCAGAAAACTGTCAGGATGTAGAAGACAAATAGTTGTATAGTGTATTATTATTATTATTATTAATCGGATTCAATAGAATAATCACTATGAAAATAAGTGATAGTTGCAATCATCACGCACGCACACACACACACACACGTCTCCCTAGACACTGACACTGACAGCACAGATATATATTTTTTAAACAAAGACATCCTCTCTAGTCTCTCACCAGTAGTCTCTGTCCCGGTTTGGGCTGGAAGATGACGAAGTGGGCCTGGATGTCCAGGTGGATGTAGCCGCTGTCGTCGTATATGTCTCCATGTTGGCCCACGATCCTGATGTCTTGGTACGCCAGGGGCACGCCGTGGAGACTGCCACGGGGGACACAGCACAGAGGGCACGCACACACACACACACACATGGGGCAGAGCATGTTAGGAGAGGCGGGGGCTGACATTCCCTCAACAACAACAAAAAAAGGCACTTGTGAAAATAACAGATCGCACCGCGCACTCTTTAGCTACTTACAACTTCTCCTGCATAACCCGTGTGTACCACGCCATTTAATCCATGTTTCGGTGCTGCGTGATAGTTTTAATTGCGTGGCAAAGACTTGTCCTTGTGTACGTGTACGTGCCAAATTTGTTTTACACAGCAGTATAACCATGTTCTATATTTTGATCATATCAATTACTGAATGTCAAAGATTCCAGGTTTTTCCTCAGAATATTTACGACACTGATTTACTACGACACCATGGCAGCACAATTAACTGAGTTACAGACCTGTTATGGTCATTCAGGGCTCATTTTCATTTGTATGTCGTGGCAAAAAAAAAATTGTATTTGACAAAAATGTCCACCACAAGCCAGCAATGCATGACTAATGCTTGTGTAGCCCAGAGGCCAGAGCCATAGTGTAAGACAGTTACGCAAACTCTGTTCACTTCATGGGGCTTCAGTCCAATGGCGGCTCTTCTACACAGACTGCTATAGAGCACCGAAGTCCTGACGTAACTCGCTCATCCCGACGATTCCCCCCCTGGTTCGCGGAAGTAATTTCTCTATGGAGAATAACACGGGGTGATCTTAATATCGTCTACTATAAGCATCGTGGTCCAAACATAAACAAGCTGTCTCGGCGTTATTGTCAGGGAGGTGTCTCTGTATCGTTTGCAACAGTCAGTCACTCATTGCGAATGCAGTGAGCACTTACTATGAGACCTAGCAGATCATGTCTGTCTGTGTGTCTGTCTGTCTGTCTGTGTGTCTGTCCCGCTATACGTCCAAATATGGAGTGTGTTGCATCAGCAATCACTCAGCTCCATATATGGGCACAAAAGGGGCCAGGTCCACATATATACAGTAACAGCAGGACAGACACACAGACAGACAGACAGACATGATCTGCAGGGTCTCAGCTGCGTTCGCTTCCCGCGTTTGCGCGTCTTACTGGTATATGTATGATACAGTCTGCTTCTAGCGAAAATCTAACTAATTCAGCAGCAGTAACATTAGCGTTTTCTCTCAGTCAGTTGATTCTTCATATCCATATGAGTGAAGCGGCCGGGGTGACATGTTTATTTTTCAAACACAGTTGTTATAATTATGAGGCGATCTAAAATCGCCTCAATGGGGATTTCAATGCAACTAAACAAATACACGAACCTGGGGACTGACGCCCTCTACTGAAAGTGACGTCAGACTTCGGTGCTCTATTGAGAATAGGACCGGAAGTAGGCAGAAATGCATTGGACTCACAGGGCAACAGCCCAGCTTTTAATGATCTTAAATACCCTTTATTTTAGATTGTTTTGTAGTAATAGTACAACATAAACATTGCAGAGACTTTGGTTGCTACTGTACAATACTTTAAAACAGTTGTCATGTTGCACACATGCCTAAAATAGCTCTTATTTGTATTTCTAACTCCAGCTTTAAGGTCCCAGTCCAGGCTGCATGAACAGCGCTCGGGTTCTGCCCCCTCAATATCGTAACTCTTCCATTAGATGGCTCTGGTTGGTGTAGCCCCCCAGTCAAGACCCAAGACCCAGCCTAGAACTAGAATGTCTGATCAATCATACATATACTTAGTTTGTGCTAATTAATCATAATAATTATTCTATTAATAATTGATAATTCTCATGTATCACAGGCATGATAGAACCCTTCCACCCGTTCCTGGTTTAATTTAATTATGCGCGGCCTAAATGTGATTAATGCTCCGTTTGTACTCGCCCATTCAATAACAACAAATAAACAACGTGTGTATTCAGTCAATTATCTCCACTTTTTCACGAGATGCACACAGACGTCTTTCTCCCCCCCCTCATCACCATTTTGACCAGGGAAACACAAAGGTTTTGGTTAATGGTCACACAATTGGCAAGGCAAGGCAAGGCAATTTTATTTATACAGCACCTTTCATACTCAAGGCAATTCAAAGTGCTTTACAGAATAAAAACAAATACAGAGTCTAAAATCACTCTGCAAGCAAGTGGTGTGATTAATTACCCAGCACCTATCCCAACAAGGCACCGGTCAGTGTCAATTGTGTGACGTGTACTGTGCATGTGCGTCCCTGGTCAATAAGGTGATGACGTTTGTGGTGATCAGAGGAAGTTTTGATAAATGAAGTCCAGCTGTCATTCCGGGGGGCCCCTTTTGCCCGGAGAGAGAAAGACGTCCGTGTGCATCTCGTGGAGATAACTGACTAAATACACGTGTTGTGCCAGAACTTTCACATGGACATTAAACAAACTAGAGGACCATATTATTTCACTCCACTTTGGAATTATTTAATGGGTGAGTAGCTATAGGCTACACACGGAGCATTTATCCCATTTAATGCCGCCATGACCAGAAATTAACCAGGCTGTTTTATGGCTCTGTTGTATGTGAAATACTTTGCAATGTACCGGCATGTAACAAGTAACAACAGAGACATTCTAGGGCTATAGCAACAGCCCTGGTCTGGCGAGTGGAAGTCAGTCCCGGGCGGGTTCAATCCCCGCTTCTGAGCATATAAATGCTACACAGAGTATTTCGATATTGCAGTATTGTATTGGTGTACCGTGTAGAATACTAGAATGTGAGGTACTTTTTCTACCACTGGTCTGGTTCCGTGACAGTTTGAGAACCACTGTGTTACACAGTTACAGTGTAGCAACTCAACTGTACAGTTACGACGACAAAAGAAACAGCCAACAACTATATCTATACACACACACACACACACACACACACACACACACACACACACACACACATACCTCTCCGAGTATCTGAGCAGCTCCGTGTCCAGCTCCTGCTGAATGCCGCTCCTCTTCCTCCCCAGGAACATGGGCGACAGGGCCAGGTGTCTCCTGTGGACGTGCAGCACCAGGCAGGAGTAGGGCGCCGACACCAGCTCGCAGGCGGCCGAGAACGAGGGCAGGAGCGCGGCCACGGGGGGTGGCCATGGACGAGGAGGCCCGGCGCTTGTCAGGCTGCCCGCCGCCGGGCCGTTGCCGTCGGGTCCCGGAGGAGCCGGCGGCGCCTCGCTGGACATCGGGTGGTCGTCTCCACTTCCAGCATGCTGCAGCAGGTTCGCCATGCTGTGTGTTGTTGTTGAGATTGAGAAGAAGGCTAGTTAGTAGTAATGGAAGCCGGAAGGAACCAAGGCGCAGTGAAAACAGGAAAGAAGTCAACGAGCGCTGACTTCCGTTTGCAGGGAGAGGACTCGAGGACACAGAGCCCCCCAGTGAGGCTATCCAACGTTGAAGAGGCCACTACCTACTGGCGAAAATGTGGAACTGCAGAACTTTAATGGATGGAGATGGACGGACGTTCTTGACCTGACGTCACCTTTCCAACGCCCCCTTTTCCAGACCTAGTGGCGATGACGTGACGTCACACCGTGGACATTACATGTTAATCCAGAGCGATTTACGTTAAGCAAGAACAGAAAAAGCATGGGAATACTATCACATTTATCATGAAACGTGCGTGAGCTATAAGAACGTAACAGTGGAATATCTATATAATGAAAGTATACATATAAACTATACTATACTATGCTATACATATGTACTGTGACGTGCTATGACCATACAATGCAATTATAGTGCCGTCTACATAACATGCCATAAGTCTGTATCAAATGCTATCCAAGTCTACAAAGATGCTAGACTTAGATAGAATTTGATACAGACTTATTTTGAAACAAAAAGAACTCACCTAGGGTGACAGATCCCAGTGTTGAAACAAACAAATCTCACCTATAGGGTGACTAGATCCCAGTGTTGAAACAACCAGAACTCTAGGGTGACTAGATCCCAGTGTTGAAACAAACAGAACTCACCTATAGGGTGACTAGATCCCAGTGTTGAAACAAACAGAACTCACCTAGGGTGACTAGACCCCAGGGTTGTTTTCCAAGACAACCAAGACAAAAAAATGTTCATCGACTACCTTTTTTCACTGAGGAAAACTAAATGGAAACTAAGCTGTGATGACTAAAACTATAAGACTAAATATACTGACACTTTTGTCAACAAACAAAAACTTAACTAAAATGTTAGGGACTAGTGGACAAGAGATCCAGTATAAGTCATTTTACAATTAGTAAAAAAAAATAGCCGATTTACAAGCTTGCATGCCTCAGGCCTGCATACAGATCGGCTATTTTCAGCAAGTGACAAACATAGTCATTACGACGGCATCAAGGCCCGCCAAAACACATTTTTGTTTCGACTAAAATCAACTAGATTAAAAGTAAATAAAAACTATTCAGGCCCCTCATTCACACGTATCAAACGCGTGCAATCAAACAAATGTTTGGACAGAATTCCCTCGGTGAGGCCCTCCCCTGCACGGCCAGGGGGAGGGCCCCTGCTGTAGCTGAAGGGCCCTCAGGGTTTAAGGTCCGACACTGCTGAATGCAACCTGGTCACTTGGCAGGTTCCAGACAGTTCCTGCATAGACAGCTACGGAACAACACAGTTCAACCCTGCCAGCCTGCACTGAGACACTATACAGACCCATAGACAGCTACAGAACAACAACACAGTTCAACCCTGCCAGCCTGCACTGAGACACTACAGACCCATAGACAGCTACAGAACAACAACAGGTAAGCCCTTGATTGATTGATTGAAGTATACAGATTGGAGAATTACAGTAAATTTCAAGTACAACTCAATACAAAAAACGGTTGACTGTGGACGACACCATAAAGCATTACACTCGTTTACAATAGGATCCACCACCATGTTCAATGCATCATAACATTTAGACGATATATATAGCCTACACAAATATAGGCCCTCATTTATCAACTCGATCGGCGTACGCCAGATCGGGAGCTGTCGTACACAAGCGGAGCAGCATTGTCTGAACTGCTGACATGCATGGCACAGGCATCTAAACTTATGTTTTCACTCCTAAAAATGTATAAAACTAATAATACACGTGAGAGAAAAAAAAAATTGTAATGGCATGTCATATATGAAATTGGTATTTCCAAGTGTGCAAGCAATTAAAACAGCGCAATTAAAAACAACACTTAAATAGTGTTTTGCATGAGATGAGCGCCAAGGCCGGTTCTAGGGGGGGGCAAGGGTGGGCACAGCCCACCCAAACGTGCGTCCTGCCCACCCAATCAAAAGTTATGGGGATCCTTGATTTTTTTGCCTATAAAAAATATCACAAAATATTTGTACTGTTTCTTTTAGAGCAAACAATGATCCCATAACGCAAAAGTTGTGTCTTGGTAACGAGGCGGAGGGACCCGACCTCTAGCAAAACAGAGAAGTGTTCAGAACACAACACAGAGCACACACTGAAGAGAATGAGCCGCGTCGAAAACCCCCTACACATAACCACAGAATATTTATATGTTGCAGTATTGCTACTTTTACTTAAAGCTGCTATAAGCAATAATATGGGGTCAGAGTGAGGTTTGGGGCTACCCCAGAGGTCCTTGAAGGGCTTCCCCAGAGGTCCTTGAAGGGCTTCCCCAGAGGTCCTTGAAGGGTTTCCAGCTATACAGATACTGATAACCCCACCATCACCCCCTCTCAGTCTCTCAAAAGATCCTTGCTTAGCATCCTCGACAGGACCATTTCAGAAATGGAAAACAGATTATCAAAGAAGAATTTAGACCCAATGACAGCCATATCAAGCCTTGTACCCTATTCTGAGAGATGTCTAGACTCCACCTTGTTGGAGCCTTTGCATGCTCTTACTGGAACTGGGACAGACTACGCAACTCTGAAAAGGGAACTAACTCATTGTTGCAAAGCCAAAGTTGGCCAAGTCATGTTGTCCAAACGAAACTGACCTGGCCACTGTGTCTAAACACATGAAGACATACGAGAAAGCATTTCCTGTGTTAATAATGTAAGTGCGCAGGCCTCTGTCTATATTAAAATGTAGACGTTAAAAAAGAAACTGCGAGTTTGTTGATCTGCTACTTTCACTATTTGAAATATAAGGCTTAGATAGGTAGTGTAGTCAAAAGTATGTCATATCATATCATACCATATCAAGCCTTGTACCCTATTCTGAGAGATTTCTAGACTCCACCTTGTTGGAGCCTTTGCATGCTCTTACTAGAACTGGAACAGACTACGCAACTCTGAAAAGGGAACTCTCATTGTTGCAAAGCCATGTTGGTCAAGTCAGGGGCGCAATAGCCTAGGGGACGCGGGGGACGCGTCCCCTGCCAGCGTCACATTGGTCCCCCCCAAATGAGTTTGGGCCTGGTACGAGACTATAGGTACAGCTGTTGCTTCTTTCGAAAAATATAACGCAACATAGGAACCCCGCTAGTGTTTTTGGTCTTCGTCTGACAGTTTCTGTAGCAGAAAGACCTCTTTTCTGGAGGGGGGGGGACAGTCGGTTTGGGGGGGTTCCCGACGGCTGCGCGTAGCTTCCACCTCTGACAGAGGGGAAGCGAGTAAGCGACGCCGTCAGAAACCCCCTCACTCAGGAAGGCCCCCTCACTCAGATCTCAGACGGACCAAATTGCGACAATACAGCCTAGCCTATGTAAAGAGGAATATAAACAAGACCTTGGCGCAAAACTTCATATTTACCCTGCTCTAATACAACAAAAGTGTGTTCTTACATCCTCCATTTCACATCAGCACTCGTGAGTAAATTTAATTGCCATTATGAAAGTTTTCAGTGACGTTGGACCCACAGGTTGCATTGTCGTCAATAATTAATCTGTCTTTAAAACGTTCTAATGTTAATATAGCATATTGGCATTGCATTTGTATGTGCATTGAGTCACTGGAACAACCTCTCTGTAGTCCGACCCTAACCATAACCCCACGTTTTGGTGGTTAGACCCCCCCATCCCCCCCTCCCCTAGGGTAGTGGGGGGGACGGGGGGGACGGATTTTTCGGCGGCGCCGCTTCGCGGCGCCGCTCTATATCCCCCCCTAGCGTTCGGTCAGTGTTGCGCCTCTGGGTCAAGTTATGTTATCCAAACGAAACAGACCTGGCCACTGTGTCTAAACACATGAAGACATACGAGAAAGCATTTCCTGTGTTGCACAAGCTGTCCCAAGCCCGGGTAAATGCAGAGGGCAGTGTCAGGAAGGGCAATTGCGTTAGCATACTGTTGGTCAAAGAAGGAGAAGATAGATGAACTGATATGATGATAGCATAGTTTTCTATGCATTTCGGGGGTTTGACACCCCAAATTTGCCCACCTTAGTGGGGCTGGCTAAATCCGGCCCTGTAGACATTCCGTTTTTTTTTGTTTTTTTTTATGTTGCCACTACTGTTGGAGCAGCCATAAACTACACAGGTTCATCTCGATGTTCTGGGCATCTTTGTAATGTTAGTGTTAGTAAAAAAGCAGGTAAAAGAGTAAAGTTTGAGGCAAACTAACATCAGTCACTCTGCCGTTCACTGTAGTGGAAGAGATGCGCCTTAAACCCCGGGGGGCGTGGCTGCATGTACCCACTGCCGTTTGAAGCACCTTCATGTCATGTCATGACGTCATTCAGTTATTTGTCAACAGTTGAGTTCCTCATTGCAAAACATCACAAGGTTTATTGATCGTTTTTGTTTGTTTCTTTGCAGTCCTGGTTGAAATACGCTTAATGCTGCATCCATACAGACTAAAGAGCCAGGCTTGATAAGGACACGATCATTGTCGACTACGACAGGTAATCGCATACGCACACATGACACTTTATTCGTTCTTAAGGACAATTGAACTGTGCTGCTATAAGTGCGAACCACAAGACACTTTAAATAATTTTTTTTGCACAAGGAAACTGAAGAAGGAAATCACATTACAAACAAACAGGTCTCGAGGGAACTGTGTTTTATGTGTTGGTTTTATTTTTGACTTTGGTTTCACTGCATTAATGTTTAATTCAATTCATGTAACTGTTTGAAAATGGGTTTTTAATTGGTTTTTAAGTGTAAGGTTATAAGTGTGTTGGCTAAGATGTCAGGCAAAGGGGAAGCCACTGCCGCATCAAATGAGCAAACACAATTTGAACCATCACCAGTAGAGGAACCAGTTACAGAACCAGAACCCATTCAAGCAACAGTACCAGACAAATTGTATAAGGATGCAGAAACGGATCCTTATGGTTCTCCCGATCCTCCTCGTAGAGGACGAAGAGAACGCACTCTCACAGAAAAAGGAAAAGCCTTACAAGATGTAAAAATTGAAAGTTGGTTGTATAATTCTCAATGTGTTTATGAGCACTGGAAAATCCAGGCAAAAAGAACAAAGAAAGGTTTGATAAATAACATTCCTGATGATGACTTGCTGCAGTATAGGAAGGCTATGGAAAAAGACATGGATGAATTGAATGAAATTTATAACAAATACCGGGCAGTTGAAATGCCACCAAGCGACCTGCGTCGCAGAGTGGATAAATGAACACTTTAGATCTGGTCACCCTATAGGTCTATGCCTCGTCGCCTACCGGTCAAGGTTATAATGGTTTTGTTTTTGTCATTATAGTTTAGTTTTAGTTCGTTTTGACATAATTTTTTTCTAATTCAGTTAGTTTTAGTTAGAGCGGTTTTGCTAGTTTTTTTTGTTTTTTTGTTTTTGTTTTTTGGGTTAGGGTTAGCGTGGCTACATGCTGCCGTACGGTGATGAAAACTGCTGTAAAACTTGTTGGCGAAATGAGGAAATTAATCTAATGAATTTAAAAGGATTATATTATAAATATCCGAAAGGCATATAAATATTGATAAAACTAAGGGTATTTTTTTTTCTATAATTTCAGTTAGTCTTACCCAATACTTTCTGTTTTATGAACACAAGGCTGCTGTATTTTACACCTCATACTAAGCATTTAACGTATGAGGTATAAAGTACAGCAGCCTTGTGTTAATAAAACAGAACGATTTGGTATTGGGTAAGACTGGCGTTATGTATCTTTCACTGCCTCGTCTCAACCATTACTCAATGGCTCTGGTCTCAGCCACCGCGGTGGATATTAGACATTCCGTTTTTTTTTTTTTTTTTTTTTTTATGTTGCCACTACTGTTGGAGCAGCCATAAACTACACACAGGTTCATCTCGATGTTCTGGGCATCTTTGTAATGTTAGTGTTAGTAAAAAAAAGCAGGTAAAAGAGTAAAGTTTGAGGCAAACTAACATCAGTCACTCTGCCGTTCACTGTAGTGGAAGAGATGCGCCTTAAACCCCGGGGGGCGTGGCTGCATGTAGCCTACCCACTGCCGTTTGAATAACCTTCATGTCATGTCATGACGTCATTCAGTTATTTGTCAACAGTTGAGTTCCTCATTGCAAAACATCACAAGGTTTATTGATCGTTTTTGTTTGTTTCTTTGCAGTCCTGGTTGAAATACGCTTAATGCTGCATCCATACAGACTAAAGAGCCAGGCTTGATAAGGACACGATCATGTCGACTACGACAGGTAATCGCATACGCACACATGACACTTTATTCGTTCTTAAGGACAATTGAACTGTGCTGCTATAAGTGCGAACCACAAGACATTTTTTTGCACAAGGAAACTGAAGAACGAAATCACATTATACAAACAAACAGGTCTCGAGGGAACTGTGTTTTATGTGTTGGTTTTATTTTTGACTTTGGTTTCACTGCATTAATGTTTAATTCAATTCATGTAACTGTTTGAAAATGGGTTTTTAATTGGTTTTTAAGTGTAAGGTTATAAGTGTGTTGGCTAAGATGTCAGGCAAAGGGGAAGCCACTGCCGCATCAAATGAGCAAACACTATTTGAACCATCACCAGTATAGAGGAACCAGTTACAGAACCAGAACCCATTCAAGCAACAGTACCAGACAAATTGTATAAGGATCAGTGTTGGGCATCGTTACTTTCTAAAATAACGTTGTTAGGTTACTGGATTACTGCCCATAAAAAGAATCCCTTACCGTTACAGATTACCTTCTGAGAAAAGTAACAAGTTAGATTATTTTCCGTTATTTTCCGTTACCAGACAATTAAAACCTGTAATGTGTGAGTTTTGGTCAGTTGTAGAGGAGTCTGTAATGTGTGAGTTCTGGTTAGTTGTAGAGGAGTCTGTAATGTGTGAGTTCTGGTTAGTTAGAGGAGTCTGTAATGTGTGAGGTCTGGTTAGTTAGAGGAGTCTGTAATGTGTGAGGATTTGTATGAATTTGCGTTTGGAGTCTTAACACGTCGTACGCCAAGCGGTGAAAGGTAAGAATCTTAGCATTTTATTCAACCTTTCATAATGAATAAATCTGTCTGCAGAACCACTGTAGGGTTGCCAGGGTTTGTGAGCAGGAAACAGCGGTCGGTACGAACTGTTGGTTACTTTGTAGAAACTATAACCTCCGTTCCCCTGAAGAATATATTGCAGCTCACGAATCACAAACTATTTACAGATAAATGTTATGAATGTTATGTGTGGTAATTAGTCTATTTTCCCCTCTATACAGGAGACATGGCAGGGGCCAGTGGTCACGGTAGGTCACAACACTGATTTATTTTAAAATACATTTCCTGATAGATGAACCATCATGATCAACTGCACTGTTGTTTTTGGCAGCAAATTTAGTTTTTAGTTTTAGTCATAATAGTCTCTTCAATAGTTTTCATTTAGTTTCAGTCACCTGGAATGTGTTAGTTTTAGTCTAGTTTTAGTCGACTAAATATCATAAGACTTTAGTCGACTAAATCTACAGTTGATTTAGTCGACTAAATGTTATTTTGGCGGGTCTTGATGCTGTCGTCATGACTGTTTTTACACTTGCTGAAAATAGCAGATCTACAAGCTCACAACGCATCGCGTTGTGAGCAACTAAGTGTAGAATGACTTATACTGGATCTCTTGTCCACTAGTCCCTTCCTAACATTTTAGTCTAGTATTTATTTGCTGAAAAAATTCTCAGTATATTTAGTCTTAGTTTTAGTCATCATAGCTTAGTTTACATTTAGTTTACATTTAGTTTTCGTCAGTGAAAAAAGGTAGTCGATGAACATTTTTCGTCTTAGTTTTAGTCGACAAAATCAACACTGATCAACTGATATGAGGATGTGGTTCACGTTCAAATGGTTTAGTTCAGGTTGTTAAAGCTTGTAACCACTTTATTATAATTATAATAATAATAATAAAGCTTTATTTTTATAGCACCTTTTAAGAACAAGTCACAAAGTGCTTTAACAGAAAAATATATAGAGAAAACATGGATCAAAAGGGCATAGAATACAATAGAAGAGATTTGTCGATAGAACACAGCAGAAGATGACAATAAAAAATGAATAACTTTAATTTGCAACCATTATATTAATGACAGGTATATTTATATACAGCTTTAAGTCCAAAGCTCTGAACTATAACCATTTAAGAGGGAAAATGAAAGTAGTTACGTGTGTTTAAAGTATTAACCAGAGCTTATGACTGAATAATAACTACATTATAGAGACATGAGAACACTACATGTTCTATTTTTACCTTTCCTGAAGAAAGAAAGAAATCTGTTTTGGACATACAAGGTTTCTGTCAGACAGCAACGATATGAGGTGGTGAATTGTGTGCGCGCTTGTGCGTGCGTGTGTGCTCGCGCGTACATATGCGTCCGTCCGTCCGTCCGTGTGCGTGTGTGTGCTTGCGTGCGTGTGTGCGTGTGTGTGCAAGTGTGCAAGTGTGTTTTGCGTTGTGTCATTATAAACTCTTGGTTACATCACTGCATGTCTTTATTATGTTTAAATGAAGAGAAATTCTTTCATATTTCACTAACTGTGTCTTTTCTTTTCTCCAGGTGGTTTTAAACTCGACACTGTAGGCTATGCTGTGGGTTTGAGAGGTAATTATGCCATCCTCCCCTGTCAGCTCTCTCCTGCGACCAACGCGTCCTCCATGACAGTCCGCTGGTTTAAGGGGTCAGAGTGTATTTACCTGTATAAGAATGGTCAGGAGATCAAGGGGAGGGGCTACGAGGGCAGACTGACCCTGGACATCCATAAGCTGCAGAGAGGCAACGTGTCTCTGATACTGAAGGACGGATATCCTACAGATGAGGGAGGTTACATCTGTCAGGTCCAACATGGAGAACAGGTGGAGGAGGTTGCTGTGGGATTAAGACGTAAGTGACCAATACTGTACTGTCACTGTACATTATCATTAACCCTGATGTTGTCTCTGTCGGGTGGAAACCCTGTATGTCCAAAACTGTTACTTTTCAAGAGATGTAATATAGATGTGTGTGTGTGTGTGTGTGTGTGTGTGTGTGTGTGTGTGTGTGTGTGTGTGTGTGTGTGTGTGTGGAACTAGCAAAGATAGCCCATCTACAAACTGCATTGTGAGCTTGTACTGTAGATCGGCTATTTT
Source organism: Protomyctophum bolini (assembly GCF_963924005.1). Lineage (NCBI taxonomy): Eukaryota > Metazoa > Chordata > Actinopteri > Myctophiformes > Myctophidae > Protomyctophum > Protomyctophum bolini. The sequence continues at coordinate 40,328,794 of NC_137878.1, read as the reverse complement.
TTGTTGTGTGACATGATGAAGTAAAGCATTCATTTATGAATTAACATACATAAAAAGTTAAAATACGGAGAATCAACGTTTCTGCCCGACAGCATCGATATGTATTTATTATGTGATCATGTTTATCTTATGTATAAATTATTGTGCATTCATATAACGGCTATAAGGGTTTACTGTAATCTGAGTCTTCATTATGTTTTTACTACTTTTAGTAATTCAAGTACATTTGGCACAAATACTTTTGCACTTTTACTCAAGTACATTTTGAATTCTGGCCTTTTTTGACCACTTTTCCTTCTAGTCTACACCAAATAGCTTGATGTAATGGTGATATAAAACAAACGGTGCAAACACAAACATTAAATGCCATTAACAATAAAGAGACAATATGACGTAATGAGGGACAATATGGTGTAAATTTTCCCTTTATTGTCAATGGCGTTTTTAAAACAAACATTGAACTAAAAACAAACATTAAACCAGTATGGAGGGCCCTAAAAAATAGCAGGTCTACAAACTCACCGCGCTTTGTGAGCTTGTAGATTTGTCATTTTTGGTTAGGTGTTTGAAATGTGGATCAATCAATCATAACACGTCTTCACACACGTTAGACCATTAGACCATTAGATTTGACATTGTTTGAGCAATAATAATGTACTTCTGGTCATTAATACATTTGGCGCAAATACTTTTGTACTTTTACTCAAGTACATTTTGAATTCTGGACTTTTTTTGAACGACTTTTTCCCTCTAAACCAAATCTCGTCGTTAAAAATCACTCCTGTGTGAAGTGAGGGGTGCTAAAACCTCACAGCGCTTTGTGAGCTTGTAGATCTATCATTTTTGGTTAATGTTCCCCCTGAATGTGGATTTCTGCGTTCAAGTGTTTCAATCTTCGTCTTGCTATTGCTTGAGGTTTAAAAAACGTTTCTTTAAATGGATTGTTTGTCTAATTTGCATAACCCCAAATCCCACAGGTAATAATAATAATACGCATGTTATGTTATTTTACATTTTGTAAAATCATCTTTTTTTTTGTCAAAACAATGGCGTTTTTAAAACAAACATTGAACTAAAAACAAACATTAAACCTGTATGGAGGGCCCTCAAAAATAGCAGGTCTACAAACTCACCGCACTTTGTGAGCTTATAGATCTGTCATTTTTATGTGTTTGGAATGTGGATTTCTGCGTTCAAGTGTTTAAATCTTCTTCTCGCTATTGCTTGAGGTTTAAAAGTTGAGTGCCGCGCTATGAGCTTGTAGGTCTGCTATTTTTGAAGAATCGTGGAAATGTGGCGCAAACGTTTTTAACTCAAATATTTGCTTCTGGGGGGTCCCTGGAAAAAAAACATATATTCAGATGGGGGTCCGCAGACATAATTTTTGGGTCCTTTACATGCATGAAAAAGGTTGAGCACCACTGACATAGGTTTTTCAGAAAACTTTTAGGATTTAGAAGACATTTTGATCTACATGTTGTAAGGAAAGAGGGGAGACCCGCACACCGCCACTTGCTGGTTCAAGAACTTTTTTTTTTAAGAGTCTTAGCAACGTTTCGGCCTTTCGGCCTTCTTCAGGCATGATGATCTACGTGTTGTGTCTAAGGCCTCTTTTAGACGGCGACGGTCTCCAGATAAAACGGCAAAGTCCCGTTGCATTCTCATTTATTGACCCTTTACACGAGAACGCACACTTTATGAAAACGCTATAATGTCGCTAGGTGGCGGTAACGGGCTGCCAAATAGACCCACGTACAAGAAGAAGAACCAGGTAGCTCCCCCTTCACGCAACCCTATCAGGGTTTTGAATGATGCTTCCAGACCACAACAGGGTTGTGGCCGTCGCTCGCTGCCTGCTTTCTACTAACGCTGCAACGCATGGAGAGACAGGCAGCCCAGAGCATACAGGCGGAGAGCGCCACGGGATGGTTATATATTTAATAATACATTAGGTTACATAAACGCTGCTGACCCTATCGTAAGGCTTTTTATTTACATCATGGTTTTACATTCACCATCGCTGATGAGCGCCGCTTTGTAGGCGAGGAGGGAGGCTTAAATTGTTCATTGTAGGAACTCCATTATAATATGGCTCTGCTTTTGTGGATCCACCGTTTTGCCTGTTTACAGTACATGGAGACAGGAGAAAACGGCGTTCTGGAAGGTGTTTTCACTTTGTTGCGTTTTCACCTCCTGAAAACACCGTTCTCGTCTAAAGGGACACCAGCAAACGATACTTTATTTTGCCGTTTTCTATGAACACCGTTCTCGTGTAAAGACCACCTAAGTGTTGAAGAGTTTAGCCGTTTGTAAATGTTACAGATAAACACTATCTAAAGATGAGCAGAAACAGTAGCAGATCTTACTGCATACCATATACTGTACAAGATTATAGTGTCATTTAGGATAACAAGATGATTTATATTACTGACAGATTATTACTATTGACATAGTAGAGTGATTTATCTAATGTTATGTTTCATGTTATTTTACATTTTTTAAAATCATCTCTGTTTAAAATAGCAGTTTTCTAAACAAATGTGTGTTTTGTTTTTCTTTGCATGTATCATGAATGTGATGATCTACTAGATGGTGAGTATCAAACATATTCTACTTCATGACCTCCTGATGTGTTTTCATTGTTCATTGTAGGAACTCCATTATAATATGGCTCTGCTTTTGTGGATCCACCGTTTTGCCTGTTTACAGTACATGGAGACAGGTGAAAACGGCGTTCTGGAAGGTGTTTTCACTTTGTTGCGTTTTCACCTCCTGAAAACACCGTTCTCGTCTAAAGGGACACCAGCAAACGATACTTTATTTTGCCGTTTTCTATGAACACCGTTCTCGTGTAAAGACCACCTGAGTGTTGAAAGTTTAGCCGTTTGTAAATGTTACAGATAAACACTATCTAAAGATGAGCAGAAACAGTAGCCGATCTTACTGCATACCATATACTGTACAAGATTATAGTGTCATTTAGGATAACAAGATGATTTATATTACTGACAGATTATTACTATTGACATAGCAGAGTGATTTATCTAATGTTATGTTTCATGTTATTTTACATTTAGTAAAATCATCTCTGTTTAAAATAGCAGTTTTCTAAACAAATGTGTGTTTTGTTTTTCTTTGCATGTATCATGAATGTGATGACCGTGAGTATCAAACATATTCTACTTCATGACCTCCTGATGTGTTTTCAGATTAATATCACATTCTCACAATCATAGAAGACAAACTGAATGGATCTAACACAGACGTTAGACCATTAGACCATTAGATTTGACATTGTTTGAGCAATAATAATGTACTTCTGGTCATTAAGCATTTGGCGCAAATACTTTTGTACTTTTACTCAAGTACATTTTGAATTCTGGACTTTTTTTGAACGACTTTTTCCCTCTAAACCAAATCTCGTCGTTAAAAATCACTCCTGTGTGAAGTGAGGGGTGCTAAAACCTCACAGTGCTTTGTGAGCTTGTAGATCTATCATTTTTGGGTAATGTTCCCCCTGAATGTGGATTTTTGCGTTCAAGTGTTTCAATCTTCGTCTCGCTATTGCTTGAGGTTTAAAAAACGTTTCTTTAAATGGATTGTTTGTCTAATTTGCATAACCCCAAATCCCACAGGTAATAATAATAATAATACGCATGTTATGTTATTTAACATTTTGTAAAATCATATTTTTTTTGTCAAAACAATGGCGTTTTTAAAACAAACATTGAACTAAAAACAAACATTAAACCTGTATGGAGGGCCCTCAAAAATAGCAGGTCTACAAACTCACCGCGCTTTGTGAGCTTGTAGATCTGTCATTTTTGTGTGTTTGGAATGTGGATTTCTGCGTTCAAGTGTTTAAATCTTCTTCTCGCTATTGCTTGAGGTTTAAAAGTTGCGTGCCGCGCTATGAGCTTGTAGGTCTGCTATTTTTGAAAAATCGTGGAAATGTGGCGCAAACCTTTGAATATATATTCTTTCAGAGTGAACGTTTTTAACTCAAATCTTTGCTTCTGGGGGGTCCCTGGAAAAAAACATATATTCAGATGGGGGTCCGCGGACATAATTTTGGGGTCCTTGACATGAAAAAGGTTGAGCACCACTGACATATAGGTTTTTCAGAAAACTTTTAGGATTTAGAAGACATTTTGATCTACATGTTGTAAGGAAGGAGGGGAGACCCGCACACCGCCACTTGCTGGTTCAAGAACTTTATTTTTTAAGAGTCGTAGCAACGTTTCGGCCTTTCGGCCTTCTTCAGGCATGATGTTGTGTCTAAGGCCTGTTTTAGACGGCGACGGTCTCCAGATAAAACGGCAAAGTCCCGTTGCGTTCTCATTTATTGACCCTTTACACGAGAACGCACACTTTATGAAAACGCTATAATGTCGCTAGGTGGCGGTAACGGGCTGCCAAATAGACCCACGTACAAGAAGAATATAACGATTACAATAATAACAATTAAAATAACCAATTATAGCAAAATGAGGGAGGTGGTGGGTCAGTTCAGAATAATAATCACTAAACAAATCAGCATATAGGCTTAAACTGTGATTTATTAAATCAAAAGAAAATCAAGTGCTCTATCACAAAATGTCCACTTAATCAGATCAAAATTAAATAAAACTCTCAAAAGGTAGCACTGTCCAAACTAAACTCAAAGTGTCCAAACTAAACTCAGGTGCCCAAAAATAACGCAAATCCAAACCAGTAGAGTGTGGCCAGTCTCCTCTGGCCACTCTTAAACTCCTTGGAAAAGTCTGGTTTGATGTCCAATATCCACACTCCAAGAAAGGAAGAAGTGCTCTAAATCCAGAGGTATAATCCACATCCAAGGGAATAATCCAAATTCAAGGGAATAATCCAAAAGGGAAAGAAATGGCAAGAACATGGGAAATATTCCTCTTGCCCACAGCAGCAGCCTGTCTGTCTTCCTGCTCCTTCACTCTGCACTGCCTGAGTCAAACTCCCCAGGTGGCCCAAACATTGTGATTGCCCCTCAACCCCAGGTGAGCTGTGGGCGGGGCTTCACAATCACTGCCGGTTGCCATAGCAACCCATGTATCCAACTGGCTTCTTGTAGCATATAGTCCAGCAGATAATTAGCAACATTTCATAGCGCAACGGATTGGTAGAAAATAATAAAATACATGAAAAATGGTGCATAGCAAACAAAAAATGCATGGAACCAATGTGACTCTGGGCACAGATGTTACATATTCCCCTCCCCTAATGGAAGAGGCTCCTTGGGGCCAAAGTAAGCCTTCAGGTTCTGCACATGATATACATCACTATGGTCTTTCGGCCCTAGAAGTGACACAGAATAGTTGACAGGGCCTAACCTTTTCTGTATCTTAGCAGGGCCCTTCCACTTAGGTGCGAGCTTGGCCATGAAACCTGCTTCTGCTTTGGACAGGGGGTGATCTCTGATCCACACTAGATCCCCAGGTTCAAATGTGACCTGCCCACGCCTGAGATTGTAATAGCAACCCTGTTTCTCTTGAGCCTTTGCCACATGCTGTCTGACACTCTCCACTAACCTCTTCTGTCTTTCCAGCAATGCATAAGTGCTCTCGTCAGGATCAGGGGCTCGGCACAGGGCCCTCTCCAGTGGGCCTTTCAGTTTGCGTCCCAAGGCTACTTCTGCTGGAGTGAAGCCCGTGCTTTCCTGCCATGCCGAGTTGATTGCGAACCGGAACTCTGAAAGCCACATGTCCCATGTATTGTGCTTGTCCTTGACAAAAGATGCCATCATTGTTTTCAAGGTGCGATTGATGCGTTCGGTCAAGTTTGTCTGAGGGTGGTATGCTGTTGTTAGCTTCTGGACCACACCCCACTGTTGACATATCTGTGCCAGCAGCTGAGAGGTGAACTGTGCCCCTCTGTCAGACACGAGGTACTTGGGGGTACCCCACCTAGTGAAGATTTCCTCGATGAGCAAGGAAGCTATCTTGGGGGACTTCGCTTCTCGTATGGGGAACAGCTCAACCCATTTGGAGCAATAATCGACTACCACCATAAGGTATTGGTTGCCTTTCCTGCTCCTAGGAAAAGGCCCCATGAGATCAACACCCAGCATGAAACCAGGCTCCTTCACGGCAGTCGATTGTAAGTGGCCTGAGAGCTTGGTCAGTTGGGGCTTGTACTTCTGGCAGGTTATGCAGTTCTTGGTGTACTCCCATACATCCTTCCTCACATCTGGCCAGTACGCAACATCCAACAGTCTCAGTAGGGTTTTCAGCCTTCCTAGATGTCCTCCAAGTGGGCTGTCATGGAAGTAGTTGAGGAATTGGGACCTCATTCCTTTTGGGATGAACAACTGCCATTTCTGTCCTTCCTGCTTGATGGGTACAATCCTGTACAGGAATCCATTTTCGAGGGCATAGTGGATGCGTCCGTGTTTGACTTTTCCATCTTGCACCTCTTTCACCAACTCTTGTACTTCAGGATCATACTGCTGAGCCGCAGAAATATCGGCCCAATCTACAGGGAGGGTGCATCGGTGACTGTGAACAGCACGGCTGACACACAGAATGGCTACGTCTTCCACCCCGACAGGTGCTCTAGACAGGGCATCTGGAACAACATTAAATCGTCCCTTCCTGTAAATGACAGTGAAGTCGAACTCCTGTAGCCTAATTGTCCAACGTGCCAGTCTGGAAGTTGGTTTTGGGTGGTTGAAGACCCACGCCAAGGAAGAATGGTCAGTAATCACCTCGAACTTCCGCCCTTCCAGAAAGGCTCTCCATTTCTCTACCGCCCATACGACGGCAAGGCATTCTCTCTCTGAAACAGAGTAATTTCTCTCCGCAGGGTTGAGGACACGCGATGCGTACGCAATGACTCGCTCAACGCCTTCCACCTCTTGGGTAAGCACGGCCCCCAACCCGATGCCACTTGCGTCTGTCTGAACCTTGAAAGGTAAACTGAAGTTTGGCGCCATCAGCACTGGAGCTGTGGTGAGAGCCTGCTTCAGATCTTCAAAAGCGGCTTGGCACTCTGAGGTCCACACCCACGGTGTGCCCTTCTTTTTTAGCGCATTAAGGGGTGCAGCCCGTTCAGAAAATCGGTGAATGAACCGATGATACCAGCCGGCAATTCCCAAGAATCTTTCAATGTCCTTCACTGAGGACGGTGTCGGGAAAGACAAGACAGAATCAATTTTCTTCGCCTCAGTGTGGATTCCTTCGCCAGACACCTCGTGACCCAGGAAGGTCAGTGATCGCTGGAAGAGGTTACACTTCCCCAAGTTCAGGGTGAGTCCGGCTCCCTGCAGCCTGGAAAACACCTCTCTCAGGTGCTGTAGGTGCTGCTGATCGTTTTGTGAGTAAATCACAATATCGTCGATGTACACAAAGCAGAACTTCCCTATCAGCTCTCTCAGGACTGTTTCCATGAGGCGTTGGAAGGTTGCCGCTGCGTTCTTGAGCCCGAAAGGAAGAACAAGGAACTCATATAGACCCTGTGGAGTGGCGAAGGCTGTCTTGTGGATGCTCCGAGGATCCATTCCCACTTGCCAGTATCCACTCTTCAAGTCAAGGGTGCTGAACACTGTGGCAGCATGCATGGACTCTAAGATCTCATGAATATGAGGCATGGGGTAGGCGTCCAAAGGGGTTTTAGCGTTGACACCTCTGTAGTCCACGCAGAACCGAAGCTTTCCACATTTCTTCTTCACCAACACCACAGGTGCAGCCCATGGTGAAGCAGATGGCCTGATGATTCGCTTGTCCAACATGTCCTTAATCTCTCCTGCCACATACTCCTGTTTCTCCAGTGACATCCTGTATGCACGTCGACGGATAGGAATCTCATCGTTAGTTAGGATGCTGTGGTTAACCACTGAGGTGTGGCCAAGTGAGTCCGTACAGACGGATGACCAGTCTTTGAGAAGATGTTCTAGCTGGCCCTGAACCTGTTCACTGACAGATGCTGCTTGAACCAGCCTTTGCACATGGTCTACCAGACCGGGGTCACTTTCTTGCTCCCTTCCATCCTCCAGTTGACTACTGGTGTGGATACATGCAGCAGCAGGTACTGGGACAGCAAGGTACAGATGTGCACCATGCAAAGGGTCAAGTGTCGAGCTTTGGTGGTTGAAAGGATGGTACTCAAGTTGGTCTCCTCTGGAAATGGCATAGCGGGAGTTCTTGAAGTCAAGTATGATTCCTGTAAGAAACATGAAGTCCAGACCAGTTACAACTGGAAAAGCCAGGTGCTCGTCTTTCATAATCTTGACATCGACTGTGTACTGTCGACCATGAAAGACACAGTCAATCATTGCATGACCAATGGCACTGTTGATCTTGCCATCAGCCAACATGAAAGCACCATTGTGGCAAGTCTTCAGTCCCTCACTGGGACCTTTTAAACGTCTCCACAAAGACTCCTGCACCAGAGTATAGGTACAGCCGGTATCCAGAAGACCCCAACAGTGGTATGACTTCAGGAGCATAGACAGCATGATTGGCTCGCTAGGCTTGCCTTGCGTCTCAGCCGACTGCACAACAGAAAGGTTTCCAGGGGTTTTCTTTCCCCCCGTGGGAGGTGCTGAGGCTCCAGGCGTCTTCTTCTGCTGCTCTGCCTTGTTAGCTTGTGCCCAGTATGACTTAGAGGCCAACAGGTCTTTCTCAATGAGTGTCCCGACACGTACCAACTCATCAACCGATCGCACGGATCCCCTGACTAGACTTGCCAGCCTAGGGTTGCAATTGCGAAGAATGTGCTGGAGTATGATTCTTTCAGGCAGATCGGCTTGCCACCTCAGACAGAGAGCCCGTAACTGGAAAGCAAAGTCTCTAATACTCTCATGTGGTTCTTGTCGTCTCTCACGGATCCGCATCTCGGCCTCCGCTTCATAGTCCTCAGACAGGAAGGACCTCAAGAAAGCATCTTTAAACTCATTCCAGGTCTGCACCCGGCTTCGTTCGGCCTTCCACCAGTCTTTGGCCGTTCCTCTCAAGACTGAATTAAGTGCTGCAAGGATCTCAAGATCAGGTAGGGGGCGCACAGCTAAGAACTCTTCACACTTCTCCAGATAGGAGATTGGATCCAAGTCACTCCCCCTGTCGCCAAAACAAGGAAACTCCACCTTGACTGGAGGTTTCAAGTGATAGGCAGGGTGAACGACACTTCTCTGGCTGTCGTCTGACATTGTCTTTGCCCCAAAAGGAATGGGTGAACTCTGCTTTGAGTGAGACTTGGCAGATGGATGACCCACCGGCATGGGGGTAGAGGTGCTAACTGGCAGACGAGAATTCATCATGTCATTCCACCGAGCATCTCTCCGCTTCAAGGAGTTCACCATTACAGAGTCAAGATTCTCAATGGAGGACGAGACAAGATCTTTAAGAGTTGCGCACTCCTTGTCAATGCGGTGATTAAGTCCTTGCTCTCCTTTCTTTGCATCTGAATACAGAGCCCCAATATCTGCGCCCTGTTGCTGCAGCAATGCCTCCACTGCCACTAACCTTTGGCTGAATTCACCTTCGACGAGGGCTTTGGTGAGGTTAAGGCTCCGCTCAACAGCAGTGACTCTAGTGTCCATGTCACTATAATGACTGTACAGTTGAGTTATTAATGGCCCCACCCTGTCTTGTGATGAAGGTGGCACGGCCTGTGAGTCAGTGTTAGTCACCCTACTAGCCCCATCTGCAGGTTCATGGCCTGGGCTGACTGGGTTGGGTGGAGGAGGCTCCTCTACGCCCTGTTCACTGCCCTCGGGATCTGTATCATCCTCGCCATAGAGTGATTTGAGGGTCTCTGACAACTCATCTCTCCTAGTCCTAAACGAGGCTGCACTGAAATCTGGGGTCTGATCTACATTTTCTGACCCAGGGTAGTGAGAGAGGTTTGGTGGCTCCTCACCTGTTCCTTCAGCTCTGTTCTCATCATCAGACATGTTTGCTTAAATTACTGAAAAGTGATTATATTATTGGTATTCTATTGAACTGACCGTCCCTGTTCAGGCTCCATTCTATAACGATTACAATAATAACAATTAAAATAACCAATTATAGCAAAATGAGGGAGGTCAGTTCAGAATAATAATCACTAAACAAATCAGCATATAGGCTTAAACTGTGATTTATTAAATCAAAAGAAAATCAAGTGCTCTATCACAAAATGTCCACTTAATCAGATCAAAATTAAATAAAACTCTCAAAAGGTAGCACTGTCCAAACTAAACTCAAAGTGTCCAAACTAAACTCAGGTGCCCAAAAATAACGCAAATCCAAACCAGTAGAGTGTGGCCAGTCTCCTCTGGCCACTCTTAAACTCCTTGGAAAAGTCTGGTTTGATGTCCAATATCCACACTCCAAGAAAGGAAGAAGTGCTCTAAATCCAGAGGTATAATCCACATCCAAGGGAATAATCCAAATTCAAGGGAATAATCCAAAAGGGAAAGAAATGGCAAGAACATGGGAAATATTCCTCTTGCCCACAGCAGCAGCCTGTCTGTCTTCCTGCTCCTTCACTCTGCACTGCCTGAGTCAAACTCCCCAGGTGGCCCAAACATTGTGATTGCCCCTCAACCCAGGTGAGCTGTGGGCGGGGCTTCACAATCACTGCCGGTTGCCATAGCAACCCATGTATCCAACTGGCTTCTTGTAGCATATAGTCCAGCAGATAATTAGCAACATTTCATAGCGCAACGGATTGGTAGAAAATAATAAAATACATGAAAAATGGTGCATAGCAAACAAAAAATGCATGGAACCAATGTGACTCTGGGCACAGATGTTACAAGAAGAACCAGGTAGCTCCCCCTTCACGCAACCCTATCAGGGTTTTGAATGATGCTTCCAGACCACAACAGGGTTGTGGCCGTCGCTCGCTGCCTGCTTTCTACTAACGCTGCAACGCATCGAGAGACAGGCAGCCCAGAGCATACAGGCGGAGAGCGCCACGGGATGGTTATATATTTCATAATACATTAGGTTACATAAACGCTGCTGACCCTATCATAAGGCTTTTTTTTACATCATGGTTTTACATTCACCATCGCTGATGAGCGCCGCTTTGTAGGCGAGGAGGGAGGCTTAAATTGTTCATTGTAGGAACTCCATTATAATATGGCTCTGCTTTTGTGGATCCACCGTTTTGCCTGTTTACAGTACATGGAGACAGGAGAAAACGGCGTTCTGGAAGGTGTTTTCACTTTGTTGCGTTTTCACCTCCTGAAAACACCGTTCTCATCTAAAGGGACACCAGCAAACGATACTTTATTTTGCCGTTTTCTATGAACACCGTTCTCGTGTAAAGACCACCTAAGTGTTGAAGAGTTTAGCCGTTTGTAAATGTTACAGATAAACACTATCTAAAGATGAGCAGAAACAGTAACAGATCTTACTGCATACCATATACTGTACAAGATTATAGTGTCATTTAGGATAACAAGATGATTTATATTACTGACAGATTATTACTATTGAAATAGCAGTGATTTATCTAATGTTATGTTTCATGTTATTTTACATTTAGTAAAATCATCTCTGTTTAAAATAGCAGTTTTCTAAACAAATGTGTGTTTTGTTTTTCTTTGCATGTATCATGAATGTGATGATCTACTAGGGGGTGAGTATCAAACATATTCTACGTCATGACCTCCTGATGTGTTTTCAGATTAATATCACATTCTCACAATCATAGAAGACAAACTGAATGGATCTAACACGTCTTCACAGACGTTAGACCATTAGACCAATAGATTTTACATTGTTTGAGCAATAATAATGTACTTTTGGTCATTAATACATTTGGCACAAATATTTTTCTACTTTTACTCAAGTACATTTTGAATTCTGGACTTTTTTTGAACCACTTTTTCCCTCCAAACCAAATCTCGTCGTTAAAAATCACTCCTGTGTGAAGTGAGGGGTGCTAAAACCTCACAGCGCTTTGTGAGCTTGTAGATCTATCATTTTTGGGTAATGTTCCCCCTGAATGTGGATTTCTGCGTTCAAGTGTTTCAATCTTCGTCTCGCTATTGCTTGAGGTTTAAAAAACGTTTATTTAAATGGATTGTTTGTCTAATTTGCATAACCCCAAATCCCACAGGTAATAATAATAATAATATGCATGTTATGTTATTTTACATTTTGTAAAATCATCTTTTTTTTTGTCAAAACAATGGCGTTTTTAAAACAAACATTGAACTAAAAACAAACATTAAACCTGTATGGAGGGCCCTCAAAAATAGCAGGTCTACAAACTCACCGCACTTTGTGAGCTTGTAGATCTGTCATTTTTGTGTGTTTGGAATGTGGATTTCTGCGTTCAAGTGTTTAAATCTTCTTCTCGCTATTGCTTGAGGTTTAAAAGTTGAGTGCCGCGCTATGAGCTTGTAGGTCTGCTATTTTTGAAAAGTCGTGGAAATGTGGCGCAAACCTTTGAATATATATTCTTTCAGAGAGAACGTTTTTAACTCAAATCTTTGCTTCTGGGGGTTCCCTGGAAAAAAACATATATTCAGATGGGGGTCCGCGGACATAATTTTGGGGTCCTTGACATGAAAAAGGTTGAGCACCACTGACATAGGTTTTTCAGAAAACTTTTAGGATTTAGAAGACATTTTGATCTACATGTTGTAAGGAAGGAGGGGAGACCCGCACACCGCCACTTGCTGGTTCAAGAACTTTTTTTTTAAAGAGTCGTAGCAACGTTTCGGCCTTTCGGCCTTCTTCAGGCATGATGACCTACATGTTGTGTCTAAGGCCTGTTTTAGACGGCGACGGTCTCCAGATAAAACGGCAAAGTCCCGTTGCATTCTCATTTCCATTTACCCTTTACACGAGAACGCACACTTTATGAAAACGCTATAATGTCGCTAGGTGGCGGTAACGGGCTGCCAAATAGACCCACGTACAAGAAGAAGAACCAGGTAGCTCCCCCTTCACGCAACCCTATCAGGGTTTTGAATGATGCTTCCAGACCACAACAGGGTTGTGGCCGTCGCTCGCTGCCTGCTTTCTACTAACGCTGCAACGCATGGAGAGACAGGCAGCCCAGAGCATACAGGCGGAGAGCGCCACGGGATGGTTATATATTTTATAATACATTATGTTACATAAACGCTGCTGACCCTATCATAAGGCTTTTTATTTACATAAACCATCGCTGATGAGCGCCGCTTTGTAGGCGAGGAGGGAGGCTTAAATTGTTCATTGTAGGAACTCCATTATAATATGGCTCTTCTTTTGTGGATCCACCGTTTTGCCTGTTTACAGTACATGGAGACAGGAGAAACCGGCGTTCTGGAAGGTGTTTTCACTTTGTTGCGTTTTCACCTCCTGAAAACACCGTTCTCATCTAAAGGGACACCAGCAAACGATACTTTATTTTGCCGTTTTCTATGAACACCGTTCTCGTGTAAAGACCACCTGAGTGTTGAAGAGTTTAGCCGTTTGTAAATGTTACAGATAAACACTATCGAAAGATGAGCAGAAACAGTAGCAGATCTTACTGCATACCATATACTGTACAAGATTATAGTGTCATTTAGGATAACAAGATGATTTATATTATTGACAGATTATTACTATTGACATAGTAGAGTGATTTATCTAATGTTATGTTTCATTGTTATTTTACATTTAGTGAAATCATCTCTGTTTAAAATAGCAGTTTTCTAAACAAATGTGTGTTTTGTTTTTCTTTGCATGTATCATGAATGTGATGATCTACTAGACCGTGAGTATCAAACATATTCTACTTCATGACCTCCTGATGTGTTTTCAGATTAATATCACATTCTCACAATCATAGAAGACAAACTGAATGGATCTAACACGTCTTCACAGACGTTAGACCATTAGATCATTAGATTTGACATTGTTTGAGCAATAATAATGTACTTTTGGTCATTAATACATTTGGCGCAAATACTTTTGTACTTTTACTCAAGTACATTTTGAATTCTGGACTTTTTTTTAACCACTTTTTCCCTCCAAACCAAATCTCGTCGTTAAAAATCACTCCTGTGTGAAGTGAGGGGTGCTAAAACCTCACAGCGCTTTGTGAGCTTGTAGATCTATCATTTTTAGTTAATGTTCCCCCTGAATGTGGATTTATGCGTTCAAGTGTTTCAATCTTCGTCTCGCTATTGCTTGAGGTTTTAAAAACGTTTCTTTAAATGGATTGTTTGTCTAATTTGCATAACCCCAAATCCCACAGGTAATAATAATAAACTACGCAACGCATGTTATGTTATTTTACGTTTAGTAAAATCATAAAAAAAATGTGTCAAAACAATGGCGTTTTTAAAACAAACATTGAACTAAAAACAAACATTAAACCTGTATGGAGGGCCCTCAAAAATAGCAGGTCTACAAACTCACCGCACTTTGTGAGATTGTAGATCTGTCATTTTTGTGTGTTTGGAATGTGGATTTCTGCGTTCAAGTGTTTAAATCTTCTTCTCGCTATTGCTTGAGGTTTAAAAGTTGAGTGCCGCGCTATGAGCTTGTAGGTCTGCTATTTTTGAAGAATCGTGGAAATGTGGCGCAAGCGTTTTTAACTCAAATATTTGCTTCTGGGGGGTCCCTGGAAAAAAAACATATATTCAGATGGGGGTCCGCAGACATAATTTTTGGGTCCTTTACATGCATGAAAAAGGTTGAGCACCACTGACATAGGTTTTTCAGAAAACTTTTAGGATTTAGAAGACATTTTGATCTACATGTTGTAAGGAAAGAGGGGAGACCCGCACACCGCCACTTGCTGGTTCAAGAACTTTTTTTTAAAGAGTCGTAGCAACGTTTCGGCCTTTCGGCCTTCTCAGGCATGATGACCTACATGTTGTGTCTAAGGCCTCTTTTAGACGGCGACGGTCTCCAGATAAAACGGCAAAGTCCCGTTGCGTTCTCATTTATTGACCCTTTACACGAGAACGCACACTTTATGAAAACGCTGTAATGTCGCTAGGTGGCGGTAACGGGCTGCCAAATAGACCCACGTACAAGAAGAAGAACCAGGTAGCTCCCCCTTCACGCAACCCTATCAGGGTTTTGAATGATGCTTCCAGACCACAACAGGGTTGTGGCCGTCGCTCGCTGCCTGCTTTCTACTAACGCTGCAACGCATCGAGAGACAGGCAGCCCAGAGCATACAGGCGGAGAGCGCCACGGGATGGTTATATATTTTATAATACATTAGGTTACATAAACGCTGCTGACCCTATCATAAGGCTTTTTATTTACATCATGGTTTTACATTCACCATCGCTGATGAGCGCCGCTTTGTAGGCGAGGAGGGATGCTTAAATTGTTCATTGTAGGAACTCCATTATAATATGGCTCTGCATTTGCGGATCCACCGTTTTGCCTGTTTACAGTAAATGGGGACAGGAGAAAACGGCGTTCTGGAAGGTGTTTTCACTTTGTTGCGTTTTCACCTCCTGAAAACACCGTTCTCATCTAAAGGGACACCAGCAAACGATACTTTATTTTGCCGTTTTCTATGAACACCGTTCTCGTGTAAAGACCACCTAAGTGTTGAAAGTTTAGCCGTTTGTAAATGTTACAGATAAACACTATCTAAAGATGAGCAGAAACAGTAGCAGATCTTACTGCATACCATATACTGTACAAGATTATAGTGTCATTTAGGATAACAAGATGATTTATATTACTGACAGATTATTACTATTGACATAGCAGAGTGATTTATCTAATGTTATGTTTCATTGTTATTTTACATTTAGTAAAATCATCTCTGTTTAAAATAGCAGTTTTCTAAACAAATGTGTGTTTTGTTTTTCTTTGCATGTATCATGAATGTGATGATCTACTAGAATGTGAGTATCAAACATATTCTACTTCATGACCTCCTGATGTGTTTTCAGATTAATATCACATTCTCACAATCATAGAAGACAAACTGAATGGATCTAACACGTCTTCACAGACGTTAGACCATTAGACCATTAGATTTGACATTGTTTGAGCAATAATAATGTACTTCTGGTCATTAATACATTTGGCGCAAATACTTTTGTACTTTTACTCAAGTACATTTTGAATTCTGGACTTTTTTTGAACGACTTTTTCCCTCTAAACCAAATCTCGTCGTTAAAAATCACTCCTGTGTGAAGTGAGGGGTGCTAAAACCTCACAGTGCTTTGTGAGCTTGTAGATCTATCATTTTTGGGTAATGTTCCCCCTGAATGTGGATTTTTGCGTTCAAGTGTTTCAATCTTCGTCTCGCTATTGCTTGAGGTTTAAAAAACGTTTCTTTAAATGGATTGTTTGTCTAATTTGCATAACCCCAAATCCCACAGGTAATAATAATAATAATACGCATGTTATGTTATTTAACATTTTGTAAAATCATATTTTTTTTGTCAAAACAATGGCGTTTTTAAAACAAACATTGAACTAAAAACAAACATTAAACCTGTATGGAGGGCCCTCAAAAATAGCAGGTCTACAAACTCACCGCGCTTTGTGAGCTTGTAGATCTGTCATTTTTGTGTGTTTGGAATGTGGATTTCTGCGTTCAAGTGTTTAAATCTTCTTCTCGCTATTGCTTGAGGTTTAAAAGTTGCGTGCCGCGCTATGAGCTTGTAGGTCTGCTATTTTTGAAAAATCGTGGAAATGTGGCGCAAACCTTTGAATATATATTCTTTCAGAGTGAACGTTTTTAACTCAAATCTTTGCTTCTGGGGGGTCCCTGGAAAAAAACATATATTCAGATGGGGGTCCGCGGACATAATTTTGGGGTTCTTGACATGAAAAAGGTTGAGCACCACTGACATATAGGTTTTTCAGAAAACTTTTAGGATTTAGAAGACATTTTGATCTACATGTTGTAAGGAAGGAGGGGAGACCCGCACACCGCCACTTGCTGGTTCAAGAACTTTTTTTTTAAAGAGTCGTAGCAACGTTTCGGCCTTTCGGCCTTCTTCAGGCATGATGACCTACATATTGTGTCTAAGGTCTGTTTTAGACGGCGACGGTCTCCAGATAAAACGGCAAAGTCCCGTTGCGTTCTCATTTATTGACCCTTTACACGAGAACGCACACTTTATGAAAACGCTATAATGTCGCTAGGTGGCGGTAACGGGCTGCCAAATAGACCCACGTACAAGAAGAAGAACCAGGTAGCTCCCCCTTCACGCAACCCTATCAGGGTTTTGAATGATGCTTCCAGACCACAACAGGGTTGTGGCCGTCGCTCGCTGCCTGCTTTCTACTAACGCTGCAACGCATGGAGAGACAGGCAGCCCAGAGCATACAGGCGGAGAGCGCCACGGGATGGTTATATATTTTATAATACATTAGGTTACATAAACGCTGCTGACCCTATCATAAGGCTTTTTATTTACATCATGGTTTTACATTCACCATCGCTGATGAGCGCCGCTTTGTAGGCGAGGAGGGAGGCTTAAATTGTTCATTGTAGGAACTCCATTATAATATGGCTCTGCTTTTGTGGATCCACCGTTTTGCCTGTTTACAGTACATGGAGACAGGAGAAAACGGCGTTCTGGAAGGTGTTTTCACTTTGTTGCGTTTTCACCTCCTGAAAACACCGTTCTCGTCTAAAGGGACACCAGCAAACGATACTTTATTTTGCCGTTTTCTATGAACACCGTTCTCGTGTAAAGACCACCTAAGTGTTGAAGAGTTTAGCCGTTTGTAAATGTTACAGATAAACACTATCTAAAGATGAGCAGAAACAGTAGCAGATCTTACTGCATACCATATACTGTACAAGATTATAGTGTCATTTAGGATAACAAGATGATTTATATTACTGACAGATTATTACTCTTGACATAGCAGAGTGATTTATCTAATGTTATGTTATGTTAATGTTATTTTACATTTTGTAAAATCATCTCTGTTTAAAATAGCAGTTTTCTAAACAAATGTGTGTTTTGTTTTTCTTTGCATGTATCATGAATGTGATGATCTACTAGACCGTGAGTATCAAACATATTCTACTTCATGACCTCCTGATGTGTTTTCAGATTAATATCACATTCTCACAATCATAGAAGACAAACTGAATGGATCTAACACGTCTTCACAGACGTTAGACCATTAGAGCATTAGATTTGACATTGTTTGAGCAATAATAATGTACTTTTGGTCATTAATACATTTGGCGCAAATACTTTTGTACTTTTACTCAAGTACATTTTGAATTCTGGACTTTTTTTGAACCACTTTTTCCCTCTAAACCAAATCTCGTCGTTAAAAATCACTCCTGTGTGAAGTGAGGGGTGCTAAAACCTCACAGCGCTTTGTGAGCTTGTAGATCTATCATTTTTGGTTAATGTTCCCCCTGAATGTGGATTTCTGCGTTCAAGTGTTTCAATCTTCGTCTCGCTATTGCTTGAGGTTTTAAAAACGTTTCTTTAAATGGATTGTTTGTCTAATTTGCATAACCCCAAATCCCACAGGTAATTCTTAACCCATTCAGGACGGGAACTCCTTTTGGTGTTTTAAGCATTATGTTATACTTTAGCTATTGAAAAATATCAGATCTACAAGCTCATAGCGTGGCACCGAGTGCCGCTCTACGAGCTTGTAGATCTGCTATTTTGGAAAAACCGTGAAAATGTTGTACAAATCTTTGCTTCTGGGGGGTCCCTGGAAAATGGAAAACGTTTGAGCACTACTGACTACTGACAGACATTATTTTTGAGAATCGGCCTCAGTCGTCATGATGTACAAAGGTCATCTTTGACTGATTTTTTTAGAATTAAGTTATAATACAAAACAAGACATATTTTATTAAGAATGATGTAAAATGTGAATGGTGTGAATAAACAACGCTTTTTGACCCCTTCCAATATGTTGAATAATGGTGGCGATCCATACTGCTGGCTGTGCCTTTGGTGTTTACTGTAGGCCTACTGTGGTACAAACTAAAGCCACAAGGAAACTAAACCTCTGTTACAGAGGAGAGCAGATGGTAACTTCTGTCTGGACAGAGTCTCTCTCTGAATGTTTGTGGAGATGACTCATTGAGGTTCATAATAATGACTAAAATTAATGAACTTACAATTATATCGGTCGGCCTCATGGTGGCGCTATAACAGCCCACTTTACGTTTTGGCTTATAACTCTTGTACCGTAGGTCATAAAATCTATATTTATTATCCCTCTGGATTCCTTGGGTCACGCCTCTCCCCATATAGGCCACGGCCATTTCCGTCAGGATAGATTTTCCGCCATTTTTAATTTTCTCCAAACCCCACTCTTTGCTCCTCCTCCTACATATTTTGTCCAAATCTCACAAAAATTGGTACACATGATCTCCAGACCTATCCGATTAAAATACCACGTGCAGAATTTTGATAGTGCGTATCGTTAAGCCGTAATTGGCTTCCGATGTTAGTGGCAGTGGCCTATTTTACAAAAAATGCCACAAATCACGAACGGAATGTCCAATCCATCCCAAATTTGAATCGCATGTCGAGGGTTGTTTGATGAACACAATTCCATTTTTATCCATAGGGGGCGCCACAAATGCAACAAATGTAACCATTTGTTACAGAAAAAAGATTTTTGGAGGGATAAGTCCCCTCCGATTTATTTACGCATGATCACAGGGGTGCTGTGACATTGTAATTGGCTAGCAAAATTAGTGGGAGGGGCCTATGCAAGCAATTGCGGCAACCACACGTCTTTTCTAGTTTATCATTATTACCTCTATGCACAGCAGCTGTGTCGTTACACCTATAGCTCTGAGTCCAATTAGTTTGACTCAGGCCAGGTGTGTGTGTTTTAGTCAGTTATTCCCCACCCTAAAATTAGATACATGTACAAATTAACATTGTTATCTGTTTAATTCATTATTCATTTATTCATATATATGTATTTAGTTGAGTTATCTTGAGCTCTCAGCATGGCGAGTGGTTGGCTGACAGACAGACAGACAGACAGACAGACAGACAGACAGACAGACAAATCAGTGATTCCGTTTTTTTTACACAATAATAATGTATATAGGCCTAATACTATAACATAATATTTACAGTAAAGTTTTCAAAGTCTGTTTTTATCAGATTCCTGCATGCCTGTTCTTTGTATTTATTATCCAGTCAGTATAACATGATGAAGAGTTGTTGTTAAAACACAGTTCAACTCTCTTTATGTGCGTTATAGATTCCGCTGAAGATAAAGCTGAAGCTAAAGCTGCAGCTGAAGAGTACATCAGGAAGGAGACAGCAGAGCAGAAGGATAGAAGACGGATATCAGTTCATGTGCTTGGTAAGTATAGGATAACAAACAGACTCAACGAAAACTATATGTTAAACTTTATCATACTGTGACACGCGCGCGCACACACACACACACACACACACACACACACACACACACACACACACACACACACACACACACACACGTGTTGATTTTGACAGCCAGTTTTGATTTTAGTTAGTAATTAGTCTCTTGAATATTTTTCATTTAGTTCTAGTCAAATTTTAGTCACCTGGAATGTTTTAGTGTTAGTCTAGTTTTAGTCGAATAAATATAATAGGATTTTAGTCGACTAATCTACACTTGATTTAGTCGACTAAAATGTATTTTGGCGGGCCTTGATGTCGTCGTAATGAGTGAATTTACAATAACGTTATCAGGACAGTGATGTGTGTTGTCGTTCTCACAACGTGCTGAGACACACTGTGAGCTTGTAGATCTGATGTTTTCAGTGCGACACCGGCATGCGATTACATTTAAATCACCTAAACTTAACCTCTAAATGTCTAATCCTAACATACATCTTTTCCTATAATTGTACGCCTTTCTCCCCAAATCATTTGTAAACATAAAACAAACATTTCTCTTGTGAGGAGCTAGAAAATGGTCCTCAATCATAATGTCATTTTCTCAAATGATACTATGTGGAGACGTTTAATTGGCCCTCACACGCGCGCGCGCGCACACACACACACACACACACACACACACACACACACACACACACACAAGCTGTCTGTGATTCATTTAAACAAGTGTTTTTCAACCAGTGGTCCTTACCAGGTCCCCAGCTAAATGATGGAGAGTTGGTAACCAAATGGACCCTTACAGAGAGATCTTTAACTCTTAAGAGCGTCAAATTAAACTTTCAAATGGACAGCGATGAACGCAGACGTCTGCCCAAGAGGGGCACGACAACGCAAGCATTAAAAAACAGCTAAACAGAATCCAGGTCTGGTGAGTCGCGGGCGTGTGCACGAAACGAGCACGCGTGCGACAATTTCACGGGACACCCCACCCACGTAAATACGCTTGCGTTGTTTCCCCTCGACTTCCATCCATCCATCCATCTTCAACCGCTTATCTGTAGTCGGGTCGCGGGAGCAACAGCTCCACCAGAGTGTTCATTGAGAATAAACTATCGGCGCGTTATCTGCCCTTTTAATCTTTCAAAATGGTGACCCCACTTTTTGACATAGAAAAATAATTACCACTACATGCGTCTGTGTACGTCTTGGGCACAAAATGTGTGAAGTCTCTACAATACACTATAGACGAATAACAGTTTATGTCCAAATGTTATTCTGGCTCCTCCATGAAAAGGCCTCGTTGTCCTGACCCCTTAACCATCATTTATACACTATGGATAATTAGTGTGGACTTAAACTGTTATTCGTCTATAACTCAAGAATGACTATTTTGATCAACGTTTCACTAAAACAGAATATTTGAAGATTCAGGACTGAGAGACTAAATCTTATCAAATGGTGGTCCGTGGCTCATATGCCAAATAAATAATGGACCTTGATATGGGAAAAAAAACATCCAAGAGTATGTTCTATAAAAGCGATGGAGAAGTGTCCCAGAATACCCCATGGATAAGAAGGTGCTGCTGACAGAAAAAGATGAAGAATGTAATAAAAGTACCGAAATACTGACAAAGACATCCAACTGGAATAAATAAATAAACTGCTGTCAGAAGACAGACCAACAACTGAAGAAGTATAGTTAATACAGGTTAGGGTGCTAATATTTAATACCATGTACCTGCTGGAGTATTTTGTATGATTTATGTAGCTAAACTTTACAGTGAGTAACGTTAGGAAGGCCTTAGTAGTAATGATGACGTTTAAATAGCCTAAAGTTATGTGATCATCTCATATCCAATCTTAACCCTATATCTCATTTCTAACAGCATAGCAATTAGCAGCTACAGTACCTTAAAATTATGCCTGACATTAATATCAGTAGAGGGCGCTAAGTCCACAGGTTTGTGTACTTTTTATTTGTATTGTAATCCCCATAAGGGGATTTTAGATCGCCTCATATAAGAACTGTGTTTACAAATAAACAAATCATCCTGGCCGTTTCACTTATGAAGAATCAACAGACAGAGAAAACGCTATTACTGCTGCCGAATTAGTTTCATTTTCGCTAGAAAAGTAACAGACTGTATCAAATATGAGTGTCTGTCTGACTGTCAAGTGATGCAGAGACACCTCCCCGACAATATCGCCAAGAAAGTCTGCTTATTTTTGGACCACAATTCATATAGAGCGTCGCAGTCCCGCCCCCTTTCAGAACGACGAGTGGCCCAGGAAATGATTCTCCATTAATTTTCTCCATAGGCTTTTCAAAAAGTATTTATTTAAAGACGGTTACACCGCGGACAAAGCCAACTCGGATCGTGACAAATCATGACAATAATTACAATGTGTAAATAATTAGTAAGAAGAAAAACAAAACAAATAGTGTTGTATCCTGCCTTTATTTTCTTCTTTCAAATTATTTGATCGGCACAAAATATTGTGTTTGTTGTCATGATTCGTGTAGTCTATAGACACCACCTTATTTGTTCATTTAAGTGCAATATATTGGCTCAGATAGAGTGAAAATAGATGTATCGATAATGGCGACCCTAATTTGTATACATGTTGTAATTGGGACAACTTTTTAACATAGCTTATTCAAGTAAGTACTCAGTACTTAGTACTTTACTACTGTACATTTAGTGACACACACACACACACACACACACACACACACACACACAGAGAGAGATGTGTCCTACATACATATCGATTAGGGTGTGTGTGTGTGTGTGTGTGTGTGTGTGTGAGTGTGTGTGTGTGTGTGAGTGTGTGTGTGTGTGTGTGTGTGTGTGTGTGTGTGTGTGTGGTTTCTAAAATTACATATCTATGATTTCTATTATGTTCTATAATAGAACCACAAGTGGGTATGACCCAGGATCAGAGACAACTGTTCGTGACAATGACCCAGGATCAGAGACAACTGTTCCTGACAATGACCCAGGATCAGAGACAACTGTTCCTGACAATGACCCAGGATCAGAGACAACTGTTCCTGACAATGACCCAGGATCAGAGACAACAGATCCAGAAAATGACCCAGGATCAGAGACAACTGTTCCTGACAATGACCCAGAATCCGAAACTGTTTCTGGATATGACCCAAAACCTGACAGAAAGAGACAATCAAGTGAAGAAAATGAATAAATTACTGACGGAAAAAGACAAGCAACTGGAACAGAAAAGTGAAGAGCTGAAGATGAGCTGGAAGGAATGTGCTGATGTCATGGAGCAGAGCAACAAACAACAAGACAAAGTGATCCAGGATCGTCAGGAACAGAGAACCCAAGTACAGAAGATCACTGTTCAACTGGAAGACAGGCAGAGAGAACTGACAGAGAGAGACAAGACAATACAAGAGAAAGACAACCAACTGAAGGAAAGACAGAGAGACCTGGAGAAGATGAAGACAGAGAGAGACAAGACAATACAAGAGAGAGACCAGCTACTGGAGGAAAGACAGAGAGAACCGGAGAAACAACTGAGAGAGGAGACGGAGGGAGGAGACGGAAGGAGACCTAAACTTAAACCTAAACCTGATACGATGAAGACAGAGAGGGTCAATAAATTAGAAGAGCTACTGAAGGAAAGACGGAGAGAACTGACAGAAAAAGACAACCAACTGAAGGAAAGTAATCGACTACTGGCAGAAAAGGACAAAGGTCTGCAGAAGTGTAATGAACTGCTGACAGAAAAAGACAAGCAACTGGAACAGAAAGGTGAACAGCTGAGGGTGACGAAGAAGGAGTTGGATGACGCCATCACAGAAAACCCACAACTTGGTGAGATTTAGATCCTTAACATTGTCTCACTAGATGACTGTTATGTTGATGATTGGACAAAATGTAAATCTTCAACCTGGGTGTGATTGCAGCTCAGCAGAGCTGTAATCTGAAGACTGAATTAGTTGCAATTGTAGATGTCATTCTTTAAAAAAGCAATTACTCAACCCAGGCCATGCCATATTGTCATTATATCCCATACAAGATATACTGTTCAATCCAACCAATCAATGTAGCTTAAATACAGCATAGACTTCCACATTAGTCAGTAAATTAAACACATGTAGTGTCATAAGTAGTGTTAATAATATGATATAGTATTACATCATTATAACTAGTCTGGTAACCTTAATAGATTATGTAAATGTCATTATTACATCATTATACCACAAATAATAAAACCAACTCCCCATCTTGTCTTAAAGGTTCTTCCACAACTCAGATCATTCTGACAAAGATAAAGATCCAGGAAGCAGAGAAATATCTGAAGACTGTGAGGGCTGAGTTCGTTAAGAGAGTCTCTGAGGCCAATCTGAATTTGCTACTGGACGGACTTCTGACTAAGGACATGATCACTTACTTGGAGATGGAGTCGGTCAGCGAGGAAAACGGGGCCAACCGGGCAAACAAAGCACGGAGAGTTATTGACATGGTGAGCAAAAAGGGAAAGAAATGCAGTAAAGAAATGATAGACCTCCTTCAACAGCTGGACCCTTGCGTTAGTGAACTCCTGCATGATTATTACATCACCCTCCAGGAGGCAAAAGGCCAGGCAGAGAAGAGGATTCAGAGGGACAGTGAGGAGACGAAACACAAGGAAGAGCAGGAGAGGGAGAGCTTGGAGAAGAAGCTTAAGGAGTCTCTGAAGGGGAAAGAGGAAACCATCCTGAAGCTTAAGGCACACATCAGTGAGATTGAGGATAAAGTGGCTGAACTGAAGAAACAACTGAGGGAGGAGACGGATGGAGAGAAGAAAAGAGAGCTGGAAGAAGAGCTGAGGAAGGAGTTTGAGAGAAGAGAGGAGATGGAGAGAGAGCTGGAGAAGATTAAAGAGCAGAGAGAGAGCGAGAAGAGAGAGATGGAGGAGAGACACAGACAGAAACTAGAGGAGATGAGAAAGGTCTATGAAGTCAGGGCGGAAGCAGAAAGAGACCTGATGAAGAGATTCCTTCCTGAGATGGTCAGCGACATCATGACGGCAAAGATGAAGAGGACGATAGAGATGCAGATGCAGAGAGAGTTTGAGAGAAAGCTGGAGGAGAAGAGCAGAGACGTGAAAGAATTTGTCAGCATGTGTCAGACTTTTATTGAGAGGATGGCCCCTTGAGATGCTGCATCTCGTTTTAGAGGGGGGTCCTGTTATACATACAGTCGCTCTATGCTCCCTCTTGGCCTAGTCATCAGCAGGCATGGACTATCTTTCCATTGCTATGCTGATGACACACAGCTCTACAAGAAACGCAGTTCCATTGTCATCGCCTTCATCCACACTCACCATCTGCCTGGAGGAGATAGAGGTCCCCAAGAAAGAGCCTCCAAAAGCTCCAACTCATCCAGAACAGCTGTTACGATCCTGATGAGAGAGAGAGCAGCGTTTATACGAACACATCACACCCATTCTCCATTCACTGCCCTGGCGTCCCGTCTCCTATTGGACACGATACACGCATTCTACTCACTGCCCTGGCGTCCCGTCTCCTATTGGACACGATACACGCATTCTCCACTCACTGCCCTGGCGTCCCGTCTCCTATTGGACACGATACACGCATTCTACTCACTGCCCTGGCGTCCCGTCTCCTATTGGACACATACACGCATTCTACTCACTGGCGTCATCTCCTATTGGACACAATGAAAGGTCTAACACTGAAGGAGTGGAGGCTTTTTTATGTTCTCAACTTATAATCAATGTTATAATCATGTGGCCACATCTTCACCTGAAACTGGAGTCTGAATAGGCCTTCACTGACCCCAGACCTGTCCCTCTACCTTCACTGACCCCAGACCTGTCCCTCTACCTTCACTGACCCCAGACCTGTCCCTCTACCTTCACTGACCCAGACATGTCCCTCTACCTTCACTGACCCCAGACCTGTCCTTCTACCTTCACTGACCCAGAACTGTCCCTCTACCTTCACTGACCCAGACCTGTCCCTCTACCTTCACTGACCCCAGACCTGTCCCTCTACCTTCACTGACCCAGACCTGTCCCTCTACCTTCACTGACCCCAGACCTGTCCCTCTACCTTCACTGACCCAGACCTGTCCTTCTACCTTCACTGACCCCAGACCTGTCCTTCTACCTTCACTGACCCCAGACCTGTCCTCTACCTTCACTGACCCCAGACCTGTCCTTCTACCTTCACTGACCCCAGACCTGTCCCTCTACCTTCACTGACCCAGACCTGTCCTTCTACCTTCACTGACCCCAGACCTGTCCTTCTACCTTCACTGACCCCAGACCTGTCCTCTACCTTCACTGACCCCAGACCTGTCCTTCTACCTTCACTGACCCCAGACCTGTCCCTCTACCTTCACTGACCCCAGACCTGTCCCTCTACCTTCACTGACCCAGACCTGTCCCTCTACCTTCACTGACCCAGACCTGTCCCTCTACCTTCACTGACCCCAGACCTGTCCCTCTACCTTCACTGACCCAGACCTGTCCCTCTACCTTCACTGACCCAGACCTGTCCCTCTACCTTCACTGACCCCAGACCTGTCCCTCTACCTTCACTGACCCCAGACCTGTCCCTCTACCTTCACTGACCCAGACCTGTCCCTCTACCTTCACTGACCCCAGACCTGTCCTTCTACCTTCACTGACCCCAGACCTGTCCCTCTACCTTCACTGACCCCAGACCTGTCCCTCTACCTTCACTGACCCAGACCTGTCCCTCTACCTTCACTGACCCAGACCTGTCCCTCTACCTTCACTGACCCCAGACCTGTCCCTCTACCTTCACTGACCCCAGACCTGTCCCTCTACCTTCACTGACCCCAGACCTGTCCTTCTACCTTCACTGACCCCAGACCTGTCCCTCTACCTTCACTGACCCAGACCTGTCCCTCTACCTTCACTGACCCCAGACCTGTCCCTCTACCTTCACTGACCCCAGACCTGTCCCTCTACCTTCACTGACCCCAGACCTGTCCCTCTACCTTCACTGACCCCAGACCTGTCCCTCTACCTTCACTGACCCCAGACCTGTCCCTCTACCTTCACTGACCCCAGACCTGTCCTTCTACCTTCACTGACCCCAGACCTGTCCTTCTCACTCTGACACGACTGTGTAGCAGCACTCCAGTCCTGGAACTCACTGAGTCCCAACTCACATCAGAGCTGCCCGCCACCTTCGAAATGTTCAAAAGCACACTCAAAACCCACCGTTTCAAACTTATGTAGGCTTTCCCTATAGACATAACCCCCCCCCCACACACACACACACACACACACACACACACACACACACACACACACACACACACACACACACACACACACACACACACACACACACACACACACACACACACACACACACACACACCCTTCTTGTTTGTCCCTTTTTTTATTTAGATTTCTAGAATTTAACCTTTTAAACCTTTTTGAATAGTTTTCTAATGAAATATGTCTGTACTTATTTCTGCAAAGCGACTTTGGGTACCCAGAAAAACGCTATATAAATCGTAAATATTATTATTATTATTATTATTATTATTACAGTCTTCTCTTCACCGACGGATTAGACTCACGTTTCGACACGCCATGTGAGACCGTCTGATCTAGAGAAAGTATAGAGTGACCCTTCAAGCCCCATTTAAAATCTACAAAATCAATCTAACTATTTTCATTATTTAAAAAAAAATAAGTAGGCTTACAGCTATTTGTAAAATGTAGCCTACATAATTATGTCCACTTGGGACACAAGGTTGAACGTTTTTAATCAATCAAATTCAATGGGGCTTTATTGGGATGATAAAGCATAATTATGTTTACATTGTCAAAGTGTCAAAATATAACAAAGAGCAATGTACGCGCCATGCGTCCCACCGGTGAAAAGAAGCAGCGTGGACTCCTCATGCAGTGAAGGAAGCATGAGGTCAGTCCGTTGCTCTCCCCAGGTTGGCAGAGGGAGAGCAGAGCTCAGGATTACATTAGATATAGTGACGCTGGGTGAAAATGATGATTTGCAAACATTGTGGGATAAAATGTCGATATAAATGTCTATAATTCATGTGATGATGATGATGATGATCAAATCAAGATCAATCATGGATTTATTATTTTCTTTCTAAAAATTAATTTGAAGAATGCTTGACATTTTGTTTTACTTCTGATTATTATTCAGCTATTATTATTATTATTATTATTATTATTTCTATTTGTTTTATCAAAAGTCCACGACCCAAAAAAGGGTCCAGACCCATTGGTTGGGAACCCCCGATATTAAATTGGTGGATGTAAATGAAAGGTTAAATAGCCTATTTAACCTTATACTGTAATATACTGTATCCTTTTGGGTTGTGTACTCAATACAATAAACACCAGGCCTAACCTAACACTTGCATGGTATTTTGTATTCATTGTTTTATGTAATTACATTATGTTTTATTATTATTAATTAATAAATCGTTTTAATTGGAAAGTAGTATGCTCTTAGAGCTGAATAGGCCAGATCCGTCTGATATGATTTACAGATGTTAAATCTAGTTCTTAAAAATATACGTGTATGTTCAAATTAATGGAATAGTTCATATAAATACAAGGTAATCTATACAGAAGACGTCTTAATGCCGAGTGCTCAACATAATTAATGGAATAGTTAATATAAATACAAGGTAATCTATACAGAAGACGTCTTAATTCTGAGTGCTCAACATAATTAATGGAATAGTTCATATAAATACAAGGTAATCTATACAGAAGACGTCTTAATTCTGAGTGCTCAACATAATTAATGGAATAGTTCATATAAATACAAGGTAATCTATACAGAAGACGTCTTAATTCTGAGTGCTCAACATAATTAATGGAATAGTTCATATAAATACAAGGTAATCTATACAGAAGACGTCTTAATTCTGAGTGCTCAACATAATTAATGGAATAGTTCATATAAATACAAGGTAATCTATACAGAAGACATCTTAATTCTGAGTGCTCAACATAATTATTGTATTTGTTGCATTTTCAACACATCACTTTGTTAACCCATTTCGACCGAGACCGATTCTACAAATGTCTTCTAAATCAGTAAGACAGTTATCGGGAAAAACCTCATGTTTCCATGTCAGTCGTTCTCAAACAATTTCATGTCAAGAAGCCCCAGAAATATAATTATGTAATTGGCGGCCGAACCCCATCTGAAAATATGTTGTTCCATGCAGGGACCCCTCCAGAAGAAAACATTCGAGTTGAAAATGTTTGCTCTGAAAGAATATATATACACACACACACACAAGTATTCCAAATCTGCGCCACATTTTCACGATTTTTCAAAAAACAGCAGAACTACAAGCTCGCAGAGTGGCACTCGGTGCTGCGCTGTGAGCTTGTAGATCTGTTTTTCTATATATACTTACATTAATCAATCCACCCATCCATCCATTAATGCAGCAGCCTTGGCATTATGTGACCAGATTTGACTGAGAGACTGCCATCGTGCACAACCTGCAGCTTTTCACCAGAGGAGAAAAACTAAATTTATTTATATTTTATCCAAAATTAGTTTAAAAGCACAGGCTCTTCACATACATAGCCTACTAGAGCATGTCTGAAATAAATATCAGTAAATGTGAAATAAATGCTTAAACATGTAGCTATAGGTGTAATGTTAGAGACCACAGAAGACATGTAAATATGAAATAAATGCTTAAACATGTAGCTATAGGTGTAATGTTAGAGACCACAGAAGACATGTAAATATGACATAAATGCTTAAACATGTAGCTATTGTGGTGTAATGTTAGAGACCACAGAAGACACGTAAATATGAAATAGATGCTTAAACATGTAGCTATAGGTGTAATGTTAGAGTCCACAGAAGACATGTAAATATGAAATAAATGCTTAAACATGTAGCTATAGGTGTAATGTTAGAGACCACAGAAGTGAACCTTTCAAGCCCGTTTTCTCAACTGCAAGACATTACTCTATAAGTTATATCTCGGTCAAACTGAACAACCAATATGTCAATTTGAAGCTATGATTCCCTGCTTTCATAATATGACATGAAAAAAACAAAAATTTAAAAAAAAAAACCCAATAGCAGACGCAGTCCCTCAGTCAAATCTGGCCACATACTGTAGCCTATATGCGGGGAACTGACTCCTGGGGGTCCCCGGACCCCACTTTGGGAACCCCTGATAGCCTATCTATTAGCCTGCTCTAGTAGGTTTTACGAATTTATGAAATAAATTATTAATATATATTAAAACATTGCCATCCAGAGCTTAGAACGCTTCCATCTTCATAACTATGCATTTTGAGGTGTGGTTCCAGCATCAACCACCGCGGGGCAGCGTCGCACCATGGTCCAGCTAAGGGCAATGTAATACTGTGTGTGTGTGTGTGTGTGTGTGTGTGTGTGTGTGTGTGTGTGTGTGTGTGTTCATAGGCTACAGTCTTTTCTGCCTTCTGATGATGTGCATTGTTTTCATTAGCATTCTACTGCCCTGAAACATGACTGCCATGATGATTATCATGACAGTCATGACGTAACTGCACCCTGTTTTTTGCGCTCGCTACATTTACAATCAAAACGTATATATGAACATTCGGAATTCAAATATAAAGTACTCACAATTTGTCCCACGGGTGTTAGACATTTCTCCTCTGTATGGTATATTATATACATCATTAGTTAGTGGCTGCTCCAGCGATTAGAATTGCTGCATCCCGCGTTGTTGAATAAAAAGCATTTTTATCCGAGTGCCCCGGCTACTTTTTTCAAACGGGGTTCGTTTGGGAAATCCACAGTTGCACACCGGGAGCGCACTCGCCTATTAGTCTGTATTGGGCAGGGCGGTCAGCGTACCTATATCGAACACACCGAGTGCCACCCTCCTCCCGACCGATAGGGGGCAGCGTAGTTGAAAGCCAATGGGGAAATAACAGCTCGGATAAAAATGCTTTTTATTAAACAACGCGCTTTTTAAACAAGCTTTTTTCAGAAAACTGGTCAGGATGTACAGAAGGCCTTTTTAGAATCTGATCTCAGGTCAGAACGGGTTAATGGCTGGAGCCACTGTAGTATTCAACAGGACGCCATGCCGACACCTCGCTCCCTCCCTGCCCCTCAGCATCGATTAGCCCCCGGCGTCCTGCGGTTGTGGTTTCCACCTCACGCTGAACAGCCCCATATCGACATTCACCCCCCAGTGACCGACCGACCCGACCCGGCTCGTTTAGAACAACCACCACCTGCACGCCATGTGTGGTAATTGCTTGTTACTTTAGGTTAACTGGTTCAGACCGTACGCCGCGTGGGCACGGCGTATAAAGCAGTCCAACCGACGGGTTTGCTATATAGGATGTGAGCCTAGCGCTAGGACGTGTGTACACACGTCCTAGCGCTATAGGACGCGTGTACACTTCCTAGCGCTAGGAAGTGCGGGTAACAATGGAGACTTCTAATGGAACGTCTGATAACGCACACACACACACGCGTCCAACCCATGCCACGCGTCCCACCCATGCCACGCGGTCCCACCCATGCCACACGCGTCCCACCCATGCCACACGCGTCCCACCCATGCCACACGCGTCTCACCCATGCCACACGCGTCCCACCCATGCCACACTGTCCCACCCATGACACACGCGTCTCACCCATGCCACACGCGTCCCACCCATGCCACACTGTCCCACCCATGCCACACGCGTCCCACCCATGCCACACTGTCCCACCCATGCCACACTGTCCACCCATGCCACACGCGTCCCACCCATGCCACACGGTCCCACCCATGCCACACTGTCCACCCATGCCACACGCGTCCCACCCATGCCACACTGTCCACCCATGCCACACTGTCCACCCATGCCACACTGTCCACCCATGCCACACGCGTCCCACCCATGCCACACTGTCCACCCATGCCACACGCGTCCCACCCATGCCACACTGTCCCACCCATGCCACACTGTCCACCCATGCCACACGCGTCCCACCCATGCCACACTGTCCACCCATGCCACACGCGTCCCACCCATGCCACACTGTCCCACCCATGCCACACTGTCCACCCATGCCACACGCGTCCCACCCATGCCACACGGTCCCACCCATGCCACACTGTCCACCCATGCCACACTGTCCACCCATGCCACACGCGTCCCACCCATGCCACACTGTCCACCCATGCCACACGCGTCCCACCCATGCCACACGGTCCCACCCATGCCACGCGTCCACCCATGCCACACTGTCGACCCATGCCACACTGTCCACCCATGGCACACTGTCCACCCATGCCACACTGTCCACCCATGCCACACTGTCCACCCATGCCACACGCGTCCCACCCATGCCACACTGTCCACCCATGCCACACTGTCCACCCATGCCACACTGTCCACCCATGCCACACGCGTC
This sequence comes from Protomyctophum bolini, assembly GCF_963924005.1. Classification (NCBI taxonomy): domain Eukaryota; kingdom Metazoa; phylum Chordata; class Actinopteri; order Myctophiformes; family Myctophidae; genus Protomyctophum; species Protomyctophum bolini. The sequence goes on along the minus strand of NC_137878.1, from coordinate 40,296,098 downwards.
CCACCCATGCCACACTGTCCACCCATGCCACACGCGTCCCACCCATGCCACGCGTCCACCCATGGCACACTGTCCACCCATGGCACACTGTCCACCCATGCCACGCGGGTCACGTTCTCTCTTTCACCACAGAGTCTGGCTCCAGTTTTTGATCCCAAATCGAGGATATTTTTGGGAGAAACAGTTCAGAAGCACAGCGGGAGAAAGGCCACGAACCCAGGAGGGAGTCTCCTGCTGAATGCAGGAGTGTTGGCAGGCACACACACACACACACACTACACACTACACACTACACGCTACACACACACCACACACACACACACACACACACACACACACACACACACACACACACACACACACACACACACACACACACACACACACACACACACACACACACACACACACACACACACACACACACACACACACACACACACACACACACACACACACACACACACACACACACACACAGAGGATCAGGCCACACGGTGCGAGGGGGGAGCATCCAAATCCTGCCTCCTGCCCTCCACCTGACACCTGTGGTTACGGGAGGAAGGAAGCTGCCTAAATGTATCAACATAATGTCGGTGTCACCTTTTTACACGCACGCACGCAGGCAGGCACGCACGCAGGCAGGCACGCACGCACGCACGCACGCACGCACGCAGGCACACAGGCACGCACGCACGCACGCACGCACGCAGGCAGGCACGCAGGCGCGCACGCAGGCACGCACGCACGCACTCTCACAACGCGAGAGTGACACAGGTGTGCGCTTGAGGGGTGGGGGTACGGGGGAGGTTGGGGGAGGGGAGGTTTCCCCAGAGTCAGACCACCATGCAGTCAGGATGAGAGGGGGTTATTATAATGTCACCGTGTGTGACTGTGTGCGTGTGCGTGTGCATGTGTGTGTGTGTGTGTGCGTGTGCGTGTGTGTGTGCGTGCATACGTGCGCGCAGTGCGCGAGAGAACGAGATTATCATAAAGAAAGAATACATTGGATCCTCAAAGAGCGACTATGGCTTCCGTGGAAACGTGTAGTTCTTCAGACATTTACGATATCATGTACTATTATAGGGCCTTTCAGAGACGGGCACACATAGACCTCAAAGGGGGGCTTCAGTCCCTGCCCCTTTTATGTAAAACAACTGCCCCCCTCCAGGGACCTGCCCCTTTACCCTTCTGTAAAACAACTGCCCCCTCCAGGGACCTGCCCTTTTACCCGTCTGTAAAACAACTGCCCCTCTCCAGGGACCTGCCCTTTTACCCGTCTGTAAAACAACTGCCCCTCTCCAGGGACCTGACCGCAATCACGTTCCCGCAGCCGGCCCCACGCAGCCGGGCCCCACGCAGCCGGGGCCCCACGCAGCCGGCCCCCACGCAGCCGGGCCCCACGCAGCCGGGCCCCACGCAGCCGGCCCCCACGCAGCCGGCCACCACGCAGCCGGCCACCACGCAGCCGGCCACCACGCAGCCGGCCGGGCCCCACGCAGCCGGGCCCCACGCAGCCGGGCCCCACGCAGCCGGCCACCACGCAGCCGGCCCCCACGCAGCCGGGCCCCACGCAGCCGGCCACTACACAGCCGCCCCATATATAGTATATCATACTGTAATATACTACAATATAAAATGTTCATACTGTAATAATACTACAATATAAATGTTTCATACTGTAATATCGCTTGACGGCTGGAGTGAGAGAGAATTTTTGAGAGAAACATTCCTCGCTCCCTCTCACGCACGTACGCGCACGCATCTGTCTGCGTTTAGGGCTGCCTGAGTGACTGTCTAACTGAGGGAGTTAATGTGTCGCCTCAAATAACACACTCAATAATTTATAGTGGTAGTATACTGGATGAGACGCACGCACATGCACGCACGCACGCACCCACACACACACAGCTGAACATGTGGCTTCAGATGTGTTTGTGTGGGTGTGCGTGCGTGTGTGTGAGCGAGCTTGTGTGTGAGCTTGTGTGTTTAAAAATAAATAAAATTTAAATTTCGAAAATTCCTCTAATCTGGTGTTCAGGTGATGATATGCACATATACAATACATGCACAATAAAATGACAAATTATCTCTTATTTATAATGGACTTCGGTGGCAACCCGAAACTGGTATCCACCAGGTGGCGCTGGATGAGTTTTAATTAAGCAATATTACACGAGAGGGGTGTTTGTTTAACGTGATCATTGCCATGACAGTGATGCGGTCAGGAACGAGACGGAGTCGAGTTCCGCAGGCATCACTGAAAAATACTTTAAGAAAAGCCTATGGGGAAAAATGCATTGGGATTCATTTCCTGGGCCACTCGTCGTTCTGAAAGGGGGAGGGACTGCGACGCTCTATAGTCTTCCGTTTAGATGTCAGCCGTTCATGAATCATTTCATAACCACAGTTCCAAAACAGGAGCAACGAACCGAGATGCAGGAGTATATCATGTATAAAGTTTAGAAAGCCGTGCCTTTTAAATAATTACTAATTCAGGAACGTGTGCTGTGCAGACTATAGCATAGGCTACTTTTTCAAGATTTTTCAAAAATAGCAGACCTACAAGCTCGTATGAGCTTGTAGGTCTGCTATTTTTCAATAGCTAAAGTATAACATGATGCTTAAAAAAAACACCGACAGGGTTTCCCGTCCGGAATGGGTTAAGACAATAATAACAAAGTCAGCATGCTGTTTCTTTCGTATAAAGAGTTATAGGACTTACTGTATACTTACTGTAGTATACTGTACGTCTCAGCAGGATTTGGATAAAAGAAAAGGTTCTATAGGCGCGCAAGGATTGCAATCAATTATCCAGATAATGAAGACGACATCGATCGGTGACGTCACGCGAGTGCCATGCATGGTTCTTTAACCCATTCTGACCTGAGATCAGATTCATACGAGGTTTCCACTGGACAACACACTGGTCTGATGAACCCATTCTGACCTGAGATCAGATTCTAAAAATGTCAGTCGCTCTTCGATTTTTCAAAAAATAGCAGACCTACAAGCTCGTATCGCGCCACTCGGTGGCGCGATATGAGCTTGTAGATCTGCTATTTTTCAATAGGTAAAGCATAACATGATGCTAACACCAAAATGGGTGCCCGGTCAGAATGGGATAAAGAGAAAACAGACAACAAGTCGCAATGCGTTTCCAAAATAAGATATTATCACAAACATAAATCTGTCCCTTAAAATCATATTATACGATGAAAGTAATGCAGATCATTCCAAATAAGAATGAGCCAAACATTTACTCCAAAACATTATAGCCAAAGTCAAAAGTCAAAAGTCAAAGTCGCTATTTCCGAACGCGCCCTAAATAGTTTGAGAACCTGCACTCTGACACTTATAGAAACATGGATTCTTCTGGAAAGAAATTGAACATTTTTGAAGACATCATTTGTAGAATCTGGCTAGTCCTAAATGGGTTAAAACCCGCCTCTGACACACACACACACACACACACACAGTCAAACACACACACACACACACACAGTCAAACACACACACACACACACACACACACACACACACACACACACACACACACACACACACAGTCAAACACACACACACACACACACACACACACACACACACACACACACACAGTCAAACACACACACACACACACACACAGTCAAACACACACACACACACACACACACACACACACACACACACACACACAGTTAATCGCCCAGCAGTTCCTGCTGCAACATTAATGCCCTCATTTATCCTCTTATGCACAAATGTCAACCTTTGTCAACCCACATGCCTGCTGTCCCCCCCCCCCCCCCCTCCCTCCCTCCCTCCCCCCC